>NC_053431.1:43938558-44284374 GCF_007990345.1 Gossypium hirsutum | reverse complement strand
ACATACCGTTGCCAACCATAATTTACTCATTTCATCAATACTTCTACAACCTAAATGACTCTCATTAAACATCCTGGGTACATGCCACTATCAATACTCAACATACTTTACCTTAATGAATTCGGGATCATCCTGGGATGCTGATTCAACATACTATCTTTACTTAACCTGCGCACGGAAACAAACCGTACGCTGAGTATGGTATACTCTGTGGTATTTCTATAATCCGAACAATTTATAATATAACAAATACTTAAGATCATAATAACAATTACAATTATTCAATTATTTATTCATAGATAAATTTCAACTACTTACCATATAAATTTTATACAAATCATATAATAAACACAATAACATAATTGTTCAATTCTTAACTAAATCCATTATTATTTACTCCATTCTTTCACTTACTATTCGGTATAGCTTTCCTTAATTTATTCACAATTCAATATCATTAAACTATATTCAACTATACACTTATCAATCATATTCCATTTTAATTCATTTCAATAACAATCAATTTCATTTATATCATATCAACTTACTATCCCTGATAGCTTTCACTATAAACATACGATTCATATATCTCAAATCACATTTCAATTCATCAAGTGACATCATATATCATCAATTCGAACTCCAATCATTTCATGAACCTTTGGTTCATATTTTCAATTTCATCTCTAAATTTTCAATTCTCAATTCAATTTCTCGTTTCATTTCAATAGCTTGATCAATCAAATTTATTCGATTTATCTTTCACTTATTTACCCCTATTAACAAACTCAGACTTTGACGGATACACGGATTCCAACCCAAACACACCAGTACGGCACATTGTGCCTAAAACGGTACATAGTACCTGATCAGAGTACGACACATAAAGTGCCTAAAACGACACACGAGGTGCCTGATACGACACACGAGTTGACTGAAATACGACACATAAAGTGCCTGATCGATAAAGCCGGCAAATCTCGTACACTTCCAGATCCTATGGCATGCCAATTATATCCGACTCAGCCCGACTAGTTAATAGGGTATTTCATTCACTTTCTCAATTTAATAATTCTTTCATCAATATCTCATTCCGATAATTACACATATTTACCTATTTTCACAATTTATACAATTTCATTCAATTCAACAAATATATTTCAATTATGCACATTAATTCATAATTCAATACAATTCAATTTACTTTTCAATACCAAATATTCAAATATCACAATCTCATATATTCATATCAATTTCCTCATATTTCCAATCAATATATTTTTCAATATAACATTCATTCAATATTCAAATTTCTACATAAGTCATATATATTATATAATTCAATCAATATAAATTCAATCAAAATAATTTCAATCAATATAAATTCAATAAATTCATCGCATACCAAAATCAATCCATTCCAATTGTAAAACATCATAATTCTAACACTAACAATTGTCATATGTATATAAATATAATAAATAATAACTAAGTTCAGATTATAGAAATACAAACCGTAATTTTCGAGGTAACTTCAGTTGACTTTGTCTTGTCCTTTCTTAGCCGAGATTTCCGGTACCACATTGACTACGAAATTAATACAATTCATAATCATTAATACATTACTAATTTATATCTTGAGTTACAAAATTCTAAATTAAGAACCACTAATATTTCCTGAAACTAGACTCGCAAATATTATTACAATAAAATTTTCAGAATTTTTGGTTTAGCCATTAAATACAATTTATTCTTTAAATTCACCCCTATTCTGCTGTCTGACAGTTTCGTCTCTTCTTCACTAAAAATTAATTATCTCACAGTGCAGAATTCGGATAATATTCCCGTTGATTTCTCCTGAAATAGACTAATTAGGAATTCTAAACATATAACTTTAAACCTCTAATTATTTTTCTTCAATTTTTGGTGATTTTCCAAAGTCAGAACAGGGAAACCCAAATTCATTCTGACCTTGTCTCACAAAATTCATTATATCTCATAATTTACAATTCAATTGCTTATACCGTTTCTTCTATAAGAAACTAGACTCAACAAGATTTAATTCCATATTTTATTCATCCTCTAATTCAATTTCTATAATTTTTGGTAATTTTTCAAACTTAGACTACTGCTGCTGTCCAAAATAGTCTTAGTACAAAATATTGATTTACTTTAATTTCAATTTAATCCTAACTAAATTCACTTACTTTTCTATCTTAATTCATACTTTATTTCTACTCAATTTTTAACCAAACTTAGACATAATTATCTATTTTTCATCATAAAACCATAATTTCGAAATTCTTTCAATTTAGTCCTTAAAGCATAAAACTTATGAATCACTTTACAATTCAATCCTTATATCATTTCTAACTTGAATTTCTATTAATCTAGCCCTTAATTCATCATTTTATTTAACATGGACAATATCTAGAAATCTAATAACTTTCAAAATATCAACTTAATTTCATCAAAACTTTGTTCTAAAACTTCTAAAACATTAAAATTAAGTAAAAAGAGCTTGATTGACTTACCTATTAAAGCTTAAAGCTTCAAACCTTAAATTTTCTCTTTTCTCCCTTTCTTTCTTTCTTTTTCTCCCCTGCTGTCTGTTTCGTTTCATTCTGTTTCTATTTCCTTTCTTTTGTTTCTTTAGTTTATATAATATAATATAATATAATATAATTAAAACATAAAATATCTTTATTATATAAAAATATAATAATATACTAAACATAAAAAAAATCTTAGATTTTCTTCACGGTAAACCGCCTCAATTTATACTTTTTGTATAATTTCCTTTTTAGTCCTTTTTATTTTCTTTTAATCTATAATTCAACTTTTACCCCTTATTCAATTTAGTCTTTTTTCTTAATTACTATTAATTAAATTAAATTCACTTAATTAAACTCTAATTAACCACTCATTTTACTTCGTAAATATTTTTAATAAATATTTACGAATCCATTTTTCAGAAACGGAGACCCGAAAATACAATTTTTCGGTAACGGTAAAATTCGGGTCATTACAGGGATCCATTTACTATAAAAAAATCATTTAAAAGGTCAGAAGTCGTCACACTATCACAATATATATATGGCATGTATAGCAAAACCCGTACATACAACACATTAGTCCGAGAACCGACTAAACCTGCTCTGATACCACCAAATGTAACGCTCCGTACTTGATACCATCGCCGGAGTCAAACACGAGGTGTTAACAGACTTAATTCATTACTTAAATAGCTCAAACAATTTATTTTTAAAATTTCCAGTCAAGCTAGCAATCTGCGTTACAGTCGCTTAAAAATTCATATCTCAAGTTTCGAAACTCGAAATCCAATTCCATAAATTTTTCCTAAAACTAGACTCATATACCTATTTACTAATTTTTTTTCTAGAATTTTTGGTCAGGCCAATTAGTACAGTTTATTAGTTAAAGTCTCCCCTGTTTAAGGGTTTGACTGCTCTGACCTCTGTATATTACGAATCAGATATCTCTCTGTATAGAAATGACTACGAAGTTTGTTTCTCTTAAAACTAGACTCAATAAGGAATCTGTACATATAAAGCATGACTTCTAATTATTTTTTTTACAATTTATGATGAATTTTTAAAGTCAGAACAGGGGATCTAGAAATCACTCTGGCCCTGTTTCACAAAAATTCAAATATCTCATAAAATATAACTTATATATCTGTTTTGTTCAATCCATATGAAAATAGACTAATTAAGCTTAAATTTCATAACTTACTCATCATTTAATTCCATTTCTACTATTTTTAGTGATTTTTTAAATTTACATCACTGCGGCTGTCAGATTCTGTTTTATGGCAAATTTCTTTACTAAGGATTTTCATGGACTAACTAGCATTTTAAACATACATAACATCAAATATGACTTAGATTGGCCATTCTAATGCCTAATCATTTACAAACCCTTTTCTTACCAAACCATAGCCATATCATAAGATCAATTACACAAAGTGAGTGTTTTGCCATACATGCAACATTCAAAATACACAAGCCATTTTACCAATTTAAGCCTTCGGATAGTGTGAACGAGTCTTCGACCTATCCCAATTCTCCAGCCGGCTTGTCAAAACTATAATGAAAGAAAAGGAGGGAGTAAGCACAAATGCTTAGGAAGTTCACATGCAAATAGCAAGTAACATAATCACACAATCTCACATAAAACATCATTTGCATAAAAAAACACCAAGACATTCATGTTTCATTTACATTTAATATCTTTCTACGATTTCATCATACCAAGTTTTCAACCCGAGGGTTTAAGCACATACCTGTTAAATTTTCTCATTTACCACACTTACCAACATGTCACCTTCTTTTTAGGCCTTCTCCTTATTCACTTAAGATTCACCCGTTGAACACATCAGAATATAATTCAAATACACGGATTTCATGAACGTAAGTGTCATACCCGCAGCTAGACAAACACAATAGCCTGCGGAACTTATGTAGCCAAGCTACCATGTAACCTGCCCATAAGTGAACTCGGACTCAACTCAACGAGCTCGGATGCTTAGTTACATCTCACGAACTCGGACTCAACTCAACGAGTTCGAAACTCAACCATCGTAGTAACATGTCACTTGTATTCTAATCTATTCCCAAGGTTCAAACGGGCATTTTCCTCAATCACACATCTTTGCCGTCTTCCACGGAATATTGAAATCGATACTTCGGTGATAGTTCATACTCATCAAGTAATTTACATAATTACATATTATTCAACAATAACCACAAAGCATAATATTTCATGATAATAATCAGCATCATATCATATAAACAACATTAAATTTCTTAAAATGACAATTATGTTACTACATTTACACATGAACTTACCTCGGTACAAAATTATTAACAATCGAGCCTATTCTTCGTAAACTTTGTTTTTCCCTCGATCGCGACTTGAATCTCATTTCTCTTGATCTATAATGCCAAATTAATCTTATTTAATACATACATTCATCAAAACAGCATTTAATATGAACTTTGGCAAAATTACATTTTTGCCCCTAAACTTTTACATAATTACACTTTTGCCCCTAGGCTCGGGAATTAAAATTCATCCCTTATTCTTATGTTTTATGACATGCTGATCATTTTTACCTTCTATGGAAACATCAAATTCACACTCTAACATGTACTTATGACTATTAGGTATTTTTACCGATTAAGCCATTTTACTCGTTTTCACTTAAAACCGAGTAGTACAAGTTGTCTAACATAATTTAAAACCTCATATCCTATCAAAAAACACCAAAATACACAAATTTCACCTATGGGTATTTTTCCAAATATGAACCCTAGGTTGAATTATTGCTAGCATAAGCTTAATCGAGCTACCAGGATTCTAAAAACGTAAAGAACATTAAAAACGGGGCTTGGAATCACTTACTATGGAGCTTGGAAGCTTGAAACAAACCCTAACTATGGAGAACCCTTGAAATTTTGGCCTAATGAAGAAGATGGACAAAAATAATTTTGTTTTTAATTCATTTTAATAACTAAATGACCAAAATACCCTTACTACTAAACTTTCCAAAAATTCCATCCATGTCCAATTTTTGTCCAAAGACTTAGAAATTGGTAAAATTGATACTTAAGACCTCCTCATTAATATTCCAAAACAATTTCATACTAAAAACTCCTAGAATGCAAGTTTTGTAAATTATTCAATTTAGTCCCTAATTTCAATTTAAGCACTTTAGGCATAGGATTTCATCAAGAAATTTTCACACAATCATGCAATTATATCATAAACATCAAAATAATTATAAAATAATTATTTTTATCTCTGATTTGTGGTCGCAAAACCACTATTCCAATTAGGCCCTAATTCGGGATATTACAGTCACCACACTATCAACCTTATTTTGGTACTTTGAAAATGTATATATTAAAGTATGGCATGTATAGGCTAGAAGTTGTGGAGTTATGTTTTGTATTGTACATATTTAGCCATATGATATGGCTAGTTTGTGTTTATGTTTTGATTTTGGTATATGAACTGTGATGCAAAATGATCTATTTGATGTATTCATGAATGGTTAAGAGAAATGGTAAGTTTGGCAAGTTTTGGTATGATTTTAGTTTAAGTTTTTCTTATGAATTGATTGATGAATTGATATTTTAAATGATTGATAATGTTATAGCATGAATTATGTATGATTTGGTATAGATATTAGCTAAAATGGTTGTGCATATATATTTGGTTTGGTGTTTGTAGGTTGACTCAAATTGGGGTGGCAAATTGGCTATTCAAATGACCTATTTTTGTCCACACGGGTAGAGATACAGGGGTGTGTCTCAGCCGTGTGTGACACACAGCTATGTGGTACGGTCATGTGTCCCCTGGGGTACCCTACAATTGTAAGTCAGGTTCGAGCACGGCCAAGGCACACAGGCGTGTGGCTAGCCGTGTGGCTCAAGTCAGACTCGACCACGGCCAAGGCACACGGGCGCGTCTTGTGGCTATGTGAGCAAGTCAGTATGTATACTCTATTTTGACACGACCTAGACATACAGGCGTGTCTAATACCATGTGAGGTACATGGCCTATTCACACGGGCGTGTGACCTGTACTTGTTTAAATAATGTTTAAGTTTTGGAAAAAAAATTGTATGTGTTCGGTTTAGTCCCGACCCTTTTCTAATGCATGTTTATGGTCTCGATGACCTATATAAGGGACTCTATGTTGATGTTTAATCTCTGATGCTTTGAAACTTATGAAATGTATGTTATTTGTTCCATTTTGTCTGGTAATGCAACTAACCTTAGTCCTGTAACAGATACGGGTTAGGGGTGTTACAACGAAGATATAGATTAGATCCTTCGCATGTTATTTCCCCGACTGAGGTTGAAGTTCAACCTGATATGTCTTATGAAGAAGAACCGATACAAATTTTAGCTCGTGAAACCAAAGAGCTGAGAAATAAAAGAATAGCGTTAGTGAAAGTATTATGGTATCGACATGGGGTTGAAGAAGCCACGTGGGAACCCGGGGATGCTATGAGAAAACAATATCTAAACCTATTCACTGGTAAGATTTTCGGGGATGAAATTCCCTAAGGGGGAGAGTTGTAACAGCCTAGTTTAGACCCTAGTCGAAACAGTGATTTCAAAACCACAAATTCGAGTTATAAAAAAATTATTTTAATATTATTTTCCATGTTTACAGTATGTGGTTAAGCATGAGTGAAAGTTTTGTATGAAAATTTAATCGTTTGTGTGCTTAATTTGATAAAAGGTCCTAATAGCATAAAATGTAAAAGTTGCCTGTTATATGTTATAAGTACCTATTTGATATGGATTATTAATTGTGAGGTCCTTATGTGGTTATTTGACCTTATTTATACTTAAATGACATTAGTGGACATTAGTTAGTGGAATTTTAATGTTATTAATCAAGGGTAAAATTGGTATTTAGCCTAATATGTTAATGAAATTAAAACAAACATGAAATTGGCCTTTATCATCTATCTATTGCCGAAATTATCAAAAGAAAAAGAAGAAAATTCAAGCTTAGGGTTCGACTAGGAGATTTGGTGATTAAGGTATGTTTTGAGCTCAATTTTTGATGATTTTTACGTTTTTGAGATCGTTGCTTAGTAATCTATCAAGCCCATGCCCTAAATTTTGAATTGGTTGATGATTTTGAAAGATGCCATTGATGAATTCATGTGTTTTATAATGTTTAATGATGAATTATGAAAGCTTAGTGCTTGATACACATGTTTTGTAAAGTGATTTTGAGTAAAAATGCATATTAGGGATTTAATTTAGAAAAGTGTAAATTGAGGGGTTGAATTGTGAAATAGATGAAAGTTTTGGGCTCCTAGAGTTCCTTATGATATTCGGCTATGCATGGGTTCACTGAAATTATGTGTATTTTGTGTTTTTATGAAATAAGGACTAAAGTGTTAAAATGTAAAAATGTGAGGGCTAATTTGTAAAATGCCCTAACTATGTGTTTATCAATTAAATTGAATGATTTTTTGAATAAAATGGTTAATTTTGAATACATATATATCAAGAAAAGAGGAATTTGGATTTAGACCGAGGGAAGTTGAAGGTTATTGAGTAAACGGTCTGAATCGTCAATTCTGAGTATGAGTTCGTACGTGATAAATGATGTTATAGTTATGTTTTAATGCTTTGATAATGCATAAATTGTATAGATATTTGATTACAATTTAAGCATGATAATAATCGACTATGTTCAGACTAAGTGTGTAGTTCGAAATAGCTTTGGCTACAATGGCACTAAGTGTGCGAGTTGGAATAGCTTCTGCTATAAGAGGCACTAAGTGTGCGATACTGAGATAGCTTTGATTTATTGAAATGGCACTAAGTGTGCGAGATTGTTACGGCTTCGGCAAATCACTGATGCACTAAGTGTGAGAATTCTTAAAGCATGGAAAGACTTCCGAATGAATTAATGTATTTGAACGAGAGTTAAGAATGAAATGAATAAATACGGGAAAGTTCAGGTATGTTCAATACCTATGTAGTAGATGATACTATGCGTATGAAGCTTGATGAATTCGTATAAACATGTAATATGAGATAGAATAGAATTGATGGATGAATTATGAATTACTAAGTGTTTATTAATTAATGTTTCGTATATTATAAATTGTTGATTATTTATGGTACAAACTTACTAAGCTTTAAAGCTTACTGTGTGAAATGTTTTCTGTTTTACAGTGTTAAAAAGTTAGCTCGGATTTGGGGATTGTCAGTGACATCAATCACACTATCGGACATCTATTTTGGTATCATTTTAAGAGTAGTATATATAGTATATGGCATGTATAAGCTAGAGTTACTTTGATATGTTTTGTGATGTGAATATCTAGCCATGAGATTTGGCTTGTAAATGTTGGTATGTATGGCCTCTTAAGTTGGCCTAAATGTTATATTTGATAAGTAAGAAATGTGATGTTTATAATGTTTATGTGATGGTTTATTATGGGATATTGAAGTAATGAGTTTATACATTTGGAACTTTGGTAAATTGTGATGATGTTGGCATATTGTATTGATTGATGTTACATAGTTTGATATGTAATTGAATTGGTATGTTTTGGTTGCCTTTAAAACGTATGCAAATGATGCAAAAATGTTGTGGTTTTGGTGTGCTTGAGATAGGTGGGAAATGTGGTTTAAACCAAGCCTAATTTCACCCCACACAGATGAGCACATGGGCGTGTGTCTCAACTGTGTGTCTGTTATAACTTAGTTATGCAAGTCAGTCTTGAGGACGGCCTAGACACACGGGTGTGTTGGGTTGCCGTGTGAGACACACAGCCTTGGCACATATGCGTGTGTGGCCATTTCGAAGGGTATACGGGCTAGACACACGGGCGTGTGGTTGGCCATGTGACCCAAGTCAGTTTCAACAACGGCCAAGGCACACGGGCATGTCCTATGGCCGTGTGGTTAAGTCAGTATGTATACCCTGTTTTGCCACGGTTTAGACACACAAACTTGTCTAAAGCCGTGTGAGGCACATGGCCTGTTCACACGGGCGTGTGACCTGTGAAACTTTGAAATTTTTGTTAAGTTTCTGAGAAAATTTGTATGTGCTCGGTTTAGTCCCGACCCCTTTCTAAAGCATGTTTAAGGTCTCGTAGATATATGTAAGGGACTTTGTAATGATGTGTGACGTTGATGCTATGGTGATTGAGAAATGAATGCGAGATGTTTAGATTAACGCCTTTAACCTTAGTCCGACGACGGATACAGGTTAGGGGTATTACATTTAATTTGTATTAGAGCTACAGTTTAGTCGATTCTAGGAATAACGTAGCGTGTGAGAGTCTAGCTATACATGTCATATATATGAATTGTGATAGTGTGATGATTCCTGACAATTAAAATGTGTTTTTCATATAGCTAATGGATCCCAAACGAGTGAGCTGATGATGTTGAGAGCAATGCGCCTGCTCCCGCTCAAGGGGCAGCAGCGGCCAAATCTAGGCCGATATCTAGTAGTCAGGGAGGAAAGGCTAAGCAAGCCTTCTTCCAAATGATGACTGAGTGGTTCACGAAATTTGTACGAATGAATCCGTCTACTCAACAACCTCCACCCCCACCTGTTGCTCAACAAGTCCCGGTTGTGCCACCAGTAATATATCTGATTCAACTGAGTAAGGCACCTGTTGATAAGATTCATAAACACGGTCTAAAAAATTTCAGGCTACGGTTGATGATGATGCCGAGAGGGCTGAGTTCTGGCTTGAGAACACTATCCGAGTATTCGATGAGTTGTCCTGTACTCTAGATGAATGTATTAAATGCGTAATATCTTTGCTTTGAGATAACGCATATCACTGGTGGAAAACGTTGACATCAGTGGTTCTTAGGGAATGAGTTACCTAGGAATTCTTTCATACTGAGTTTCAAAAGAAGTACATAAGCCAGAGATTCCTTGATCAGAAAAATAAAGAGTTTCTGGAATTGAAACAAGGTCGAATGACTGTTACTAAGTATGAAAGAGAATGCATGTAACATCCCAAACTAGGGCCTAGTTAGAACAGTGGTTTCTAGACCATAAATCCGACGTTGAAATATTTATTTTATGATTATTATGAGGTCTAGAATATGAAAACATGCATGTGTTAAAGTTTCATGAGGAAATTTTATGAGTAAGATGTCCGATTGGAAAATAATGACCAAATTGAATAAATTGCAAAACTTGGATTCTAGAAGTAATTTGTATGAAATTGCTTTAGATTATTAATTAGAAGGTCTTAAAGAGCAATTTGCCCAATTTTTAAGTTTTTGGAAAAAAAAGGGGCATGTATGGATAAAATTTTAAGGAAAGGGCTTAAGGGCATTTTGGTCATTTGGCTAATTAATGAGATAAAATGGGAAAATGAAGGAAAAAATCAGCCATTCTTCTCCCTCATTCAGCCGAATTTCTCAAGCCCTCCATAGCTAGGGTTTTCAACATTTTCAAGCTCAATAGTAAGTGCTCCCAAGCCCCGTTTTTAATGTTCTTCGTATTTTTGAAATCTCGGTAGCTTGCTCTCTCCATTTCTACCCATATTTTGAGTTAAGGTTCATGTTAGTAATGTGACCCATGAGTGACATGTTTATTCTTTGATGTTTTATGGAGGAATATGAAAGTTGGATGTGTGTTAAACATCTTTTTCTAGGTGATTTTCATGAAAAACCCCTAAAAGGACCTTTTTGCAAAAGGTGTAAAATATGTGGTAAAAATGTGAAATAATGGAGAAATGTGGGCTACCATAAGAGGAAAGAACATTCGAATAGGTTTGGGTAAGGTAGAAATTGCATGCATTTTATTATACGAGCCTAGAGACTAAATTGTAAAAAATGTGAAAGGTTAGGGGCAAAATGTTCATTTTGTTCGGGGGTGAAATTTAGACTCAAAAGAATAATGTGAGGTATTGATGATTCATTTTATTGTTATAGACCCCTAGGAACAAATTTTGGTGGTCGATCAAGGAAAACGAAAGGTTTCAGAATAATCGAAACGCGAAACCGAGATGAATACCACGTAAATTCGAATAACTTAAAGTAAACTATTAATATGCCTAATTACATATGTTACTAATGCATGATATTTAGTTATAATGATGGCATGAAAATCCATGAAAAATTTCAATAATAATGATATGATAATAAATGTAACACCCCTTACCCGTATCCGAGGCCGGGCTAAGGTACGAGGCGTTACCAGACAAACATACAAACATTAAACTAAAATACGAGCCATAAAATTTTATTCATATTTCAAAGCATTCATTCTCTTATACATAGTCCCTTATTTGAGTCTACAGAGCCCAAAACATACTTTAGAAAGGGTTTGGGACTAAACCGAGAACTTATGAAAATCTTGGAAATTTCATGCTTTAAGGCTCCACACGCCCGTGTCCCAAAGTCGTGTTCCATACACGGCTGAGACACATGGTCGTGTCTCTGCCTGTGTGGAATATACCTAGGCTATTTTCCAAGCTTTGGTCAACCTTGATCTCTTACACACTTGTACAAAATCAAAAGCATATAACATGGTATTCATTTAATGATTAAACATCCTCAATTAAACCACAAACATAGCATTTGTATGTCATCATACATGTGTCTCTCATACTCATTTTACCTTGTTTATTATACATTTATACCAAGATTATCATCTTACCAAATATCTTCAGCTTAATCATCAAGCATTCATATTTAAAGACAGATCATATCTTTATAAAATACCATGATTCAGATGCGCAGAATAACATGTTTGCCTGAAACATTTCAATTCAATTCCATACCCAACAAGCATTACATTGAGACTAGTCATATATATATATACATGTCATGATACATAACATTCTCTTTTTGTTTTCTTATAAACACATATCATTTATTTCATTATATCAATATTTCATATACCATAGTTTCGATGTATTCCACATATATTTATTTTCCTCCTCCTCCTCTCCATTCCACATCTTTAATGTATATAGCATTCTTGTAAGTACGATTTCACAATTTACTAATAAATGTTCACATCAAACTATACATGTCTGCATTCTTGTCTGCATGGTGTACACATAGTATCACCCATGCGACCTAGCTACATCATAATGTCTTGTAGCTCTCTTGTACACATGATGTGCACTCAGCACTATACATGTGACCTAGCTACATACCATCTGTATCATCCAATCTTTCCGAAGGTTCAACCGGGATTTCTCTCTCTTTTCCAACAATTTCACCAATCAAGTAATTATCCACAAAAATATTTCCAATATTTTTATAAAATATCATAATACAAGTAATAGTGATGTATTACTTACATATAAACTTACATCTCATTTAATATCAACGCAATAACATTAAATTACACATTGTCTTATTAAAAATCATATGAACTTACAATTTCCCATAATATCCATAATCATAGAAATCACATTTATTTATGATAATTCAATGCACTTCATGTACCATAGACATATTTTTAAATCAATTCATAAACTTGGCACCATAATCATTTAATTTAACATAATTCAATTAATTCACTAAATTTAACTTTCAAATATTAATTACAGCATTATTGTTGTATTATTATCATACCAACTTACATACTTTCAACACCTCGGAGATCATAGTAAATATATCAATTTTACATTGAAACATGCATAAATTAATGCTTATTATACATATGAACTTACGTTGATATTAAAACGACCATTTTACCAACTTTCCCAATTTTCAATTTTTCTCTCATTCTAGGTTCAAATCTCATTTTCCGGGACCTAAAACATCATATTTTACTTATTTAATTAATGTACTATTCAAAACAGTCCTTAACTCAAACTTTGGAAAAATTACAATTTTGCCCCTAAACTTTTTGCATATTTACACTTTTGCCCCCAGGCTCGGGAATTAAACTTTATTCCTTATTCTTATGTTTTATAACATTCTGATCATTTTTCCCTTCTATGGCAACATCAAATTCTTACTCTAACATATACTTGTGACTATTAGGTATTTTTGCCGATTAAGCCCTTTTACTCGTTTTCACTCAAAACCGAGTAGTACAAGTTGTCTAACATAATTTAAAACCCCATATTCTATCATAAAACATCAAAATACACAAATTTCACCTATGGATATTTTTCCAAATATAAACCCTAGGTTGAATTATTGCTAACATAAGCTTAATCGAGCTACCGGGATTCCAAAAACGTAAAGAACATTAAAAACGGGGCTTGGAATCACTTAATATGGAGCTTGGAAGCTTGAAACAAACCCTAACTATGGATAACATTTGAAATTTCGGCCTAATGAAGAAGATGGACAAAAATTGGCTTTTAATTTTGTTTTTAATTCATTTTAATAACTAAATGACCAAAATGCCCTTACTACTAAACTTTCCAAAAATTCCATCCATGTCCAATTTTTGTCCATAGACTTAGAAATTGGTCAAATTGTTATTTAAGACCTCCTAATTAATATTTCAATGCAATTTCATACTAAAAACTTCTAGAATGCAAATTTTGCAACTTATTCGATTTAGTCCCTACTTTCAATTTAAGCACTTTAGGCATAGAATTTCATCACAAAATTTTCACACAATCATGCAATCATATCATAGACCTCAAAATAATCATAAAATAATTATTTATATCTCAGATTTTTTGGTCCCGAAACCTCTGTTCCAACTAGACCCAATTTTGGGCTATTACAATAAATGTCCCGGTTGAAAAAAAAGGGAAATTCGATGGATAAACCATGGTTTACATAACTTGAGATCCTGCATGTGTTGCAAAAAAGGATTTAGCTCGGACGGGTAATCCATTGATCTCAAATATGGAAAGGATCTAGCCCGGATAGGTGTTCCTTGAATGATCGAGCCTCCCGAAGAATATATGTGCATTGTGGATTTAGCCCGGACGGGTAATCCGATTAGGGTCTAAATTTAGCCTGGACTGGTTATTCAGATCTTAGCTCATGAGTTCTTGTCGTTACGAGGGATTTAGCCTGGACTGGTAATCCCGACATCACTCCATGAGTTTATATTACGGGGGATTTAGCCTAGACTGTTAACCCCACCATAAGATGTGAGGTTCGCGGGAGTGCGTACTTGAGATGATCGCTCTTATGACTTGACAGTAAATGGAAAATCCATCGAGATTTTTGAGAAACCCAACGGGATTAATATGAGATATAAAATGAAAATGTTGAATGATGAGCTCATCTAAGACAAATTTAAATGGTGCATTGTTATGGAACTAACTTATCGATTGAGTGCATGTGATAGGGGTACTAATCCATACTTGTTGGTTTTGTTGCCTAATATGGATGTATGCTAATTAATCGGTAAGTTTGCTTTCTAGTTGGTCAGACTTACTAAGCATGTAAATGCTTACCCCTCTCATTTCCATGTCTTACAAAGCTTGTGGACTCACGAAGATTGGAAGAGGGTTGGAGAATCAACACACTATCATCTTGTCTAGCTTTGGTATATAGATACTTTTATTTTGTTCAATGGAATGTATAGGGCTTTTGTTTATTTTGTATGTGTCATTTGATTAGCCAATATGAAGGCTTGTAAGGTATACATGTTCACATGCATATGGCCATGGCAATTGGCCCATTTTGTTATAAGGTATGACCTATAAAGTTGTGCATGTTTGTGTTCAAATGTTACTGTGATGATTGAACTTGGTTTATCATAAGTAGATACATATAATGTGATAAAATCACTTGGGATGGTTAGGCCATAATTGGCAATGAGTTATAGTAATGAGCCAATCTTGAATGTGTCATAGGGCAGAGACATCCTTGATACAAGAGAAATAACCTAGCATGCGTAAGACCGATGAAATGAAGTTTACATGCAATGAGGTTTATCGAGGACATTTGAGTGTATAATTAGGTATGGTTATGTGTTATGGAAACCTATAAGTGAGAATATATGTTGGAGGGTGACCAAAGGCTTGAAAAATAGCTTAATAAGGTCCACACGCATAGACACATAGACATGTGTCTAGGCCGTGTGTGACACACGGACCACCTCATGGGCGTGTGATATGATCGTGTGTCCCCTACACCTAAGAATTTTTAGTTAGAAAGCATGGTAGTAAGCACACGAGTAGAGACACGATCGTGTGTCTCAACCGTGTGGAGGGCACGGCCTAGCACACGGGCATGTGTCTTGGCCGTGTGCCCCTAAATGCATGCTGACGTCATAAATAGAATGCTTGAGTTTTTGGACACGGGCGACCACACGAGCGTGTCAAGACCGTGTGAAGGAGACGGGCCAGAGACACGGGCATGTGCTTGGCCGTGTGAAAACCTCTATAGGTTCAAAGTAGAAAATAATTTCAATTATTTCCACACGAGTAGGAGACACGGGCGTGTCCCAAAGCACACGGGTGTATGAGACACTAGCTCAGAAGGTTTCTTAAAATTTTCTTAGGTCCTCGATTAGCCCCGGACCACTTTCAATGTATTTTTTAAGCCTCGTAGGCCCATATCAGAGGCACCAAGATATTATTGGATTGGTTTCAAATTTGGAACGAAATTTTATAACCCTTATTTCTTGAAAATGTTCTAGTACATGCCTGGTAATGCCTCATACCTGGTCCTGGTCTCGGGAACGAGTAAGGGGTGTCGTATTTAGTACATTTAAGCAACTATGCCTAGAATATGTGTCTACTGAATAGATCATGTGTAAAAGATTTATTGATGGATTGAATGAAGACATGAAATTGTTAGTCAGGATACTTCAACTGAAAGAATTCGTAGTATTGGTTGAGAGGGCCTGTAAAGTCGAGGATCTCAACAAAGAAAATAGAAAAGTTGATTCAGAGGCTAGAGATTCGATAAAGAGATTAATGAATAAATATTATCATTCCTCGTCAAAGAAATCTAAAGATTTTATTGATCGATCGATGGCTTCAGTAGGATATTAGAATAGAGATCGTGGAAAGCAATACATCAACCCTAAAGCTCTAACTACCTCAGTGTCGCAAAGGATGTAAAGCCTGAGTGTAAACAACGTGGAAGATGGCATTTTGGAGATTGTTGGGGGAAAAGTAATAACAGAGCTTGTTACATTGTGGTTCACAGGATCATTTTATAAAAGATTGCCTAGAATTAGCTGAAAAAGATAATGCTCAGAACATAAGGCCGAGTAACACTGCAGCTAGAGGTAGACCACTGAGAAACACATGAAATGTGAGTGGTGGTAGAGGTGTGACGCGAGACACTGCAACAAGATCTGATGCTAGAGCACCTGTACGAGCTGACCTATTCGAGCACGAGAAGAAGTGTCATCTCCAGATGTTATTATCGGTACTTTTACTCTCTATGATACAAAAGTTATTGCATTGATAGATCTAGGGTCTACTCATTCATATATATGTATGAATTTAGTATCTAATAAGACATTGCCTGTAGAGTCTACTGAATTTGTAATTAGAGTATTGAACCTCTTAGGCAAGTGTGTATTGGTTGATAAAGTGTGCAAAAATTGTCAATTGATGATTCGGGGAAATTATTTTTTGGCTGATTTGATGTTATTACCATTTGACGAGTTTGATATAATCCCGAGTATGGATTGGTTAACGTTGCATGATGCTGTGGTGAATTGCAAACGAAAGATGATTGATTTGAGATGTCAGAGTAATGAGATTATCAGTATTGAATCAGATTATTTGAATGGACTGCTAGCAGTGATTTCAATGATGTTAGCTCAGAAATATGTGAGAAAGGCTTGCGAAGCTTATTTAGCTTATGTGCTTGACACGAAAGTGACTGAAAAGAAGATTGAATCAGTGCCAGCTGTTTGTGAATATCCAGATGTGTTTCCTGATGAGTTACCGGGTTTACCTCCGATCCGAGAGGTTGATTTTGGTATTGAGTTAGTGCCTGGAACTACTCCAATATCAATAGCTTCGTACAGAATGGCACCGACAGAATTAAAAGAGTTGAAAGCTAAGTTGCAAGAATTGACAGATAGAGGCTTCGCACAACCGAGTTATTCTCCCTAGGGCGCACCGATTTTGTTTATGAAAAAGAAAGACAGAACTATGAGAATGTGCATCGATTATCGACACCTCAATAAAGTGACGATTAAGAACAAATATCCTTTACCGCGGATAGATGATTTGTTTGATCAGTTGAAAGGGTCTACAATGTTTTCAAAGATAGATCTGAGATCAGGTTACTATCAGTTGCGAGTAAAAGATTCAGACATTCTGAAAACTACTTTTCGAACAAGGTACGATCACTATGAGTTTTTAGTTATGCTTTTCGGATTAAAGAAGGCACCTACTATTTTTATGGATTTGATGAACAAAATTTTTAGACTGTATTTAGATCGATTTGTTGCCGTATTCATTGATGACATTTTGATTTATTCCCATGATGAAACTGAGCATGCTGAACATTAGAGAATAGTGCTACAAACTTTGCGAGATAAGCAATTATATGTGAAGTTCATTAAATATGAGTTCTGGTTATACGAAGTTGGTTTTCTGGGTCATATTGTATCAGCATCTGGTATTCGAGTTGATCCGAGCAAAATTTCAGCTATTTTGGATTGGAAGCGTTCGAGAAATGTGTCTGAAGTTCGCAATTTTTTGGTACTTACTGGTTATTATCGACAGTTCATAAAAGGCTTTTCAATGATAGCGACTCCGTTGAAAAAAAATACTTCAAAAAGATGTGAAATTTGAATGGTCTAAAAAGTTTTGATTAGTTGAAAGCCTTATTGACTGAAGCTCCGGTGTTAGTACAACCAGAATCAGGTAAACAATTTATGATTTACAGTGATGCTTCGTTGAACGGATTAGGTTGTGTTTTGATGCAGGAAGGCAAAGTCATAGCTTATGCCTCAAGACATTTGAAGCCTCACGAAAAGAACTATCTGACACATGATCTGGATTTGGCGGCTATTTGTTTGCTTTGATGATTTGGCGCTATTATCAGTTTGGTGAAAAATGTCATGTATATTCTGATCACAAAAGCTTAAAATATCTAATGACTCAAAAAGATTTGAATCTACGACAGAGAAGATTGCTAGAACTACAAAAAGATTACGAGCTTATTATCGATTATCAACCGGGAAAAACAAATGTTGTTGCTGATGCTTTGAGTCGGAGATCATTGTTAGCATTACGTGCCATGAATGCATATTTAGCTTTGTCTGATAGTGGTTCAGTTTTAGCATAATTAAAAGCGTGACCTTTATTCTCACAGTAGATTGTCGATGCTCAGAACGTTGATAATGAGATTTTAGCAAAATGAGCCTAATGTGATTTGAATACTGATTCAGAATTTTGAGTTAATACTGAGGGTTGTTTGAGATTCAGAGGCCGAATATGTGTTCCTAGAAATTCAGAGTTGATTCAGATGATTTTGAATGAAGCTCACGATAGTCTTTTATCTATACATCCGGGTAGTACTAAAATGTATAATGATCTAAAACAACTTTATTGGTGGAATGGTATGAAACGAGATATCTCCGATTTTGTTTTGAAATGCTTAATTTTTTAGCAAGTTAAAGCTGAGCATCAGGTTCTATCTAGATTACTTCAACTGATTATGATTCTAGAGTGGAAATGGGACAGAATCACGATGGATTTTGTATCGGGTTTACCTCTGACACCAAGTAAGAAAGATGCAATCTGGGTTATTGTTGATAGATTAACTATGTTAGCTCATTTCATTCCAGTTCGCACAGATTATTCACTTGATAAGCTTGCTAAGTTGTACATTTCTCAGATTGTAAGATTGCATGGAGTACCTATTTCTATTGTTTTGGATAAAGATCCGAGGTTCACATCACGCTTTTGGAAGAAACTGCAAATGTGTTAGATACGAAACTACACTTTAGCACTGCTTTTCACCCACGACGGATGGTCAATCCAAACGGATTATTTAGATACTCAAGGATATGTTGAGATGTTGTATTCTAGAGTTTAAAGGTACGTGGGAACGAAACTTGCCATTGATTGAGTTTGCATGTAATAATAGCTTTCAATCGAGTATCAAAATGGCTCATTACGAGGCTTTATATGGTCAGAAATGTAGAGCACCATTGTACTGGACAGAGCTTAGTGAGAATAAGATTCACGGGATTGATTTGATTAGAGAAACAAAAGAAAGTGAAAGGAATATGAGATAGTCTGAAAGCAGCTGCGGATCATCAGAAATCGTATGCAGATTTAAAAAGAAATGATATTGAGTTTGAAATCGGTGATAAAATGTTTCTGAAAGTATCCCCGTGGAAGAAAGTACTTCGATTTGGCAGAAAAGAAAAATCGATTCCGAGGTTCATCGGGCCGTATGAGATTATTGAGCATATCAGGCCAATTGATTATAGATTGTTGTTGCCACCATAATTGGAAAAGATTCATAACGTATTCCATGTATCGATGCTTCGCATGTTATTTCCCCGACTGAGGTTGAAATTCAACCTGATATGTCTTATGAAGAAGAACCGATACAGATTTTAGCTCGTGAAACCAAAGAGCTGAGAAATAAAAGAATAGCATTAGTAAAAGAATTGTGGCATTGGTATGGGGTTGAAGAAGCCACGTGGTAACCCGAGGATTCTATGAGAAAACAATTTCCAAACCTATTCACTGGTAAGATTTTCGGGGATGAAAATCCCTATGGGGGGAGAGTTGTGACAGCCTGGTTTAGACCCTAGTCGGAATAGTAGTTTTAGAACCATAAATCTGAGTTAGAAAAAAAATATTTTAATATTATTTTTCATGTTTACACTATGTGGTTAAGCATGAGTGAAAGTTTCGTATGAAAATTTAATCGTTTGTATGCTTAATTTGATAAAAGGACCTAAACGCATAAAATGCAAAAGTTTCCTGTTATATGTTATAAGTACCTATTTGATATGGATTATTAATTGTGAGGTTCTTATGTGGTTATTTGACCTTAATTATAATTAAATGACATTAGTGGACATTATTTGGTGGAATTTTAATGTTATTAATCAAGGGCAAAATTAGTATTTAGCCTAATATGTTAATTAAATTAAAAAAAAGCATGAAATTGGCCATTATCATCTATCTATTGCTAAAATTATCAAAAGAAAAAGAAGAAAATCCAAACTTAGGGTTTGGCTAGGAGATTTGGTGATTAAGGTATGCTTTGAGCTCGGTTTTTGATGATATTTACGTTTTTGAGATCGTTGCTTAGTAATCTATTAGGCCCATGCCCTAACTTTTGAATTGGTTGATGATTTTGAAAGATGCCATTGATGAATTCATGTAACATCCTAAATTATGGCCTAGTCAGAACAGTGGTTTCGAGACCGCAAATTCAAGATAGAAATAATTATTTTATGATTCTTATGAGGTTTATGTTTTGAATGCATGCTTGTGTGAAAGTTTCATGAAGAAATTCTATGCATAAAATGTTTGATTGCATTTTAGGGACCAAATTGAATAAAGTAAAAAACTTGCATTCTATAAGCTTTAAGCAGGAAATTACATTAGATATTGAATTAGAGGTCCTAATTAGCAATTTGACCAATTTCTATAATTTTGGACAAAAATGGACATGCATAGGAAAAATGTGAAAAAAAAACCCTAAGGGCATTTTGGTTATTTGGTAATTAAAAGAATACGAAGGGAAAAATAGGTCAAAATTGGTGTCCATCTTCTTCCTTCATTGCCGAAATTTGCAAAACACCATAGCTAGGGTTTGTTCAACATTTTCAAGCTTGATTGTAAGTGCATCTTAGCCCCGTTTTTAACGTTTTTTGCATTTTTTGAAGTCCTTGAAGCATGATCTACCCATTTCTAGCTATATTTTGAGATAGGGTTCATGTATAAAATTAAACTCATTTGTAACATGCATGTATTTTGATGATTAATGGAGGAATATGAATGTTTTATGCATGATAAACATCTTTTACAAGGTGATTTTTAGTGAAAACACCTAAACAAGGGACTTGTTTGTAAAAGTGTAAAAGAGAATAGTAATAATGGGAAATAAGTGAAAATATAGGCTAATATAAGCTTAGTAAAGGCTCGGCTAGGCTTGGGTAACCAAGAAAATGCATGCATTTCATTTTACGAGTCTAGGGAACAAAGTGCAAATATGTGTTAGGGGTCAAAGTGTAAAATTTCAAAAGTATGATTTATGGACCCATTTGAACAATGTGAATAATAAATAAGTTAAATTTGGCATTATAGATCAAGAAAAAGTGAACCGGGACTTGATCGAGGAAAGAATAAACTATACAATGATTAGGCTCGATTATCATCATTTTGTATCGAGGTAAGTACATGTGCAAATAATGTGGTATTGAAGTATGTTTTAATGCTTTAATATATTGTAACAAATGTTTTATTGTAATTATGAGTTATATGCTTGACGATTGTTATGAAAGCATGAATGTTATTATGGTCATTATCCACGATGTTACGAGCAAGTACGATGGAGATACTATATTCAAGTGAGGAAAAATCTCGTTTGAACCTTAGGAATAGTTTAGGATACAAGTGACATGTCACTAGGAACTAAGAAGTTCGAACTCGTTGAGTGGCCTGGGTTTGTGAGATATGTGGCATCCGAGCTCGTTGAGAGGTCCGAGTTCATTATAGATCCGAGCATCTGAGCTCGTTGAGATGTCTGAGTTCATAATGCATGCAATTTATGTAACATCCAAGCTCATCGAGAGGTTTGAGTTCATTATGGATGTGTTACATGTTATGTGCTTGTAACACCCCTATCCCGTAACCGTCGCCTGAATAGGTAAGGGGCATTACCGGACTTGTAACTCATGTCAGAACAGTAAAATTTTGAACTTTTTCTTGAAATAAAGATCATTCATTTAAATAAGTACTAAGCACAGCCAGGGATAAAATTTAAACTTCTCTAAGTAAACATTCAAAAGATGCCATTTTCGCATGGCTTATATACATTAACCAAAAATATTCTTCCGCCACTAGTCTATTCTATACATGCCATAAAATAATTCTAAACATAACAGTAACAAGCAGTGGATAGTGATAGTGTGACTAGTTGCTGACGATCCCCGAGCCTGTAGCTTCGCAATGAGATCTATAAAACAGAGAAAACAAAGTAAACGGAGTAAGCATTACAATGCTTAGTAAGTTTTAAGCAGTGTCAACAGATAACAATCAAATTATAATATAGTTGTTCGTATTTTTATTTCACTCTTCCTTCGGGCATACCATCCCTTTACCGAATATGCACATCTCATCATATACAATAGGCAGATAAACTTTCACATAAAAGTGAGCTCATGTGACATAGATATATTGTATGATTTCACATAACCTCTCACACTGATCCGATGTCACATAATCATAGGAATAGTCTCATAGATTGCTCTCGTATGCATCACATAACTACCTTATGATTTAGTTCAAATCAAGCTCACATATAAACTTGGAGTACATACCTGTTTAACCTTTCGCATTGAATATATTTATAAGCAATTCTTATTACGAAGTCTTATAGCTTTAACCTCTACTCGGATTATCGGCGAGACCTTTAGCTCAGACGAAATCTCCACACGAAGTTATCGGGTCTCACCCGGACAAAATCTCCACACGTAGTCATCGGGTCTTACCCGGACATAATCTCCACACGTAGTCATCGGGTCTTACCCGGAATATATTTCCAAGTTTCATGTACATTTAATCACATGTTACAACATTCACATCGACTGTCATATTTGTAATTCATTTGCCTCATCAAATATCTAATAATACACACCTTTCACATTTGGTCGTTCGGTCGCAATATACGCACATCGCCTACATATTTCACACTAGCCATTCGGCTTTACCACATATACATATCTCATATATATTTCACACTAGCCATTCGGCTTTACCACATATACATATCTCATATATATATTTCACATTGACCGTTCGGCTTTATCACATATATGCATGTTCATATTCATCACATTGGCCATTCGGCCTTATCACACATATGCATGCTCACATTCATCACATTGGCCATTCGGCCTTATCACATATATGCATGTTCACATTCATCACATTGGCCATTCGGCCTTATCTCATATATACACATTCACATTCATCGCATGAAATCCTAAATCAAAATATAAATTTTCATGTATTCACATCACAATTATCCAAATATACTTCACATACCACACATATACTATCATGTATACACTTTGTCTTGGCCGAATCTACATCAATCATTTTCCAATGAATAATTCAATTTCACGCCATACTATCATTTCATATTCGAATACTCATAAACTTACAATTTCACAAATTTTAATATCAAAGATCCATCTACCACTCATATATCATTTTACAATATCACGATTTAGAATTCACGTATGGGTTTAATCAATAGCTTATGAGCAACTAAAACAAGTTTTATCCATGTTTACAACAAAATCACATATTCACTACGAGTTGCTTTCCTGAGCAATAGTCACTAAATTATTTATAACTGGAGCTACAAAACTCCAAATCACTTGCCGTTAATTTTCCCTGAATATAGACTCGTATATCTTCCATCCATAAAATTTCCAGAATTTTAGGTTTGGCCAATAAATACCAGATTTTTCTTAAAGTTTCCCCTGTTTCACTATTTGACTAATCTGACCACTCTTCACTACGAATCAAATCTTTCATTGTACAGAATTCAAAATGTGTTCTATTTGATTTCATTTGAAACTAGACTCATTAAGGAGTCTAAGCATATAAATTTTATCTTATAACCATTTTTGTACAAATTATAATGATTTTCTAAATAAAGAACAGGGGATTTCGGACTCATTCTGACACTGTCCCACACAACTTTAAATATCTCTTTATAGGAAATTTCTTTGCTTACACGGTCTCTTTTATAAGAAACTAGACTAACTAAGCTTTTATTACCTATTTTATTCAGCCTATAATTCCTCACCAACAATTTATAGTGATTTTCTAAAATCACGTTACTGCTGCTGTCCAAAGCAAATTATTACAATTTGCTCTTAAATTTCCAAGTCCAAACACTTATGAACTTACCATTTGAGTTTAAGACATATCATGGCCACATCATATCTTATTAAATTAACTCATTATGTCCTATTATGATTGAATTTACTCAACGTTTAATCACTTAAAACTTACCTCGGAGGTGGTCGACGATTAGATATCCACGGCTATTCGTTTACTTTCTCTTTCCCCCTATCCGACTTTGATCCTCTTTGCTCTTAAGCTTAATTAAAACAAATGAATTTGTTTCATTACTTATTCAACATTACTTCTTTAATAGTCACAGTTGATAATCGTATAACTTCAGTGCATAATGTGTTTATGAAATATACCATGACTAACTTTTATGTTTATTTCACTAATACCCAACTCACATGCACAAACAAGAACTCACATTACTTGCCATTATAAATGGAACCTAGATAGCCAATTACCATGGCCGAAAATACGGCCACTTATATAAATAACACAAAGTGATACAAATTTATTTTTACCATTACAAATCATAAAAAAATGACCAACGCATGCGACATCAACAACATATGTACATACCAAATACCTATACTGCATACTTATCAATATGAACTTAAAGCCCTATCCTAATACTCATGTACATATTATCCACCATTTTCAAACCAATTCATCAATGCAATCATACCATTACAAATCAACCTAAAATAACCATATCTAATAATCAAATACCTATAGCATTGCATATTTCTCACATAGCAAGTACAACTAAATTCATTATTAATATATATATCTAAACACTTAACTACAAGATTTAATCACCATTATCAAATCATAAAACAGCTTATAATCATCATCTATATTTACTTCACATAAACCGAAATATCCATTACATCATCTTTAATACACTTAGCATTTTACCCATTTAATCAAGCCAAATCTCAAGGCCATTCCATCACACAAATTATACCATAAATCATACTTACAATTTAAGTTAATACATGACCGAAAATCACCATCTTTAACATCGTTATCAAACCAAAACCAAAACACATCTATCATCCGTATACCAAGCTTACCAAAACAAACTACTATGAGTTTCAAGCTTATTGACCGAATCTCAAACCTCAAAATTCTAAGTTTAATCTATGGGATAAGTAGAGTTTGAACTAATCATCTCAAACATGCATAGATTTTCAAGAATCATTCAATACATACCTCATTCTAGCCATCTTCTAAGCCAAAAATCAAGGCAACCAAACTTTCTTCTCCCTCCCTTTAGGCTACGGCAATGGAGGACAAGGATCAACCAACTTTTGATTCAATTTTCTCTATGACCGAATGCACATACCTTAAATTTGTAGCTTGCTATCTTGCTGAAATCCTCAAAACATATTTCTTCTTTCTTTCATTTTTCGGTCAAGAAGAACAAAGAGGATGAAGCCCTTTCTTTTTTCTTTTTTTTTTCTTCTAGGTACGGCAAAATGGGGGAGCAAGGATGAAACAACTTTGGTTTCTCCTCCCACTCCCCTCATATTTTATTGTTCTTCCCACAACATGTTATCACAAATTGTTTATAATATGTCTTACCCATCACATTTTTTCTATCCTCAATGTCATGGCGGCCACTACTAATTAAGTGGGGGAATTGACATGCAAGTCCACCCTTTTGATTTCATGCACTAATTGATCCTTATAGATTAACCTATCACATTTTAAAAGTGTCATACATAAGTCCTATTAGCTGAATTCACATGCAATCGACTAAATCGAAGCTTAAAACTTTCACACATTCATATTCACATATAATAAACATAAAATATGATGGCTAATTATTTTTATGACTCGATTTTGTGGTCCCGAAACCACTTTTCGACTAGGGTCAAATTAGGGGTGTCACAACTCTTCCCCCTTTAGGGATTTTCGTCCCCGAAAATTTCTACCGATGCATAGTTTAGGATAACGTCCTCTTATTGAATTATATTCAGATAAACATTAGCTCATCGATAGCAATTGTAATTCATTATTGATTTCGCATCGATCTATAAAATCATTTTCTTATCTTAAAACAAATACATTTCAAACACATATTAAGCACATATTAACATGTATAACTCACATCATCAACCCACATATTTGTAACCCACATTTTCATTCATGTATAAGTTGTAACCTGACCGAAAGTACACATATACTCAAACATCCCAATAAATATCCTTTATAACTCCATCATATCTCACTATTCAACTTAACCTATTTCCAACAGAAAATCAACTTCCACATACCTGAACATTGAATTCATTTAGCACGTTCAATCACCGTTAACGATACCCGTATACAATCGATTTGGCATAAAGCCTCATATAGTATACCGGCATGGGATTTATTTTAGCACATAACCCATATATCCAAAATTATCAGCATTCATCAAAAATTCTTACAGACTTTCAAATGTCGAACTTGATCGAAATAATTTCTTGAATATGATTAACAAAAAATAGGGGTCATTTAGCAATAGCACATATGACTTCATATACCAAGCATTCCATAGACTAAATCCGTAACACATTTATAACATGAATTCATTTCTTAACAACATATCCACCATCTTTTTACGTATTCACTTATTTAGTATACATAACATAATATAATATGAACTCACAAATTTTTTACTTTCATTTGATTTTCACATACCTTCCGTACATACCTGTATCACTTATTCTGATCTTACTTTATTTATCATCTTAAATATACCCATTGAATCATTCGAAATCATTACGGATACTCATTAAGCACATATAGCTCTTACAATGCCATATCCTAGATATGGTCTTACATATTCTCACATATTGAGCCGATGCCATGTCCCAGACATGGTCTTACACACTATCTCAAATCAATGCCTTCGTCCCAGACGAGGTCTTACATGAATTCCACTTCACACACTTAGTGCCCACTGACCGATCTCGCACTCATAGTGCTTGGTTAAAGGAATTCGCACACACACAGTGCCTCTAATCATTCACACACATAGTGCTCTTATTCATTCGTTATTACACATTGAAATGACTTAACCAAGTCTATAAACATCATGTATGTACACTTTTAAACATATCATCTCATTTAAATTTGAATTCGTATAGTAATGAACACTTAAACTTTGCTCAAATTACCGGCACGAAGCCTACTAGGCACGAAGGCCCGAATACACGTCACCAACATGATTGCTCTTCGGGACCTAGCCCGGAGATAACACCAGCACGAATGCTCTTCGGGGTTTAGCACGGATATATCACTAGCACGAATGCCCTTCGGAACTTAGCCCGGATATATCGCTAGCACGAATGCTCTTCGGGACTTAGTCCAGATACATCACTAGCACGAATGCTCTTCGAGACTTAGCCCGGATACATCACTAGCACGAATGCTCTTCGGGACTTAGCCCGGATACATCACTAGCACGAATGCTCTTCGGGACTTAGCCCGGATACATCACTAGCACGAATGCTCTTCGGGACTTAGCCCGGATACATCACTAGCACGAATGCTCTTCGGGACTTAGCCCGGGTATATCACTCTCAATTCTCATGTACATATACACATATAGCAATACACATTAGTATATCATTTACATTACTTGAATATAAACACAACATGCTTATCGACCATTCAACTTCCAGTTCCATAGCCACATACAAAAATCACATTTATAGTCATAACACTCTTCCAAAATTGCATCACTTATACCCTTATAATTCAATCCAAATCGAAATTCAAATACGAGTACATGATACGTACCTGATCAACTTAATAATTTAGGCATATCTAAGTGAAGTTATATCGCAAATTCTCATAGTCAGAAGCTTGCTACAGCTCGATCGGGATCAAGATTCATTACAATACAGCAAACACATTTTAATAGTCAAAAATCATCACACTATCATTTTATCACTTTATGGCATGTATAAATAGACTCACGCGTGCTACGTTAGTCCTAGAATCGACTAAACCGTAGCTCTGATACCAATAAAATGTAACACCCCTATCCCGTAACCGTCGCCTGAATAGGTAAGGGGCATTACCGGACTTGTAACTCATGTCAGAACAGTAAAATTTTGAACTTTTTCTTGAAATAAAGATCATTCATTTAAATAAGTACTAAGCATAGCCAGGGATAAAATTTAAACTTCTCTAAGTAAACATTCAAAAGATGCCATTTTCGCATGGCTTATATACATTAACCAAAAATATTCTTCCGCCACTAGTCTATTCTATACATGCCATAAAATAATTCTAAACATAACAGTAACAAGCAGTGGATAGTGATAGTGTGACTAGTTGCTGACGATCCCCGAGCCTGTAGCTTCGCAATGAGATCTATGAAACAGAGAAAACAAAGTAAACGGAGTAAGCATTACAATGCTTAGTAAGTTTTAAGCAGTGTAAACAGATAACAATCAAATTATAACATAGTTGTTCGTATTTTTATTTCACTCTTCCTTCGGGCATACCATCCCTTTACCGAATATGCACATCTCATCATATACAATAGGCAGATAAACTTTCACATAAAAGTGAGCTCATGTGACATAGATATATTGTATGATTTCACATAACCTCTCACACTGATCCGATGTCACATAATCATAGGAATAGTCTCATAGATTGCTCTCGTATGCATCACATAACTACCTTATGATTTAGTTCAAATCAAGCTCACATATAAACTTGGAGTACATACCTGTTTAACCTTTCGCATTGAATATATTTATAAGCAATTCTTATTACGAAGTCTTATAGCTTTAACCTCTACTCGGATTATCGGCGAGACCTTTAGCTCAGACGAAATCTCCACACGAAGTTATCAGGTCTCACCCGGACAAAATCTCCACACGTAGTCATCGGGTCTTACCCGGACATAATCTCCACACGTAGTCATCGGGTCTTACCCAGAATATATTTCCAAGTTTCATGTACATTTAATCACATGTTACAACATTCACATCGACTGTCATATTTGTAATTCATTTGCCTCATCAAATATCTAATAATACACACCTTTCACATTTGGTCGTTCGGTCGCAATATACGCACATCGCCTACATATTTCACACTAGCCATTCGGCTTTACCACATATACATATCTCATATATATTTCACACTAGCCATTCGGCTTTACCACATATACATATCTCATATATATATTTCACATTGACCGTTCGGCTTTATCACATATATGCATGTTCATATTCATCACATTGGCCATTCGGCCTTATCACACATATGCATGCTCACATTCATCACATTGGCCATTCGGCCTTATCACATATATGCATGTTCACATTCATCACATTGGCCATTCGGCCTTATCTCATATATACACATTCACATTCATCGCATGAAATCCTAAATCAAAATATAAATTTTCATGTATTCACATCACAATTATCCAAATATACTTCACATACCACACATATACTATCATGTATACACTTTGTCTTGGCCGAATCTACATCAATCATTTTCCAATGAATAATTCAATTTCACGCCATACTATCATTTTCTTATTCGAATACTCATAAACTTACAATTTCACAAATTTTAATATCAAAGATCCATCTAACACTCATATATCATTTTACAATATCACGATTTAGAATTCACGTATGGGTTTAATCAATAGCTTATGAGCAACTAAAACAAGTTTTATCCATGTTTACAACAAAATCACATATTCACTACGAGCTGCTTTCCTGAGCAATAGTCACTAAATTATTTATAACTGGAGCTACAAAACTCCAAATCACTTGCCGTTAATTTTCCCTGAATATAGACTCGTATATCTTCCATCCATAAAATTTCCAGAATTTTAGGTTTGGCCAATAAATACCAGATTTTTCTTAAAGTTTTCCCTGTTTCACTGTTTGACTAATCTGACCACTCTTCACTACAAATCAAATCTTTCATTGTACAGAATTCAAAATGTGTTCTATTTGATTTCATTTGAAACTAGACTCATTAAGGAGTCTAAGCATATAAATTTTATCTTATAACCATTTTTGTACAAATTATAATGATTTTCTGAAAACAGAACAGGGGATTTCGGAGTCATTCTGACACTGTCCCACACAACTTTAAATATCTCTTTATAGGAAATTTCTTTGCTTACACGGTCTCTTTTATAAGAAACTAGACTAACTAAGCTTTGATTACCTATTTTATTCAGCCTATAATTCCTCACCAACAATTTATAGTGATTTTCTACAATCACGTTACTGCTGCTGTCCAAAGCAAATTATTACAATTTGCTCTTAAATTTTCAAGTCCAAACACTTATGAACTTACCATTTGAGTTTAAGACATATCATGGCCACATCATATCTTATTAAATCAACTCATTATGTCCTATTATGATTGAATTTACTCAACGTTTAATCACTTAAAACTTACCTTGGAGGTGGTCGACGATTAGATATCCACGGCTATTCGTTTACTTTCTCTTTTCCCCTATCCGACTTTGATCCTCTTTGCTCTTAAGCTTAATTAAAACAAATGAATTTGTTTCATTACTTATTCAACATTACTTCTTTAATAGTCATAGTTGATAATCGTATAACTTCAGTGCATAATGTGTTTATGAAATATACCATGACTAACTTTTATGTTTATTTCACTAATACCCAACTCACATGCACAAACAAGAACTCACATTACTTGCCATTATAAATGGAACCTAGATAGCCAATTACCATGGCCGAAAATACGGCCACTTATATAAATAACACAAAGTGATACAAATTTATTTTTACCATTACAAATCATAAAAAAATGACCAACGCATGCGACATCAACAACATATGTACATACCAAATACTTATACTGCATACTTATCAATATGAACTTAAAGCCCTATCCTAATACTCATGTACATATTATCCACCATTTTCAAACCAATTCATCAATGCAATCATACCATTACAAATCAACCTAAAATAACCATATCTAATAATCAAATACCTATAGCATTGCATATTTCTCACATAGCAAGTACAACTAAATTCATTATTAATATATATATCTAAACACTTAACTACAAGATTTAATCACCATTATCAAATCATAAAACAGCTTATAATCATCATCTATATTTACTTCACATAAACCGAAATATCCATTACATCATCTTTAATACACTTAGCATTTTACCCATTTAATCAAGCCAAATCTCAAGGCCATTCCATCACACAAATTATACAATAAATCATACTTACAATTTAAGTTAATACATGACCGAAAATCACCATCTTTGACATCGTTATCAAACCAAAACCAAAACAAACTACTATGAGTTTCAAGCTTATTGACCGAATCTCAAACCTCAAAATTCTAAGTTTAATCTATGGGATAAGTAGAGTTTGAACTAATCATCTCAAACATGCATAGATTTTCAAGAATCATTCAATACATACCTCATTCTAGCCATCTTCTAAGCCAAAAATCAAGGCAACCAAACTTTCTTCTCCCTCCCTTTAGGCTACGGCAATGGAGGACAAGGATCAACCAACTTTTGATTCAATTTTCTCTATGACCGAATGCACATACCTTAAATTTGTAGCTTGCTATCTTGCCGAAATCCTCAAAACATATTTCTTCTTTCTTTCATTTTTCGGTTAAGAAGAACAAAGAGGATGAAGCCCTTTTTTTTCTTTTTTTCTTCTTCTAGGTACGGCAAAATGGGGGAGCAAGGATGAAACAACTTTGGTTTCTCCTCCCACTCCCCTCATATTTTATTGTTCTTCCCACAACATGTTATCACAAATTGTTTATAATATGTCTTACCCATCACATTTTTGTCTATCCTCAATGTCATGGCCGGCCACTACTAATTAAGTGGGGGAATTGACATGCAAGTCCACCCTTTTGATTTCATGCACTAATTGATCCTTATAGATTAACCTATCACATTTTAAAAGTGTCATACATAAGTCCTATTAGCTGAATTCACATGCAATCGACTAAGTCGAAGCTTAAAACTTTCACACATTCATATTCACATATAATAAACATAAAATATGACGGCTAATTATTTTTATGACTCGATTTTGTGGTCCCGAAACCACTTTTCGACTAGGGTCAAATTAGGGGTGTCACAGTGCTAGCCTCGGCTAATTTGTAAATATGGCACTTATGTTCAAGGTTTCCACGTATCCAATAGTATTTCGAGTGTTCAACAGGCAATATAATGAATGTAATGAGAGTCCCGAGAGGACATATGAAAGAGGTATGGTTATGGATACTTTACGATAAGTACAGGTATGTATGCTAAACCTATGAGTAATGCCCTAATAAAGATCGATTTACGATAAGCAAGTATATATGTGCGTATGATGAGCAAGCAAAAGGGTTTCAATGATGAATAGTCTTTATGTATATGTTGTTATGTTTCTGCATGTTGATTCTTTACTACCATTTCATATTATTTGTATGTGGACTTACTAAGCTTTAATGCTTACTTCCCTCTCTTTTGAACCTTTGTAGTTTCGCCAAGCTAACTCGGGAATCGGAAGCTATCCGAGTAGTCGATCACACTATCAAAAGACTATTTGGGTATAGTGAAATTATTATTTTGAGTATGGCATGTATAGGGAACTTGGTCATTTTGTGATATGTGTCATGCTATTTGGCCTAATTATGAAGGCCTGTGATAATGATGATTCATTTTGTATTGGCCATGTGATATGGCTCATATTTGATCATTTGGGTTGTAATCTAATTACCCATGCATACATGCGCTAGTGTTTTGATTATAGGATATGTTATTACTTAGTGAGTGCATGATAATGATGTGATATGTTGTTGATCGATGAATGTATGGTAAAGTACGAATCTGGTGCTAAAGGATAAGGAGTGACCTAATAGCTTAAAATGACTATATGAATGAATGTTAAATTTGAAGTTATGGTAACAAGTTTAATAATGCATGAAATTGGTTGGGAATGCCTTTAAATAGTACAACAAATGAATATGAAGTAGAATGACATTATGAAGATGTGAGTGTGCCATGGTGGAGAATATTTGAGTGCCTAAATATGTCATGTTGCATGTTATATAGTATGTTTGAATGTATGTGATTGTGGGTGACTATTGGCTTGGAAAATTGCCTTAAAATGGTCTACACTGGTAGACACACGGGTATGTGTCTAGACCGTGTGTGACACACGATCTGCCCCATGGGCATGTTGAATGGCCATGTGTCCCCTACACCTAAAATTTCTAAGTCAGAATGTATGGTAGTAAACATACAGGTAGAGACACGGCTATGTGTCTCAACCGTGTAGAGGACATGGCCTAGCACACGGGCGTGTCTAGGCCGTGTGAGGGACACGGGCCAGGGACATGGGCGTGTGCTCGGCCTTGCGAAAACCTCTGTAGGTTCGAAATGAAAAATAAATTCTAGAAATTCCACATGGGTAAGGGACACGGGCGTGTCCCAAAGCACACGGGCATCTGAAGCTTAAACCTAAAAATTTTTCTTAGTTTTTTTAAGTTCTCGTTTTAGTTTCGGATTGCTTTTAATGTATGTTTTGGACCTCCCAGGTCCATAATAAGGATAATATGGTCTTGTTTGATCGGTTTTAATTTTGAATGAAATTTTATGATCCTTATTTTGCAGAGATGCCCTGTTTATGTACAGTAATGCCTCATACCATGTCTCGATCTTGGGTACTGGTAGGGGTGTTACAATTCATGTGTTTTATGATGTTTAATGATGAATTATGAAAGCTTAGTGCTTGATATACATGTTTTGTAAAGTGATTTTTAATAAAAATGCATATGAGGGATTAAATTTAGAAAGGTGTAAATTAAGGGGTTGAATTGTGAAATAGATGAAAGTTTTGGGCTCCTAGAGGTCCTTATGATATTCGACTATGCATGGGTTCATTGAAATTATGCGTATTTTGTGTTTTTATGAAATAAGGACTAAAGTGTTAAAATGTGAAAATGTGAGGGCTAATTTTTAAAATGCCCTAACTATGTGTTTATCAATTAAATTGAATGACTTGTTGAATAAAAGTGTTAATTTTAAATACATATATATCAAGAAAAGAGGAATTTGGATTTAGACCGAGGGAAGTCGAAGGTTATTGAGTAAATGGTCTGAATCGTCAATTTCGAGTACGAGGTAAGTTCGTACGTGATAAATGATGTTATAGTTATGTTTTAATGCTTTGATAATGCATAAATTGTATAGATCTTTGATTACGGTTTAAGCATGATAATAATCGACTACGTTCGGCACTAAGTGTGTGGTTCGAAATAGCTTTGGCTACAAATGCCACTAAGTGTGCGAGTTGGAATAGCTTCGGCTATAAGAGGCACTAAGTGTGTGATACTGAGATAGCTTTGATTTATTAAAATGGCACTAAGTGTGCGAGATTGTTACAGCTTCGGCAAATCACTGATGCACTAAGTGTGCGAATTCTTAAAGCATAGAAAGACTTCCGAATGAATTAATGTATTTGAACAAGAGTTAAGAATGAAATGAATAAATACGGGAAAGTTCAGGTATGTTCAATACCTATGTAGTAGATGATACTATGCATAAGAAGCTTGATGAATTCATATGAACATGTAATATGAGATAGAATACAATTGATGGATGAATTGTGAATTACTAAGTGTTTATTAATTAATGTTTCGTATATTATAAACTGTTGATTATTTATGGTACGAACTTACTAAGCTTTAAAGCTTACTGTGTGAAATGTTTTCTATTTTACAGTGTTATAAAGTTAGCTTGGATTTAGGGATCGTCAGTGACATCAATCACACTATTGGACATCTATTTTGGTATCATTTTGAGAGTAGTATATATAGTAAATGGCATGTATAAGCTAGAGTTACTTTGATATGTTTTGTGATGTGAATATCTAGCCATGAGATTTGGCTTGTAAATGTTGGTATGTATGGCATCTTAAGTTGGCTTAAATGGTATATTTGATAAGTAAGAAATGTGATGTTTATAATGTTTATGTGATGGTTTATTATAGGATATTGAAGTAATGAGTTTATACATTTGGAACTTTGGTAAATTGTGATGATGTTGGCATATTGTATTGATTGAGGTTACATAGTTTGATATGTGATTGAATTGGTATGTTTTGGTTGCCTTTAAAATGTATGCAAATGATGCAAAAATGTTGTGGTTTTGGTGTGCTTGAGATAGGTGGGAAATGTGGTTTAATCCAAGCTTAATTTCGCCCCACACAGATTAGCACATGGGCGTGTGTCTCAACTGTGTGTCTGTTATAACTTAGTTATGCAAGTCAGTCTTGAGCACGGCTTAGACACACAGGTGTGTTGGGTTGCCGTGTGAGACACGCAGCCTTGGCACATAGGCATGTGTGGCCATTTCGAAGGGTACACGAGCTAGACACACGGGCGTGTGGTTGGCCGTGTGACCCAAGTTAGTTTCGACCACGGCCAAGGCACACGGGCGTGTCTTGTGGCCGTGTAGTTAAGTGAGTATGTATACCCTGTTTTGCCTTGGTTTAGACACACGGGCTTGCCTAAAGCCGTGTGAGTCACATGGCCTGTTCACACGGGCGTGTGACCTGTGAAACTTTGAAATTTTTGTTAAGTTTCTGAGAAAATTTGTATGTGCTCGTTTTAGTCCCGACCCTTTTCTAAGCATGTTTAAGGTTTCATAGATATATGTAAGGGACTTTGTAATGATGTGTGACGTTAATGCTATGGTGATTGAGAAATGAATGCGAGATGTTTAGATTAACACCTTTAACCTTAGTCCGGCGACGGATATGGGTTAGGGGCGTTACATGTAATGAAATGAATTATTTGAGTAGTGTTAAGTACATGTTTAAGGTGTTGTTATAAGATGAAATTGCATGATTGTTGGAATTAGACATGAATGGTATGAATGAATGGTAAGTTAGGTATGTGACTATGTTTGTACATTGTGAATTTAAATCATGTTAGCTTGGTGTGAGATAGGCATTTGATTTGGCAAATGAATTGTGGTGTCAATGAGGGCACATTAGTTAGGCACTTAGCTTGAATGTTTTGGCATGTTTAAGACTTGTTTGAATTGGTTTTGAAGGCATGAAAATCGGTGAATTTGGTTTTGCTAGGCATCTAAAAATTGGGATTTGTTTATCTTATTTTGGGAAGGCATTTTAGGTGCACACTGTCACACCATACGGTTGTGTGTCATTTTAATTTTAGGTACAGGTTGGTCCACACAGTCAAAGAGAGTTACACGGCCTATCGACGTGGTCATGTGAACTTACTTTGAATACACATACGGTCTGGCACACAGCCTGCGACATGACTATATGACATTATTTTGAATACTCACACGAGCAGACACACAGGCTAGGACACAACCATGTGACCCATATTTTGAATTGTACACGGTTGGCCACACGCCATGTTTCTAAGCCACAAGGTCTAGGCTCTATCACACGGCCTGGACACACAACTGTGTGACCCCCGTTTCAAATATTTTCAAAATTTCCTATTTTGTTTCAAATTTGTCCCTTATGGTTTCGTAGGCTCGGTTTAAGGCTTGTAAATTTATTTATTCTATGAATGAAAATTAAAATTGATTGTTAGCATTTAAATTTGAATAATTGTTTCTATATGATGTTGATTGTTTCGAATTGTACTGTAATACTTTGTAACCCTAATCAGACAACATAAACGGGTTAAGGGTGTTACAAACATGGTACCTCAACAGATGAAAGAAGCTTTCTGCTCCTATCTTTCTTCCAATACTCAGATATCTTGTCTTCTCAAGCCTTATTAGTAGAATATGGGCTTATAAGCCAAGCCCTCCATGAAGCTATTGAGCAAAATGATGCTAAGGTAATGAGCTTGGAGGAAGCTGTTAAAACTAGTGAACAATCTTTGGCTCAGCTATGCTAGAATCATTAAGGGGCTATATGACAATTCAAAAGCCTCAATTCATGTGTCATGGATGGGAAGTACAACTATAAAGATACACAAACTAAATGCACACTATTGGAGAAGGAGAATAATCTGCAAAAAGATTGAGAGTCCTTTTAGGAGGAGAAGCTTAAGGCCCAAGAACAGTGCCACAAAGTAGAGCTGAAAGGTTTACGCAAATCCAGCAAAGAAGCTTTAAGGAAATATTAGGATGATACAAAGAAGAATTTGAATGAGGCTCTACCAAAATTGAGGTCTAACCTAGTTCTCCATGCCCAAGTGGTTGTGGGCCCTCTTAATCTTATTCAGGTAGATTTCAACTACCTCCAGAATATCTCTACTGAATCACTGAACTTCAATGTCTACAACCCTGAGGGTGAAGACTAGAAAAATTTCCAGAGGGAGTGGAAACAACTAGCTGGTATTTGTATTCCCAGTGTGCCTGAGTAGAGGACAAGGAAGAAAACTTGGAAGACTAAATAGATTTGGAGAAAGCCCTAGCAAGAAATAAAGCCCCTGTAGAGACCAATGATCCACCAGCTAAAGGAAGGAACTAAGAATTTTGTTTTCCTTGTACTAGCTCATTTATTTCTCTTTTTTAAATATTTCCCCTATTTATCATTAACGAACTTATCATTTTCCTCTCGATTGTCTTTCTCACTGTAATGCCAACAATAGTCCAAATTATATTATAAACAAAAGGCTTTAACTTGAAGAACTAAGCAAGGTCTAGCGTATTATGCATATAGGGTTAACTCTTACTTATCTTCCAGAGGATCGACCAAATCAAAAGCTTTGATAGCAATTAAATATAACACCCTCTACCTTACCCGAATCATTATGTTACAACACAAAACACTTGATAGAAATTTATACAACAAGCATAAACTATTTTTAAACATACTTCATGTTACTTTGTATTGTTCTTTAATATAAAAGAGAATCTTAAATAATTATATTAAACAGTGTACAACGTTACAACATAAAACTTTATTAAAAACAGACTCTTTAAGGAGTGGTACACTATACGCCATACTCCTAAGATGTCCTCTGTATGTATAATAACCCGACTTGTCGTTACCCTGGCGTATTCTTGGCTAGGTCCCTTCTGATGTACCTACTCTCACAGTAGGACCTAAAACATGAATAAACACTTGTAAGTTCATACGAACTTAGTAAGTTTTAACACAAAATACCTTGGAGCCTTTCTAATTAAACTCCTCATCTTGAAGATTGTGGATTACATCTCTGGATTTGATGAATCCTTTTCTAATATATATATACTATAACATCCCGATTTTAGGTCTATTCGGATTTATTTTTATTATATTTTTATAGTTTACAGTTTCACGAAACCATTCTATAAAAATCTCGTTCGAAAATTTTGACATTTGGGCACTCAATTTTGTTAAAAGGACTAAATCATAAAAAGTACAAAAGTTGAGTTCTACTTGTTAAAGGTGTCCAATTGCTATGAGATTTTAAATTAGAAGTCCTTAGTTGGTAATTAGACCATTTGTTAAGTTAGTGGACAAAAATGGACATGGTGAGATAAAAGTTTAAAGTTTGGCGAAAAGGGCATTTTAGTCATTCGGTAAATAAAATAAAAAAAGGGAAAATAAAGCTAAAATTGTGTCCACCTTCTTCTACCTTGGCCGAAATTCTCAAGACACCAAAGCTAGGGTTTTCTTCAATTTTCAAGCTTAATTGTAAGTACATCCTAGCCTCGTTTTTAATGCTCTTTACGTTTTTGAAGTCGTATTCACCCGATCCTTCCATTTCTACCATTGTTTTCAAGTAGGGTTCATGTTTAAAAATTTACCCATGTGTGACATGCATGTGTTTTGATGTTTAACGGTAGAAAATGAAAGTTGGATGTGTAACAAACAACTTTTACTAGGTGATTTTTTATGGAAATGCATAAAAAAGACCTATTTGTAAAAAAGTTGTAAAATAGGTAGTAAAAAATCTGATTTAATGAAAAATGTGGGCTGATATGAGCATGTATATGGTTCGACTAGGCTTTTGTTACCAAGAAATTGAACATATTTCATTTTACGAGCGTAGGGACTAAAATGTAAAATGTCAAAAAGTTAGGGACAAAATGGTAATTTTGTCTAGGATGCAAATTAATGTAAATGTATGGGAAAAACGATGAATTGATAGTCGAATTTACTTATATAGACCCGGAACAACCAATTACGAAACTAGATCAAGGAAAATGAAAAGTCTCGAAATAGTTGAGTTTAGATACAAACCATTCTCAAGGTAAGTTGTGTAATTTAATTTGGTATGTTATTATGTTTTAATTGAATTGTGTGATTGAGATAATATATATATACATAATAATATACACTATGAAATAATCATAAGATAGAAAACATGAATAAAATGTCATTGTCTCGGTTGAGCATTGTATTTCGATGGATTATAATAATTTCCTTGAACTGAACAAAATAAAATAGAAAGGATTTAGCCCAGATGGGTAATCCATAGTAGGCTCATTAGAGCTAACGTTATTGAAGGGATTTAGCCTGGACTGGTAATCCTAAATAAGCTCTTGAGAGCGAATGCTAAAGACGAGATTTAGTTTGGACTAGTAATCTTGTTATATAAATGTGGCTTGAGAGTGTGCTCTATGAATATGTGCTCGAGGAGCACTCTGGATGTAAATTGACGGACGATTGACATGTATACCTCGAGTATACTACCCTAGTCTCCATCGAGATTTACAATGGTTCAACGAAAAGAAATCTTGAAAAATGGAAATTGTACAATGATATGAAAGTTTATATTATGGTGAGCTCATTTATGTTGGTTTGAATACTTCATGATGTGTATGACTAACTCGTTTATTGAGCGAATGTATTTAGGTAAATTGTCAATATTATTTATTGATGGAATGAATGCGAATGTATGCTTATTCGAATAATTATGACCCGTAAGTTTACTTTCTATTACACGAACTTATTAAGCATGAAATGCTTACTCCATTTTACTTTTCCTTATTGTATAGTGCTCGTAAAGCTCACGAAGGTTGGAGGATTCGGTCGGAGCGAGATCACACTATCCACAAATCTCCTTTTGGTATAGCCAAATGATTCATTTTGGTATAATGGCATGTATAAGCTATTTGGCATAGATGAAGGCTTGTAAGTAATATTTTGTGACTTAGCCATTGGAATGGCTAAGGATGTTCAAGTGGTGCATGTATGATGTTAATGTATGTCCAAATTCTTCAGTGTCAAGTATGGTTGATGATACATTTTGTAAGTGGCTATTGAAATTGGCTAACATTGGTTTAAGTTTACATGCATATGATGATGTTTTTCATGGATGTTGAAATTGCATGGTATGAGTTAATATGTATGTAAATGATGTATGGATCCCTTGGTTGTGGCTGAATTGGTTATATGTTTATACTTGGAATGGTATTACATGTCATTGTGTAGGTTATGTGTGGAAGGGTGGCAAAAATGCTTGGTAAAGAGCTTTATTTTTGTCTACACGGGTAGACACACAGGTGTCTGTCTAGACCATGTGTGACACACGGCTTGCCCCATGGGCGTGTGTTCTAGCCATGTGTCCGCTTCACTTTAATTGTTACAAAATAGAATGCTCAGTATTGAGCACATGGCCAGAGACACGGCGTGTGTCTCAATCATGTGGATGACACGGCCTTGAACATGGGCGTGTGCCCTATCCATGTGAAATCTGCACCTATTTTATGAAAAATTATGAAAATTTATTCGACCACACGGCCTAAACACACGGGCGTATGCCTTGTCTTTGTGACTTCAATTTGTTGATGACATCATAAATAGAGAGTTACACGGGTTAGGGACATGAGCGTGTGTGACCACATAGCCTGCCCACAGGGGCGTCTCCCAAGCCACACGGGCGTGTGACCCCTGTTTTGGTGAAAAAGTTTCTAAGCGTTGCAAAATTCCTAAAGTTCTCGGTTTAGTCCTGAACCTCTTTGAATATATGTTTTGAGCCTCGTAGGCTTGTTTTAGGGACAAAATGAATGCTTATAAAAAGTTTTAAATTTGAGTGGAAATTTGTCTCTTGGTTTTAAATTTTTGTTTGAGTTTAAGTCCAATAATGCCTCGTACCCTATTCCAACGTCGAATACGGGTAAGGGCTGTTACATTTAGTGGTGTCAAAGCCACGGTTTAGTCAATTCTTGGACTAACGTAGCTAGTACGGGTTTAGCTATACATTCCATTATATAAATTGTGATAGTGTGATAACTCCGAACCATTTTTGAATGTATTTTCATATAGTAAATGTCTTTCAACCAAGCTCGAGATGAGTCTGAAGAAGCTGAGGGCACTGCTCAAGCTTCTGTACAACAAGCCGCAACTAGTAGTAGTAGTAGGAGGAGACCCGTGTCAGAGGATCGCGAAGAGGCGAAAGCAGCCTTCTTCAAAATGATGGATGAATGGTTTAGTGAATACATGAGAACAAACCCCACTATCCCATGACCTCCCCCATCTATCCCGCAACCTGATTATGAGATGCCATCGGGTGTTGAGCCCGAAAGGATTAGAAAGGCTCTGATTGATAAAATAAGAAAATATGGAACAGAAGAGTTCAGAGCTACTATTGATGATGATTCAAAAAAATTCGAGTTTTGGTTAGAGAATACCATTTGGGTTTTCAAGGAATTATCATGTGCTTTGGCAGAATGTTTGAAATGTGTGATATCTTTACTGAAAGACACAGCATACTATTGGTGGAAAACTATATCTTCAGTTGTACCGAGGAAAAATGTCACGTGGGAATTCTTTCAAGAGAAGTTCCAACAGAAGTATATTAGTCAAAGGTTCTTAGATCAGAAAAGAAAAGAATTTTTAGAGCTCAAATAGGGAGACAGGACCGTGTTAGAATATGAATAAGAGTTTGTTCGGTTGAGCCAGTATGCCAGGGAATGGGTTCAAACCGAAGTTGAGATGTGCAAACACTTTGAGGAAGGACTAAACAAAGACTTTAAACTACTGATTGGGATTCTTGAAATAAGAGAGTTTGTCGTACTAGCCGGTCAGGCCAATAAGGCTAAGGGTTTAAGTATAGAAAAGAAGCAAATCGAAAGGGAAACTCGGGTTCCGAGTGAAAGATTCATGAGTAAGTCACAACCTTCTGCTTCAAAGAAATCAAAAAGTTATCATGAGTGTTTTACCTCATCAATGGGACATACAGGAAAGGAAAGAAGTTCCAAACGCTCTAAATCGAGGAGTTCGTCTTCCTCAGCAGCTAGTATAGGGCGTGGTGGAAACCTAAAGCCACAGTGTAATGTATGTAATAAATTGCATTATGGTGAATGTTGGATGAAAAGGGGGGCATGTTTCAGGTGTGGTTCACTTGATCACTTTCTTAAAGAATGTCGGAAAGATCTAAGAAGGATACTGAAAAGACTTCTATATTGAGTAACCTCACCTTGAGGGGTAGACCTCCACGACACCTCAGGAATGTCAGTGTTAGTCATGGTATTACAAAGGATTCAACAGCCAGATCTAAGGCACGAGCTCCAGCAAGGACATATGCCATACGTGCAAGGGAAGAGGCATCGGCACTCGATGTTATCATCGGTACTTTTTCTCTCTATGATACTAATGTAGTTGCATTGATTGATCCTGGATCAACCCATTCTTATATTTTCATGAAGTTAGTATCTAGTAAGGATTTAGCTATTGAGTCTATTGAATATGTGATTAAAATGTCGAACCCTTTAGGCAAATATGTTCTGGTTGATAGAGTTTGTAAGAATTGTCCTTTGATAATTCGAGGTCACTGATTTCTGGCTAACTTAATGTTGTTGCCATTTGATGAGTTTGATGTTATATTGGGTATGGATTGGTTGACACTACATGATACAATAGTAAATTGTAAATGAAAAATTATTGAATTGAAATGTGAGAATGGTGAAATTCTTCGGGTTGAATCAAATGAGTCAAATGCACTACCTGTTGTGATTTCTTCTATGTCGACCTAGAAATGCATGAAAAAAGGGTGTGAAACCTATCTTACTTATGTATTAAACACTAAGGAGTCTTAATTGAAAATTGAATCAGTGCCGGTAGTATGCGAATATTTAGATGTATTTCCAAAGGAATTGCCAGGGTTACCTCTGATTAGAGAAATTGAGTTTGGTATTGATTTAGTCCTTGGTACCTCGCTGATACCAATTACTCCATATAGGATGGACCTGACTAAATTAAAAGAATTGAAAGTTCAGTTGCAAGAATTGATAGATAAAGGTTTGGCTAGACTGAATTATTCTCCTTGGGGTGCACTGGTATTATTTGTAAAGAAGAAAGACGGCTCTATGAGACTGTGCATCGATTATCAATAGCTCAAAAAAGTGACCATAAAGAACAAGTATTCGTTATCGAGAATTGATGACTTGTTTGATCAGTTGAAAGCAGCAACCGTGTTTTCAAAGATAATTTGAGATCAGGCTATTATTAGTTGAGAGTTAAGGAGTCAGATGTACTAAAGACCACTTTTAGAACAAGGTACAGGCATTATGAATTCCTTATTATGCCTTTCGTACTGACGATTGCTTCTGCAGTTTATATAAACCTGATGAACTAGATTTTCTGACCAGATCTAGATAAGTTTGTGGTCATGTTCATTTATGATATTCTGATTTATTTTTGAGATGAATTCGAGCGTGCTGAGCATTTGAGAACTGTTCTACAGGTTTTGAAAGAAAAATAATTATATGCTAAGTTTAGTAAAAGTGAGTTTTGGCTTAGAGAAGTTGGATTTTTGGGACATATCATTTCAGGCGATGGTATTCGAGTCGATCCCAGTAAGATTTTGGCAATAGTTGAGTGGAAACCACTGAAGAATGTATCTGAGGTTAGAAGCTTTTTGGGCTTAGCCGGTCACTACCACCGGTTTGTCAAAGGGTTTTCGGTGATCGCTACTCCTATGATGAGATTGTTGCAAAAAGATGTCAAGTTCGAGTGGTCCAAAAAATTTTAGCAAAGTTTTGAGAAATTGAAAGCCTTATTGATTGAGGCATCGGTTTTAGTGCAACCCGAGCCGAGAAAGGAATTCGTGATTTATAGCGATGCATCATTGATTAGTCTTGGATGTGTGTTAATGCAAGAGGGCAAAGTGATAGCTTATGCCTCGAGACAGTTGAAGCCACATGAGAAGAATTACCCAACATATGATTTGAAACTGGCCGCCATAGTTTTTTCCTTGAAAATTTGGAGACATCATTTGTACGGTGAGAAATGTCATGTTTTCACTGATCACAAGAGTTTGAAATATTTGATGATTCAGAAAGACTTAAATTTGCGGCAACAACGATGGCTTGAGTTACTGAAGGACTATGAGTTGGTGATTGATTATCACCCGGGTAAGGCGAATGTAGTCTCAGATGCCCTGAGTAGGAAATCCTTGTTTTCCTTGAGAGCCATGAACACGAGGATGACCTTATCGGATAATGGTTCAATTCTAGCCAAGTTGAGGGCTAAACCAATGTTTCTTCAACAGATTTGCGAAACTAAAAAATGCGACAGTGAATTGCAAGCTAAGATAGCTCTGTGTGAATCAGGCAATGACTCAGATTTTCGTATCGGTTCTAATGGTTGTTTGATGTTTCGAGATAGGATTTGTGCACCAAAAGGTGACGAACTTATTCAGAAAATTCTTCAAGAGGCATACAGTAGTTGTTTATCCGTTCATCTAGGTAGCACGAAAATGTATAATGACTTGAAGAAAATGTATTGGTGGTCGGGAATGAAAAGAGATATCTCCGAGTTTGTTTTGAAATGTTTGGTTTGCCAACAAGTGAAAGCCGAACACTGCTTCAGCCAGTGATGGTTCCCTAGTGGAAATGAGATAGAATTACAATGGACTTTGTAACGGGTTTGCCTTTGACCCTGAAAAAGAAAGATGTCGTATAGGTTGTTGTTGATAGATTGATGAAGTCGACTCATTTTATACCGATACGTACTAACTACTCGCTTGATAAGTTAGTTGAATTGTAATTGTTGAGATTGTGAGATTGCACGGGGTGCCTATATCGATTATTTCGTATAGAGATCTGAGATTCACTTTGCAGTTTTGGAAGAAGTTGCAAGAAGCCTTAGGTACGAAGTTAAATTTTAGTACCGCTTTCCATCCACAAACCGACGGTCAATCTGAAAGAGTAATTCAGACTTTTGAGGACATGCTCCGATGTTGTGTTCTAGAGTTTCAAGGTAGTTGGGAGAAATATCTACTGTTGGTTGAATTTACCTATAACAATAGTTTTCAGTCAAGTATAAAGATGGCACCATATGAAGCGTTATATGGCTACAAGTGCTGAACTCCTCTATATTGGACAGAGTTCAGCGAGAAACAAATTAACAGGGACGACTTAGCAAGAAAAATCGGAGAAAAGGTGAAAGTAATTCATGATTGTTTGAAAGTAGCTTCTGATAGACAAAAGTCATGCGAATTTGAAAAGAAAAGAAATTGAGTTTCAAATTGGGGATAAAGTGTTCTTGAAAGTATCTCCATGGACGAAAGTTCTCAGATTTGGCCGGAAAGGCTAGTTGAGTCCACGTTTTATTGGGCCATATGAGGTGATTGGAGGAATTGGGCCAGTAGCGTATCGGTTCACTTTACCGACGGAGTTAGAAAAGATTCATGATGTGTTTCATGTGTTTATGTTGTGGCGATATCGATCTGACCCTTTACATCTAATTTCTCTGACAGAGATTGAGATTCGACTGGATATGACGTATGGTTAGGAACAGATCAAAATTTTAGCTCGGGAAGTGAAACAGTTGAGAAATAAAAGTATAGCCCTAGTGAAAGTCTTACGGCAAAGACACGGACTAGAGGAAGCAACGTGGGAACTTGAGGAGACTATGGGAAATCAATACCCAAACCTTTTTTTCCGGTAAGATTTTCAGGGACGAAAATCCCTAAAGGGGGAGAGTTGTAACATCTCAATTTTAGGTCTAGTTAGAATAGTGGTTTCGAGACCAAAAATCTGATGCAGTAAAATTTATTTTTATTATATTTTTATGGTTTACAGTTTCATGAAACCATTCTGTGAAAATCTTAATTGAAAATTTTGACATTTCGGCACTCAGTTTAGTCAAAATGACTAAATCGTAAAAAGTGCAAAAGTTGAGTTCTACTTGCCAAAGGTGTCCAATTGCTATGAGATTTTAAATTAGAGGTCCTTAGTTGGAATTAGACCATTTGTTAAGTTAGTGGACAAAAATGGACATGGTGAGATAAAATTTTAAAGTTTGACAAAAATGGCATTTTGGTCATTTGGAAAATAAAATAATAAAAAGGGAAAATAAAGCCAAAATTGTGTCCATCTTCTTCTACCTTGGCCGAAATTCTCAAGACACCATAGCTAGGGTTTTCTTCAACTTTCAAGCTTGATTGTAAGTACATCCTAGCCTTGTTTTTAATGCTCTTTATGTTTTTGAAGTCGTATTCACCCGATCTTTCCATTTCTACCGTTGTTTTCAAGTAGGGTTCATGTTTAAAAATTTACCATGTGTGAAATGCATGTGTTTTGATGTTTAATGGTAGAAAATGAAAGTTGGATGTGTAGCAAAAAACTTTTACTAGGTGATTTTTTATGGAAATGCATAAAATGACCTATTTGTAAAAAAGTTGTAAAATGGGTAGTAAAAAAATCTAATTTAATGAAAAATGTGGGCTGATATGAGCATGTATATGGTTCGGCTAGGCTTGGTTACCAAGAAATTGAACACATTTCATTTTATGAGCCTAGGGACTAAATGTTAAATGTCAAAAATTTAGGGACAAAATGGTAATTTTGTCTTGGATGCAAATTAATGTAAATGTATGTGAAAAATGATGAATTGATAGTCGAATTTGCTTATATAGACCCGGAACAATCGATTACGGAACTAGATCGAGGAAAACGAAAGGTCTCGGAATAGTTGAGTTCGAATACGAATCATTCTCAAGGTAAGTTCGTGCAATTTAATTTGGTATGTTATTATGTTTTAATTGAATTGTGTGATTGAGATCATATATATACATAATGATACACACTATGAAATAATCATAAGATGGAAAATATGAATAAAATGTCATTGTCCCGATTAAGCATTGTATTTCTATGGATTATAATAATTTCCTTGAACTGAACAAAAATAATATAGAAAGGATTTAGCTCAGACGAGTAATCCTGAGCTACACTCTCTTGAGCAAATGTTATGAAATGAGTTTAGTCTAGGCAGGTAATCTATAGTAGGCTCATTAGAGCTAACTTATCGAAGGGATATAGCCTGGACTAGTAATCCTAAATAAGTTCTTGAGAGCGAAGGCTAAAGACGGGATTTAGCATGGACTGGTAATCCTATATAAATGTGGCTTGAGAGTGTCCTCTAGGAATATGTGCTAAAGGAGCACTCTGGATGTAATTTGATGGACGATTGACATGTACCCGAGTCTCTAACGAGATTTACAATGGTTTAACGAAAAGAAATCTTGAAAAATGGAAATTGTGCAATGATATGAAAGTTTATATTATTGTAACACCCCGTACCCGAGACCGTTGCCGGAGTCGAACACGAGGTGTTAATGGGCTTAATTCATTACTTAAACAGCTCATACAATTCATTTTAAAATTTTCTAGACAAGCTGGCTAACTACATCGCAGTCTCTTTAAAAATCATATCTCGAGTTCCGAAACTTGAAATCAAATTCCGTAAATTTTTCCTGAAACTAGATTCATATATCTATCTAGTAAAATTTTTGTAAAATTTTTGGTCAGGCCAATTAGTACAGTTTATTAGTTAAATTCTCCCCTGTTTTAGGCTTTGACTATTCTGACCTCTGTGCATTACGAATCAGATATCTCCCTGTACAGGGCATCAATGCCCATTCCGTTTGTCTCTAATAAAACTAGACTCAATAATGAATCTGTACATATAAAGCATGACTTCTAATTATATTTTTAAAATTTATGGTGAATTTCCAAAGATAGAACAGGGGATCCAGAAATCGCTTTGGCCCTGTTTCACAAAAATTTAAACATCTCATAAAATATAGCTCATATAGTTGTTTCGCTTCTTCCATATGAAAATAGACTCATCAAGCTTCGATTACATAATTTATTCATTATTTAATTCTATTTCTACTACTTTTAGTGATTTTTCAAATTCACATCACTACTGCTGTCTGAATCTATTTTATAGTAAATTTTACCTATTTCATGGTTTCCATGGATTAACTAGTAATTTGACATACGTAACACCAAATCCAAACTTAACATTTAAGCCATATTCGCATGGCTAAAAGTATACATATTAAAGTTCAAACAAAACATAATAGCCTATACATGCCGAAATGTTCTCTTAGACCAACTAAGAAGAAGGTACCAAAAAGTTGCAAGCTGGTGTGATGACTTCGACGATGGTCCCGAGCACACAAAATGGGTCAAAAAAACCTAAATAAGTAACAAGTAAACACACCAAATGAGTATATAACTCAGTAAGTCATAAGCATTACACTATCGTCCATTAATAAAAGATCATAAGAGAAAACAAATAATGCAAGATCAATTACTCCAACCATACCGAACTATGCTATAATTTCTTAGAATTTCGGTTCAATCTCATGCCAAGTCCTACAATCAAATCAAATACCAAAACAACCCAATTGATTTAGACCCGATTCCTCAAAGCATGGAACCATGATGCACTACATAAATTTATACCTACTCAGCACATGTCTCAAGTTCGATATTTTAGTTACTAGTTCTACCACTTCGTTCTTTCATGCACATTTTATATTATCAACCGAATTTGCACACATAGTGCTCGTCACACTCGCACACATAGTGCCATAGTAAACCGCACACTCAGTGCATTGGATTTTCTCTCATGCTTCAACATCCAAATCGGCACACATAGTGCCACTTAATTCCGCACACATAGTGCCATATGTTAACTCATTATGATAAGGCAATTTACTTAATTCAAATAGCGCATATGGTCACATTAATAAATAGGAAAATCACTCCAAAAGAATACTTATAAAAAGGAATTCTTTTATGATTCACTAGTATTATTTATATACAAACTAATCAACCTTACAAAAATGCTTAAGGACTTACCTTATATTGGATGAAAATGATTCCCAATCGACTACTCAATTGTCTTTGCTTTGCCCTTGTTTGATTCTCCCCCTTTGATTTCTTGATCTAGAATAAATACATTTAGTAGTTTAATTACCTTGCTGGATACTTATATGTATAATTTAATGATTTTCACTTTATTTCACAACTATCCTTGTTCAAAACATTAAAACCTTAACTAATGTTTGATTAATGCTTCAAGGCCGAATGTACTACCACTACTAAGATAACTTAATCTCAGGTAATTTAATTCTAATATACAAAATCATGAATCAACTCAACCTTATAAGCCAATATTACTCCTTTAATCGATTATAGAGAGTTAAAAATAATATCACAAACATATACACCTATATGGCCGAATATACCAAATTAAATTTAACATTACCTATGTAATTACCTATAAGTTCTTATACTTCAAATTTCATACATTTAACCTTTTAATGCATATTAATCATTTTTTTTATCTTAACCTAAAATGGCAACTCCCATACTCGATATTTCAACCGAATTATCCATATCACCAAGACTAAAATTCGCACCTTAAACTTCATACATTCTAATTATGACCTTCATAATTCATTCGGCCCTATCAAAGAACCATTTAACATACAAGGAAAATAATCATAGAGAAAGAAATTAACATTCCAATTAGACTCAATATAACCGAATGTACAAGGTGCTACTAAACTACTTATTCAAAAATCTTCATTCCATACTATCATCCCCCTTTTATTCCATACAACATGAAAATAACCTCTAATTCTAACACTTAGATTCACGGCATGATGCCTAAACCACCATAAAAGTTTCAACTTTTTTGACATTACCAAGAGTGCATCCAATTATTAACTTAACATATCATAAAACCAAATCAACAATTCAAAACTTACCTCTTACTAGCTAAAGAAAAATGTCGAATTGCTTTGGGGTAAATTTCCCCTTATTACTTCATCTTTGTTTTGGCTTTGAGAGAAGAAGAAGAAGATGAACACCCTCTCTCTCTTCTCTTTCTTCTATTATTCATCCCTATCATTTTTTTTTAATTCATTTTATTAGAATTATTTAAATCATTTGTTAACTTAAAAATTATATTAAATTAGAATTTGTGGAGCATCATCATTTCTTGGTCGGCCACTATATATATTATGGGTAAATTGACATGCAAAACCACTCTTTTTAATACATGCACTAATAGACCATTATAAAAATTAACCTATCACATTTCTAAAGTGTTTCATATAAGTCCATTTTAATAAATTCACTTAAAAATGACCAAATTAATGCTTGAAACTTTCACACATGCATTTACTCACATCATGAACATAGAATATAACTTTTAATTATTTATAAAACTCAGTTTTTGTGGTCCCGAAACCACTTTCCGACTAGGGTCTAATTAGGACTGTCACAACTCTCCCCCACATAAGGAATTTTCGTCGCCGAAAATCTTACCAGCAAACAAATTAGGATATCGATCCTTCATAGAGTCCTCAAGTTCCCAAGTAGCTTCTTCGACCCCGTGTTTATGCCACAGTACCTTCACTAATGGGATTTTATTATTTCGCAATTCTTTTACTTCACGTGTTAAAATGCGAACCGGTTCTTCTTCGTAACTCAAATCAGATTGACTCTCGATCTCAGATAGAGTAATTATGTGCGATGGATCGGACCTATATTGTCGAAGCATCGAGACATGAAAGACGTTGTGAATCTTTTCAAGTTCAGGGGGTAAAATTAATCGGTATGCGGTTGGTCCAACTCGTTCGGATATTTCATAAGGCCCGATGAATCTCAGACTCAATTTGCCCTTACGGCCAAATCTGAGCACCTTTTTACAAGGTGACACTTTAAGAAACACTTTGTCTCCAACCTGATATTCAATGTCTTTTCTTTTTAAATCCGCATATGACTTCTGACGATCCGGTGCTGCTTTCAGACTTTCACAGATTACTTTTACTTTCTGCTCAGCATCTTTAATTAAATCAACCCCAAAAATTTTACTTTCACTAAGTTCAGTCCAAAACAAGGGTGTACGGCATTTACGACCATACAAAACCTCGTAAGGTGCCATCTTAATGCTTCATTGAAAACTATTGTTGTAAGCGAATTCAATCAAAGGCAAATACCTTTCCCATGAACCACAAAACTCTAGGATACAACATCTCAACATATCTTCGAGTATCTGAATTATCCGCTCAGATTGACCATCAGTTTGGGGATGAAAAGCGGTGCTAAAATGCAACTTGGTACCCAATGCTTATTGCAATTTCTTCCAAAATCGCGATGTAAATCTCGGATCTCTATCCGACACAATAGAAATAGGTACTCCATGCAATTGGACAATTTGGGAGACATATAATTCTACCAATTTATCGAGCGAGAAATCCGTACGAACAGGGATAAAATGAGCAGACTTCGTCAATCTATCAACAATAACCCAGATTGAGTCTTTCTTACTCTGTGTCAACGGTAAGCCAGTTACAAAGTCCATCGTTACTCGATCCCATTTCTATTCAGGTATCATGATCGGCTGAAGTAATCCTGACGGCACTTGATGTTCTGCTTTCACTTGTTGACATATCAAACACCTTGAAACAAAGTCAGAAATGTCTCGTTTCATGCCAGGCCACCAAAATTGACGTTTCAGATCGTTGTACATTTTTGTACTCCCCGGGTGAACTGACATTCGACTACTATGAGCCTCGCTCAAAATCATTGAAATAAGTTCTGAATTTCTTGGAACACATAATTGACTTTTGAACGTCAAACAATCATTGTCGTCAATCTGAAACTCTGAGTCTACATTTGAAGCACATTCAACTCGTTTAGCAACCAATTCAGCGTCAACTTTCTGGGATTCAAGTATTTGATGGATCAATAATGGTTTGGCCTTTAATTCTGCTACTAGCACATTATCGGATGAAACGGACAGGTGAACATTCATCACTCTCAAAGCAAACAGCGCTTTACGACTTAAAGCATCGGCAACCACGTTAGCCTTTCCCGGGTGATAATCAATGACGAGTTCATAATCTTTCAAAAACTCAAGCCAACGTCTTTATCGCAGATTCAAATCTCTTTGAGTCATCAAATATTTAAGACTTCTGTGTTCCGAATAAATATGACACCTCTCTCCAAACAAGTAGTGTCGCCATATTTTCAAGGCGAATACTATGGCCGCTAATTCAAGTTCATGGGTCGGATAGTTTTTCTCTTGCGACTTTAATTGTCTCGACGCGTAAGCCACAACTCGACCTTCTTTCATCAACACACAACCTAGCCCAAGCAAGGATGCATCACTGTAAATAACAAACTCTTTACCGGATTTCGGCTGTACTAGCACTAGAGCTTCAGTTAAACAGGTTTTTAATCGATCGAAACTTTCTTGACATTTTTCTGACCATTCAAACTCAACATCTTTTTGAAGTAGTTTTGTCAGCAGTGTAGCTATTATCGAAAAACCCTTTACAAACCGTCGGTAATAACCAGCAAGTCCCAAAAAGCTCCTAACTTCAGTAACATTCCTCGGAGGCTTCCAATCGAGTATGGCCGAAATTTTGTTCGGATCAACTCTAATACCCGATGCGGATACCACTGCCCCAAAAAGCTAACCTCTCTCAACCAAAATTCGCATTTACTGAATTTTGCGTATAACTGCTTGTCTCGTAACATCTGTAATACCAATCTCAAATGCTCAGCATGTTCAGTTTCATCTCGTGAATAAATCAAGATGTCATCTATAAACACAACCACAAACCGATCCAGATATTGTCTGAAAATTCTATTCATTAAGTCCACAAATACTGCAGAGGCGTTAGTGAGTCCAAACGGCATCACCAAGAACTCGTAGTGACCGTATCTTGTTCTAAAAGCAGTTTTAGGTATGTCTGAGTCTCGAACTCGCAATTGATAATAACCCGATCTCAAATATATCTTTGAAAATACTGATGCTCCCTTTAGCTGGTCAAACAAATCATCAATACGTGGTAATGGATATTTATTCTTTATTGTTGCTTGGTTCAATTGACGATAGTCGATGCACATTCTCATGGTTCCATCTTTCTTTTTCACGAATAATACTGGTGCACCCCAAGGTGAGAAACTCGGTCGAGCAAAGCCTCTATCCGTCAACTCTTGTAACTGCGTTTTCAATTCTTTCAATTCTGTTGGTGCCATACGATACGGAGCTATCGAGATTGTGTGGTACCAGGTACAAGTTCGATGCCAAATTCTATCTCTCGAACAGGTGGTAATCTCGGTAACTCCTCAGGAAAAACATCTGAATACTCACAAACCACTGGTACTGATTCAAGTTTCCTTTCCGCCTCTTTGCTATCAAATACGTAAGCAAGATATGCTTCACACCCCTTTCTCATATATCTCTGAGCGATCATCGAGGATATTATTGCTGGCACTCTCTTTAAGTTAGTAGACTCAACTCGGACTATCTAATTATTTGCACACCTCAAATCAATGGTCTTTCTTTTGCAACTCACCACTGCATCATGTACGGTCAACCAATCCATACCAAGAATAACATCAAATTCATCAAACGGTAAAAGCATCAAATCGGCCGGAAAACAGAAATCTTGGATTATTAGAGGGCATTTCTTACACACTTTGTCAACAAGTACATATCAACCCAAAGGATTTGACACTCGAATTACGAACTCAGTAGACTCAACAGGTAGAGTCTTATTGGATGCTAAAGTCTCACATACATATGAATGAGTAGAGCCAGGGTCAATCAATGCAATCACATCAGTATCAAAGAGAGTGAAAGTACCAGTGATAACATCAGGAGAGGATGCCTCCTCTCGTGCGCAGATGGCATAAGCTCTGACAGGAGCACGAGTCTCAGATCGAACAGCCGTATCAGAAGCCCCTCTCTGGCTACCACCCCTACCTCCTAAAATTCTCGGTGGTCTACCTCTGATTGTTGTTCCACTAGGTCTTGCACCTTGCATCTTATTTTTCTCATCAAGTTCCATGCAATCTCTAATGAAGTGATCCTTCGAACCGCATCTGTAACAGGCCTTGTTAGTAGACTTACCCCAACATTCACCTACATGTCGTCTTCCACATTGTGGACATTCAGGTTTTTCTTGGCGATTGTTACCCACACTAGCAACCGAAGTAGCTCGAGAGTCCGTTGATGGTCACTCTCTAATAGAAATTCCTGCAGTCGTCTTCGACTTATTAGTATCTTCCCTGAACTTCTTTACAGCCGAGAATGAAGTTTTACCCGCCGATCTTTTACGAAAGTCTCTAGCTTCAAATTCAGCCTTCTTTTTCTCCTTTCCAAGTTCTTCTGCCTTGCAAGCTCGTTCAACTAGTGTTACAAATTCTTTTATCTCTAAAATTACCACTAGTAGCCTTAAATCTTCATTCAATCCTTCTTCAAATCTTTTACACATGGAAATTTCATCAGCTACACACTCCCGAGCATATCGACTGAGTCTTACAAACTCACGTTCGTATTCAGATACTGTCATACGGCCTTGCTTAAGTTCCAAAAATTCTTTACGCTTTTGATCGACGAACCATTGACTAATATACTTTTTTCGAAATTCCGTCTGGAAGAAATCCCAAGTAACTCGTTCCTTCGGGACTATAGTAATCAAGGTTCTTCACTAATAGTAGGCTGAGTCTCGTAACAAAGATATGGCACACTTTAAACACTCATCAGGTGTGCAAGATAGCTCATCAAAAACCCGGATGGTGTTATCAAGCCAAAACTCGGCCCTTTCAGCATCATCAGTAGCTATGGCTCGGAATTCCTCGGCCCCGCGCTTCCTAATCAAATCCACAGGAGGTTTACTCAGCCTTACAGGATCAGTAATTGATGGTATTATAGGCACCTGAGGCGGATTATTTAAATTCGGGAATGGTTGAGCAGCCGGGTTAGTTCGAGCATATTGTGCGACCCACTCAGTCATCATGGTAAAGAAGGCTTGTTTTGCCCCATCATCTTGATTATTCCCGGATGATTGAGGCTCAACAGGCGGTGTCCCTTGCGCAGGAGCAGCCGCTACACTTTCAACGTCATCTGCTAAGGTTCCCTCAAGATTGGGTTCCATTTACTATCAAAACAATAATTTCGACCGTCAGAAGTCATCACACTATCAAATACTAACATTAAGGCATGTATAGCTAGACTCATACGTGCTATGGTAGTCCTAGAACCGACTAAACCATAGCTCTGATACCAATAAAATGTAACACCCCGTACCCGAGACAGTTTTCGGAGTCGAACACGAGGTGTTAACGGGCTTAATTCATTACTTAAACAGCTCATACAATTCATTTTAAAATTTTCTAGACAAGCTGGCTAACTGCATCGCAGCCGCTTTAAAAATTATATCTCGAGTTACAAAACTCAAAATCAAATTCCGTAAATTTTTCCTGAAACTAGACTCATATATCTATCTAGTAAAATTTTTTTAAAATTTTTGGTCAGGCCAATTAGTACAGTTTATTAGTTAAATTCTCCCCTATTTCAGGGTTTGACTACTCTAACCTCTGTGTATTACGAATCAGATATCTCCCTGTACAGAGCTTCAATGCCTATGCCGTTTGTCTCTAATAAAACTAGACTCAATAATTAATCTGTACATATAAATCATGACCTCTAATTCTATTTTTAAAATTTATGGTGAATTTCCAAAGTCAGAACAGGGGATCCAAAAATCGCTCTGGCCCTGTTTCACAAAAATTTAAACATCTCATAAAATATAGCTCATATAGTTGTTTTGCTTCTTCCATATGAAAATAGACTCATCAAGCTTCGATTACATAATTTATTCATTATTTAATTCCATTTCTACTATTTTTAGTGATTTTCAAATTCACATCACTACTGCTGTCTGAATCTATTTTATGGTAAATTTTACCTATTTCATGGTTTCCATGGATTAACTAGTAATTTGACATACATAACACCAAACCCAAACTTAACATTTAAGCCATATTCGCATGGCTAAAAGTATACATATTAAAGTTCAAACAAAACATAATAGCCTATACATGCCGAAATGTTCTCTTAGACCAACTAAGAAGAAGGTACCAAAAAGTTGCAAGCTGGTGTGATGACTTCGACGATGGTCCTGAGCACACAAAATGGGTTAAAGAAACCTAAATAAGTAACAAGTAAACACACCAAATGAGTATATAACTCATTAAGTCATAAGCATTACACTACCGTCCATTAATAAAAGATCATAAGAGAAAACAAATAATGCAAGATCAATTACTCCAACCATACCTAACTATGCTATAATTTCTTAGAATTTCGGTTCAATCTCATGCCAAGTCCTACAATCAAATCAAATACCAAAACAACCCAATTGATTTAGACCCGATTCCTCAAAGCATGGACCATGATGCACTAGATAACTTTATACCTACTCAGCACATGTCTCAAGTTCGATATTTTAGTTACTAGTTCTACCACTTCGTTCTTTCATGCACATTTTATATTATCAACCGAATTTGCACAAATAGTGCTCGTCACACTCGCACACATAGTGCCATAGTAAACCGCACACTCAGTGCATTGGATTTTCTCTCATGCTTCAACATCCAAATCGGCACACATAGTGCCACTTAATTCTGCACACATAGTGCCATATGTTAACTCATTATGATAAGGCAATTTACTTAATTCAAATAGCGCATATGGTCACATTAATAAATAGGAAAATCACTCCAAAAGAATACTTATAAAAAGGAATTCTTTTATGATTCACTAGTATTATTTATATACAAACTAATCAACCTTACAAAAATGCTTAAGGACTTACCTTATATTGGATGAAAATGATTCCCAATCGACTACTCAATTGTCTTTGCTTTGCCCTTGTTTGATTCTCCCCCTTTGATTTCTTGATCTAGAATAAATACATTTAGTAGTTTAATTACCTTGCTGGGTACTTATATGTATAATTTAATGATTTTCACGTCATTTCACAACTATCATTGTTCAAAACATTAAAACCTTAACTAATGTTTGATTAATGCTTCAAGGCCGAATGTATTACCACTACTAAGATAACTTAATCTCAGGTAATTTAATTCTAATATACAAAATCATGAATCAACTCAACCTTATAAGCGAATATTACTCCTTTAATCGATTATAGAGAGTTAAAAATAATATCACAAACATATACACCTATATGGCCGAATATACCAAATTAAATTTAACATTACCTATGTAATTACCTATAAGTTCTCATACTTCAAATTTCATACATTTAACCTTTTAATGCCTATTAATCATTTTTTTTATCTTAACCTAAAATGGCAACTCCCATACTCGATATTTCAACCGAATTATCCATATCACTAAGACTAAAATTCGCACCTTAAACTTCATACATTCTAATTATGACCTTCATAATTCATTCGGCCCTATCAAAGAACCATTTAACATACAAGGAAAATAATCATAGAGAAAGAAATTAACATTCCAATTAGACTCAATATAACCGAATGTACAAGGTGCTACTAAACTACTTATTCAAAAATCTTCATTCCATACTATCATCCCCCTTTTATTCCGTACAACATGAAAATAACCTCTAATTCTAACACTTAGATTCACGGCATGATGCCTAAACCACCATAAAAGTTTCAACTTTCTTGACATTACCAAGAGTGCATCCAATTATTAACTTAACATATTATAAAACCAAATCAACAATTCAAAACTTACCTCTTACTAGCTAAAGAAAAATTCCAAATTGCTTTGGGGTAAATTTCCCCTTATTCCTTCATCTTTGTTTCGGCTTTGAGAGAAGAAGAAGAAGATGAACACCCTCTCTCTCTTCTCTTTCTTCTATTATTCATCCCTATCATTTCTTTTTTTTTAATTCATTTTATTAGAATTATTTAAATCATTTGTTAACTTAAAAATTATATTAAATTAGAATTTGTGGAGCATCATCATTTCTTGGCCGGCCACATATATATTATGGGTAAATTGACATGCAAAACCACTCTTTTTAATACATGCACTAATAGACCATTATAAAAATTAACCTATCATATTTCTAAAGTGTTTCATATAAGTCCATTTTAATAAATTCACTTAAAAATGACCAAATAATGCTTGAAACTTTCACACATGCATTTACTCACATCATGAACATAGAATATAACTTTTAATTATTTATAAAACTCGGTTTTTGTGGTCCCAAAACCACTTTCTGACTAGGGTCTAATTAGGACTGTCACAATTATGGTGAGCTTATCTATGTTGGTTTGAATACTTCATGATATGTATGACTAACTCATTTATTGATCGAATGTATTTAGGTAAATTGTCATAATTATTGATGGAATGAATGCGTATGTACGCTTATTTGAATAATTATGACCAGTAAGTTCTCTTTCTATTACGCGAACTTACTAAGCATGAAAATGCTTACCCCGTTTTACTTTTCCTTGTTTTATAGTGCTCGTAAAACTCGCAAAGGTTCGAGGAATCGGTCGGAGCAAGATCACACTATCCACAAATCTCCTTTTGGTATAGCTAAATGATTCATTTTGGTATAATGGCATGTATAAGCTATTTGGCATAGATGAAGACTTGTAAGTAATATTTTGTGACTTAGCCACTGGAATGGCTAAGGATGTTCAAGTGGTGCATGTATGATGTTAATGTATGTCTAAATTCTTAAGTGTCAAGTATGGTTGATGATACATTTTGTAAGTGGCTATTGAAATTAGCTAACATTGGTTTAAGTTTACATGCATATGATAATGTTTTTCATGGATGTGGAAATTGCATGGTAGGAGTTAATATGTATGTAAATGATGTGTGGATCCCTTGGTTGTGGCTGAATTGGTTATATGTTTATACTTGGAATGATATTACATGTTGTTGTGTACGTTGAGCATGGAAGAGTGGCAAAAAGGCTTGGTAAATAGCCTTATTTTTGTCCACACGAGGGTGTGTCTAGGTCGTGTGTGACACACGGTTTGCCCTGTGGGCTTGTGTTCCGGCCGTGAGTCCCCTGCACTTTAATAGTTGCAAAATAGATTGCTCAATATCGAGCACATGGGCAGAGACACGGGCTTGTGTCTCAGTCGTGTGGACGACACAGCCTTGAACACAGGTTTGTGCCCTGGCCGTGTGATGTCTGCACCTAGTTTATAAAATTATGAAAATTTATTCGACCACACGGCCTAAGCACACGGGCATGTGCCTTAGCCGTGTGACTTCAATTTGTTGATGACGTCATAAACAAAGAGTTACACAGTTTAGGGACACAGGCGTGTGTGACCACACAGCCTGCCCACAGGGGCGTGTCCCAAGCCACACGGGTGTCTTACCCCGTTTTTGGTGAAAACTTTTCTAAACGTTGCAAAATTCCTAAAGTTCTCATTTTAGTCCTGAACCTCTTTCAATGTATGTTTTGAGCCTCGTAGGCTCGTTTTAAGGACAAAATGAATGTTTATGAAAAGTTTAAATTTGAGTGGAAATTCGTATCTCGGTTTTAAATGTTTGTTTGAGTTTAACTTCGATAATGCCTCGTACCCTATTCCGGCGTCGAATACGGGTAAAGGGTGTTACATGTACATATATTCCAGCTTCCATACTTAATGTATCAACTCTCACTTCACTCCTTAGTTGATTCCAATTCCTACCAGTCAATATAGATTTTATTCCTTCTTAGAACAAAGGTATTTCTTAGAAGAATATCTATACAGAGCCTGCTTTCAACAGATTCTTATTCAAACAAACATTGAATACTTTTCCTTAGGATGGGTACTCACAGATACTATTCTTAGTGGATAATTAAACTAACTGATCTTTTACAATGAACTCCATACTGAATTTACATTTGGCGAATTCTCATACTAAGTTTGTAACAGCCCGTTTTTCAGTAGTTTCGGGGCCACAAATTCAACAAGAGAGTCTGTAAATATTAAATTAATATTTACGAGTCAAGTATAAAATTACATTTAAATTTGATTTAATGATTTATTGTTAATTGAATGAATAATTAGTTTTAAATGGTACGTCCTTAGAGTCAAGTGGTTTTAGAAAATAAGGTATTGGGACCTCATTTCTAAAAATCGAGGTCGTAAATATTTTATTAAATATTTACGGAGTGTTATTAAGGTCGTATTAAAATTTGGTTCAGAAATTTTGACATTTAAATAGTTAATTAATTTAAAAGGACTAAATCATAAAAGTCACAAAAGTTGACTTTTATTAGATAAAGGTGTTAAAGGCTAAATTAACAAGGTTTCAAGTGGAAATACCACCATTTTTTTAGTGGCATGCACGATTAGTATAGTTTATGGGTGAATAAATGTGTTGATATTAATAAAATATTATAATAAGTTAAGAAAAATAAAGAAACAATAAAATAAAAACAAACATATCACTTTTATTTTTTTATGGTTCATCTTCCTCCAACCAAAACTCCATTCTTGGAGACAAAGGAAGTTCGACCAACTCTTTTCCATGCATGCTTGTGCTTTGAGCTTTGTTTTTAGTGATTTTTATGTTTTGTAACCGTATTAGCTTAATTTAGTTAGCCCGGGGGTTAGTTTGTTAAATTGTTAAAATTTTATGGATTTGCCATGAATGAATTGGGAGTATTTGTGATCCTGGTTGATAAATTAGTAAGCTTGATTGTTAAATAGAAGTAATTTGTTAAGTGATTTTTTGTAATTTTAATGTTTAGGTATTTATTTGTGGAAATAGTAAAATTCAAGGTAAATATTGTGAAATGGTGGTAAAAATGGGCTGATTATAAACCCTATGTAAATCAGGTACCATGAATTTTAATTACAAGTGGTTAAATTGCAAGTTTTGGGTTTAGGGACTAAATTGCATAAAAGGTTAAATTCAAGTTTTGGGTTTAGGGACTAATTTTGTAAATTTCCCATTGTTAAGGGATATAAGTTGAATTAGTTTTTTTTTAAGTTTTTTAGTGGTTTAATTGAATAAAATTTATTATTTAGATAAAGAAACGAGCCAAACGGATATAAATTGAGGGAAAATTTAAAGTGTCAGATTAGTCGGTGACTTCGTTTTTACAACTGTTTTTGTCGAGGTAAATTTGTGTTTCATTTTAAAATATTACATTTGAATTTATAAGATTAATTGATAGCTTTATATATATGTATGTTTATGAAATTTTTTATATGATTGATTTGAAAAAAGAAGAAAAAAAGATCGTAATTGAAATATCACCATTGTTGAAAGCCACCATGACACTACATTCGGAATTTCTGAATACTTGAAAAGGAAGTTACCCGAAAGGGATAACATATGAAAAGGTTGAAAAGGATATCAACTGAAAAGGTTGAAAAAGACGTTATTCAAAAAGGATATCAAATAAAAAGGTTGAAAAGGACATTATCCAAATAGGATATCAATGAAAAGGTTGAAAAGGATAGCAATGAAAGGTAAGTATCTCATCCTTCAACCATCCGTTATTCAGGTAACATGTTTCTGGTGAGATATGTATCATAAGTATGAATATGAGATGAATGTTTTGATTAGTGTAGTTTGATAATGAATATTAGTGACTTGGTAATTATATGTTTCATATGTCTATAAATATGTTATCCAGTTATGTTTGTGGAGAGTTTCGAGAAATAAATGGTTATATGAGTATTCTTCTGAGTACTCGATGTTATTCTATTTGGTTCAATAGGCAATGTAATGGTTAAAAACGAAAACGTATGTAAATGAAATGAACTACAATTTTTAAGTAATGATATGGAATATGATTAAATGTGCAATTGAAAGGAAAAGTTGGTTTAATGTATGTGTATGAGAGATGAATTATGTAGATTTGACTTGAAAATTAGCCCTTCAGTTTCCTTGAAATTGCATTCAAACCTCTCCACTTATCAAGCTTTTGTAGATTTTCCCCTAGCTAATTTTAGTAAGTTTGAACGCTTCAAACTTGCCACATGTGTGGCCGGCCATGGAGAGAGTTAATTGTAACACCCCCTAAATCCGTAGCCAAAACAAGGTTACGGAGTGTTACCAAACTTTTTAGATCAAATACGAACATAATACAAAATAATTAGCATACACTTCATAAAATATTCATACCGTCCCTTTTATGGGCCCACGAGACTTTAAATATGTATTTGAAATAATTCGGGACTAATTTGGGTTCTCTGAAAATTTTTCGCGAGATTTCAAAATTTTTCCTAATTGCAGGGCACACACGCCTGTGTGACCCTATGACAAGCCCATACTTCAGGCTGTGTTCTACCCCGTGTAACTCCCTAACTTACCTCGTACGGCCAAGTCACACGCCCGTGTGCTAGGCCGTGTGGTAAATTTATTTTTCGAAAATTAAGTGCAGTTTTCACATGGCCAGGGCACATGCCTGTGTACTAGGTCGTGTTTCTCACACGGCTAAGACACACGCCCGTGTCTCTACCCATGTGGTAATTCTTGAGTATTCTATTTTGAAAATTTTAAATTGTAGGGGACACACGGCCAAACCACACGCCCATGTGATAGCCGTGTGTCTCACACGGTCTGGTCACATGCCCGTGTGCCAAGCCATGTGGACTCAAAATGAGACTTAAATATCAAGTTTACCAACCCTGCAATCTTAAATAACAAGCAACTCAAAAATCAATTATTCAAACAATCCAAAACACATTCAAATACACCTAAAACATGATAAAACTATCAATTTATGAACCTAATCAATTTATTAACATCCTAGGTACATGCCATTACCAAAAAGAAATGTACTTCACCACAATGAGTTCGGGATCGGCCTTGGATGTTGATTCAATAATCTGACTTTAACCTAACCTACGCACGGAAACAAATCGTACGCTGAGTATAAACTTAGTGGTATTTCTATAATCCGAATACTTTAAATATAAAATTAATGTTATTTACACATTCAATCATACAAATACTATAATTATACAATAAAAAATTCATAGCTAAATCATTTATAACTCATTCACTTCCGATCAATTGCTACCCCAGATAGCTTTTCACAATGTCAACACATATCACTTGAACCATAATATTGGCTATTCTCATTCAATTCACAAATTCTCAATTTATATATCTCTAACCATATTTCATTTCATTATTCAATATCATTCATATTGATCAAATTTTCCAATTCATTATATACCCCTATTAACATGACTCGGACTTTGGCGAATACACGAATCCAACCAAAACACACCAGTATGGCACCCAGTGCCTCATCAGATAATTCGAAGTAATAAATTGGCACCCAATGTCTCATCGGCCATGCCAAAGTAAGTTGGTAGCCAGTACCTCATCGACTTTATCCGAAGTAATAGTTTGACACCTAGTGTCTCATCGACTTGAAGTCGAAGTATCCCTGAACTCTTCCAATCCTATGGCACGCCAACTATATCCGACTCAGCCCGATATAGTTAATAGGGTTTAATTTCACATTTCAATAACAATCAATATTTTTATAAATCACAAATCATCATAATCTCAGTTCAATATCAATATAATAACAAATAACACTCAATTCAATTCCATTCAATACCTCATTACCAATACTCACCTCAATTCCACTTACCATACATGTCAAATAATAAATACAACAAATAATTATTAGATTCGGATTATAGAAATACAAACTATAATTTCCTGAGTTACTCCTCATCAGCTTTTTCCTTTCCCTTCTTAGTCGAAGTTTCCGGCACGACGTTAGCTACGGAAATTAAAATAATTTAAAATCATTAATATAACACAATTTCACATTGAATATTTCAATTTATACTCATCTTTTACATAAATTCCAATTTAGTCCCTAAACCGAGACTAGCTTTATTTTCCCAAAACTAATTCCATATCTCATTCAATTTCCACTTTAGACTAATTTCAACTCTCTAATGTCACCATAAAACCCTAATTTCAAAATCCTTTCAATTTAGTCTCTATTACTTAAAACTTATAGTTTATTTTATAATTCAATCATTTTCTCAATTCTAACTTGAAATTCTATCAATTTAACCCCTAACACTTCAATTTATTCAACATGAACAACTTTTAAAACTCCACTAACTTCTAAAATTTCAACATAAGAAAATCAAAGTTACAAGAAAATGGATTAAATTGACTTACCAATTAAACTTCAAACTTTAAAACCCTAATTTCTCCATTTCATTTTCTTTCTTTCTTTTTCTTTCATATATTGTTTGCTTCTCTGTTTTTGTTTCAAATTTGTTCTTCTTTTTCTTTATTTTATTTATTTTATTTGTTTAATGTTTTATTTTAATTATAATGGTAATATAATATAATAATAATAGAATAGAATAATATTTTCTTAAATAATAAGTAAGTATATATATATGTATTACAAATGTATGTATGTATTTATTACACCTGTATATTACCATTACCATACAATTGTCACAATTTGGTTTATATATTTATTTAGTCCCTTAATTTTTCTCTATTCTATAATTCAACTTTTACTCTATATGCAATCTAGTCCTTTCATCTAATTAACCTTAATTCAAGCTAATTAACCTAGCCAAAACTTAATTAACCACACAACTAACTTCGTAAATATTTTTAATAAATATTTACAAATTCGGTTTACGAAAACAGAGACCCAAAAATACACTTTTCAATAACCGTAAATTTTGGATCGTTACATTAATGGCTGCTGATTTTTGCTATTTTTAGTAGGCTATCCTACCTATAAATACCCCCCTTGGCTGCTCATTTCAAACACACCTCTCACATCCTTCATTCTTCATTTCTCTTTCATTTTCTTTCTTCCAAACTTTTCCCTTCCATTCCCTTACCGATTTACCCTCTTGGAAAAGAGCCCTTTAACCACCATTGGTAGCAGCATTCAAGTGCTTGTAGAAGCCTTAGTTCAACAAGAATGAGCGGAGAAGGAGGAGTGAAGCAAACTAGTCAGACTTTAGAGAAACATGGGATTTGATTCTAGTTTCCTATCCTTTAACTTTTATTGTTGTTGTTATGAACATGTCTATGAATACTTGTTATGTTGATATTCTTAATTTTATTAATATGGTTTAAATTTAATTCGTGTTAGGTTGATTGCATTTCATTCACTTAAGTTATTAAAATTATGTTTGTGTTGTTATAAGTCTTGGTAAATTGTTTAAGAAAAACCATGATTTTGTTATTCTTGCATTACAATTATAAGGTAATTAGTGAATTAATTATTAATCTAAAATTGTAATTGATTGACACAATACTTAATCAGTGCATGTTTAATCTTCTAAGGTAGCTAAGGGTTAAATTAGTGACGGTATTAAATGGTACATTAGCCTTGCATAACTTGCAAGGTTATTGCGATTAAACTGTTTCAATGTAGGTATATATTGTTACCTCACTTAATCTTTTACTTGCTTATTTAAATTGAGTAATTGTTTGAATTGGCATAGTGATATGTTCAGGAGACTAGTTAATTTGTGCTACAGTTAACAAATTACCAAGTTGCCGTGAATTTATTCGTAACAACGTGAATATTGTTTTAGTAATATTAAGTTAAGAAATGTGATTAATCTAACACAATTATGTCATCTTGATTAAAATCATCTTTTGAAATCGTGCATTGAAACTTTTATTTTTATTTTATTTTACTTAGTTAAATTTTAGTTTTTAATCACTTCCTCAAAATTATAAATTTTTAATCACCAAAGTGTTTGGATTTCATTTCATCAATGTTTGGATTTCATTTCATCAATAATTTTTTTAAACAATCCCTGTAGGTACAATAACTTGACATTTACTTTCACTTTATTACTTGTTGCGATTCTGTACACTTGCACATTTCCATCGTTCCAGCAAGCATCACCAATATACCACATAGACGTTATAGGATTCGCCATAAAGGCAATACAGAATACGCCACTAGGGCTTAGTAGATCACCCCACATAGACGTTACAAAGAGTTACGTGTTTCCTATCCTGGCGAACTTTGTCAGAAGGTGCCATGGGTTTCTCCCTTATGGTCTTATACATATCTTTATGTCATGATCTGTCAGTCCAGTTTACATCTCACTGAAGGCATCACCATGAATAATTTCATTGCTGTACTACGCCATGGGTCTCAGCCACATAGACTTACACATCATTATGTCGTGTTCTGCTAGCTCGATTTACATATCACTGAAGGCTACACCATTAGTATATTTGTAACACCCCGAACTTGAATCTGTCGACGGGTTAGGGTAAAAAGCATTGCCAAACAATCAGAATCATTTAAAACATAAATATCATACATTACCATAATCATATCATAAGCCAATCATACGGACACATTCCGTCCCTAAATCGAGCCCTCGAGGCCTTAAACATATTATAGAAACAAATCGGGACCAAATTGAAATTATTTGAAAAGCCTAGGAAAAATTTACAAAATTTCAGAAATAGGGGTCACACGGCCATGTGCCTGTAATATCCTGATTTTGGGCCTAGTCGGAATAGTGGTTTCGTGACCATAAAATTCGAGATAGAAATAATTATTTTATGATTATTTTGAGGTCTATGATATGATCGCATGATTGTGTGAAAATTTCATGAAGAAATTTTATGCATAAAGTGCTTAAATTGAAATTAGGGACTAAATCGAATAATTTACAAAACTTGCATTCTAGAAGTTTTTAGTATGAAATTGTTTTGGAAGATTAATGAGGAGGTCTTAAATATCAATTTGACCAATTTTAAGTTCATGGACAAAATTAGGACATGGAAGGAATTTTTGGAAAGTTTAGTAGTAAGGGTATTTTGGTCATTTAGTTATTAAAATGAATTAAAAACAAAATTAAAAGCCAATTTTTGTCCATCTTCTTCATTAGGCCGAAATTTCAAGGGTTCTCCATAGCTAGGGTTTGTTTCAAGCTTCCAAGCTCCATAGTAAGTGATTCCAAGTCCCGTTTTTAATGTTCTTTACGTTTTTTGGAGTCCCGGTAGCTCGATTAAGCTTATGCTAGCAATAATTCAACCTAGGGTTCATATTTGGAAAAATACCCATAGGTGAAATTTGTGTATTTTGGTGTTTTATGATAGAATATGAGGTTTTAAATTATGTTAGACAACTTGTGCTACTCGGTTTTGAGTGAAAACGAGTAAAAGGGCTTAATCGGCAAAAATACCTAATAGTCACAAGTATATGTTAGAGAGAGAATTTGATGTTGCCATAGAAGGGAAAAGTGATCAGCATGTTATAAAACATAAGAATAAGGAATAAAGTTTAAATCCCGAGCCTAGGGGCAAAAGTGTAATTATGCAAAAGTTTAGGGGCAAAAGTGTAATTTTTCCAAAGTTCGTATTAAATGCTGTTTTGATGAATGTATGTATTAAATAAGATTAATTTGGTATTATAGATCAAGAAAAACGAGATTCAAGTCGCGATCGAGGAAAAGAAAAGATTATGGACTAAATTGCAAAATCTTTATATTTTGGTACCAAGGTAAGTTCATGTGTAAATGTAGTAACATAATTGTCATTCTAAGCAATTTAATGTTGTTTATATGATATGATGCTGATTATTATCATGAAATATTATGCTTTGTGGTTATTGTTGAATAATATGTAATTATGTGAATTACTTGATGAGTATGAACTATCACCGAAGTACCGATTTCGATATTCCATAGAAGACGAAAAAGATGTGTGATCGAGGAAAATGCCCGTTTGAACCTTAGGAATAGATTAGGATACAAGTGACATGTCACTAGGATGGTTGAGCATCCAAACTCGTTGAGTTGAGTCCGAGTTCACTTATGGATGCGAATGTCCGAACTCGTTGAGTTGAGTCCGAGTTCACTTATGGATGCGAACGCCCGAGCTCGTTGAGTTGAGTCCGAGTTCACTTAGGGGCGGGTTACATTATTTCTTGATTACATATGAGGCACTTATGTGCAAATTATCCGTGTATCCGAGTTGTATTCCGATGTGTTCAACGGGTGAAATTTCTAGTGAAATGAAAGAACACTTAAGATGCAAGCGACGTTTTGGTAAGTGTTGTGAAATGGACACTTTGGACAGGTATGTTCTTAACCCTCGGGTTGATAATAGATACAACAACGATAAGGTAGTAAGATGATGAATGATGTTTAGAAATATGATATATGTATTGGTGATACCAAGCTAAAGTTGTTTGGTATATTTGTATTGTTATGTTACTTGTTATTTACATATGAACTTACTAAGCATTTATGCTTACTCCCTCCTCTTTATTTACTGTAGTTTTGAACAAGCCAGCTCGGGAATCAGGATGGGTCGAAGGTTCGATCACACTATCCAAAGGACTTTCATCTGGGTAAATGGCTTGTAAAACTTAAGTATGGCATGTATAGCAATATATTTATTTTGTGTAAATAATTTTATGATATGGCCATGATTGGTTGAGAAAATGTTTGATATTGATAAGTCATGGTGATGGTTAAATTTAGATCATGTTTGATATCTTGGAAGTTTAATATGTTATCTAGTTCATAACAACTCATGAAAAGATGAAATTTGCCTTAAAACAGAATATTGCTGCAGCAATGACATGAATTTGAAAAATCACTAAAAATAGTATAAATGGAATTAAATGATGAGCAAGTTATGAAATTGAAGCTTAATGAGTCTATTTTCATATGGATAAAAAAAACAGGCATATAAATTATAATTTATGAGATATTTGAAACATTGTGAAACAGGGCCAGAGTGATTTCTGGATCCTCTATTCTGACTTTAAAAATTTATAATAAATTGTAAAAAAATAATTAGAAGTCATTATTTATATGTCCAGATTCCTTATTTAGTCTAGTTTTAATAGAAACAAACCTCATAGTCATTTAAATTCTGTATAGAGAGATATCTGGTTTGTAATAAACAGATGTTAGAGCAGTCGAACCCTGAAACAGGGGAGACTTTAACTAATAAACTGTACTAATTGGCCCAACCAAAAATTCTAGAAAAAAATTATTAAATAGATATATGAGTCTAGATTTAGGGAAAATTTACGGATCTTAATTTCAAGTTTCGTAACTCAAGATATTATTTTTCTTGTAACTGTGACGCTAGTAGCTAGAAAGCTGTGAATGTAGAAACAAAAGATTTGAAGTTCTTAATTTGATAAATTATGTTCGGTAACTCCTCAAGCTCGACTCCGGCGACGGTTTCGGGCGTGGGGGCGTTACAGTGCCTCACACAGCTAAGACACGCGTCCGTGTCTCAGGCCATGTAACCTTCAAACTAGGGACACACGGCCATGTCCCAGCCTGTGTCCTTACCTATGTAACTCTCTGAGTATTGTCACATGACCATGTCACACGCCCGTGTGTTAGGCCATGTAACTCTCGAAATTGCCCTACACGCTCGTGTGTCAGGCCATGTGTTAAGTCATGTAACTCACTGACTTGCATACAAAGGAACCTTCAGGAGACACACAGCCATGTTGCTAAGCTATGTGTCACACACGGCTGAGTTACACGTCCATGTCTCAGGCCGTGTGGACCTAAAATTCACCCAAAACAAGCCATTCCCAACACCAACTCATGCATAATCACTTGAACAATTTGTGCACACCTACAAGGTGTCAAACCATACCTAAACATACATATGTATATGCCATTTCAAACCCTAATTCAATTAACCAATATGCCATTCAAGGCTCCTCAAATACATTCATCAAAACTTACCTAGACTTACATATATTACCACATTTCAAACATCAATTACCAATTCAATGCTTACCAAATCATACCATAACTAGGCCATAATCCTATTCATTCAAAACATACCATATGAGCCATTGAAAACATGCAACATAGATAGTCACAATGTCACAAACTAGCAAGGCATCAAATGTTCCAACAAATTTAACTTGTACCACATATAAACATACCAAAACATCAACTAAACATTCAATTAAATACCATTACAGTTCCACCTATACATGCCATTATAACCTTGGCCAAAATATCATAAACTACCGACATATATATGCTGGATAGTGTGATAGATCTCCAACGAGCTCCCAAACTGGTCGAGCTTCCGATAATCTATAAAACATAGGAAAGAAACTACGTAAGCACATAATGCTTAGCAAGTTAATAGAAAAATGAAACATAACTTACCATTTCATTCAATAACATTAAACATAAGAATAATATCACCCAAACCAAAAGGTTGGCACAAGCCTATACGTCATCATCAATACACAAGTTAGTGCATTTATACATAACTCATTTGGATTAACCTCATGATAAATTATTTTCATATGAAAATACATCATTTGATTCGTTCATCCTTTCCATGAGCATTTGCATCATTCCATTTGGAAGCTTACCATTTCAATCCCTTTTTCTTACTCGTTGAACCATCTAGAATATCATCGGATACTCAGGAAAGCTCACACGAAGTGTGCTTAAACATATAACTATAACCTTTCCTTTATATCATTGTTCACACGAACTTGAAATGGGCCCACTCACACGAGCTGTAGGTCGAAACATAAGCTACACGATGCTACTCACACAAGCTGTGGAGTATCTATAAAAAATACAGGACCTCAGCCATCGGTAGAACATTTAATACAAACATCGAAAACATGAAATCCCTAATGACATGTCATTTGTATCCTATGAATTCCTAAGGTTCAACCAGGACTCGATAACCACATAGCATTGATTTATTTATACATCGATCAATCAACATTATAAATAACATATTAACATACAATTAAATAGCATTAATACGATAATCGTTCATATGAACTTACCTCGACGACTATGGGGCATAAAAATGAAGTCAAACTAATTTGAGGCTTTAGCTTTTCCCTGATCTAGATCCGTATGTGGTCTATCTTGATCTAAATAGACAAATTCAATCCATTTAATACCCCTAGTATTCAATTTAGTCCATATTTCATATTTATGCAAAATTACCATTTTACCCCTAACATTTTAACTTTTCACAATTTAGTCCTTAAGCTTCTAAATTGAAATCTAAGTGTTTTAATCTCCCATTAAAGCTAATTGAATCTATTAGGGACTTATATCAACCCATACAAACCATCATTTCATAAATTTAACATGAACTTTTAGTATTTTTACAAATTAATCCCTATATGTAAATTTCGTTAAAAATCACTTGACAGAACTTGTTTATTTAGCAAAAAGGATTCATAATTTACCATTTAACATCAAGAATCATACAAAAAAATTCATGGCATAACCCTCAATCTTTAATAGTTTTATAAATCGACCTTCGGGCTAGCTAGATTAAGCTAAAATGACTTCAAAAACATAAAAAACATTAAAAACGAGGCTTGAACACTTACATGCAAGGAAATAAGCTTGATCGAACTAGCTATCTTCCCTAATGGTGGAAATGGCTGGGGTTTGAAGACAATGAAAAAGATGATAGTTTTTATCATCCTTTAGTTTATTAACATTTAACCAATTTATCAATTTACTTAATTAACCTTTAAAAACCATTAAAATTTTAATAAAACCATGTCATGTATATCCGCTAACTATTTAAATGGTATAAATACCATTTAAGTCATTTAATTTAAGATTACATAGCTATTTGGCTCCTTTAGCTATTAGAATTCTACTTTTACACTTTTTACGATTTAGTCATTTTCACTTAACTAATCATGCTAACATCAAAATTTCTTAACAAAATTTTAAATTGACTTTACTAACATCCCATATACATTAAAATAATAATAAAATAATAATTTACTCGTCATATTTGTGGTCCCGAAACTACTGTTCTTATTTTATTGAAAATGGACTGTTATAATATTTGTTGTCAATGTGATCTACCTGTCCAGTTAGCAGTGTACCTACCCTATCAGAGGCATAAAAATGGATAAATTCCTCACTTAACATCAATTTCACTTTCCCAGGTTCATTCACTCGCAGACTAATTCATACACTTCCATACCTGCTTTCACATGCGTATATACCATGCATCATCTTATTCATAAAACAACTCATATGATTCATTTGTAAACACGTAGAGCTTTTCACGATGCTTCACATATACATACCTTTACCATTTATCTATGCATTCATCTACATACGATTTTCAATTATAAAATATTACTAATAAGTCAAGTCAAATACTCACTTGAAACTCACCTTTACTACAACCCAAAGTTCTAAACCCAAACGTCCTTCACGAACCAACAGCAACAACTGCTTAAAAGAACATGGATTCACCATTAAAAACCCATTTATAGATAATTTGCTATCATACCATTTATAGACAACCCTCATGCAGGGTCTCTTATTCATATCTTACTATTTATGCTTTATAACATCTTTACTATTTCAAAATCCTAACATGCAAAGATACCAGGCTTACAAGGAGGTTGAAACATCCATCGATAACCCCATAAACCTTAGCTTCTAGTTTAAAAAAGAAAAAGAGAATATTTAATCTTAAGAAAAACTTAAGCGTAGAAAAAAGGAAGAAAAACCATCTAAATGTTCCCTTCTTACCATATATATACCCAGAACCTCTTAATGGATCTTGAAAAGTGTCAAATGGATACAAAAATTGTCCCTATAATGTCCTACAAAAACTAGAGAAAAATAAAAGAAAATCCAATGTTGGTGCTATTTGACCAGTCAATCTATTCAGTTGACTCCCAATCAATCGTGTTATAGAACCCATTTTGCACATCGTTCGAGCACACTTGGCGTATCACACTTATGGCGGTAACTCATATGGCGTGGCCTTAAAGAAACTTTAGCGCTTTATAGCTTTAACATATATATAGTAGGTGTTTCATGCTCAACCAAAACTCTGAGGTGTACTTTTTGCTTGTCATACTATTTCTTCAATTGGAGAATGTGAGAATAAATTCTGAGATACCTCTACGGCAGATCCGTTACGCCAATCTTTAGTTCTCCAGAAGCCTATAAATTAGTGAACTAACTACCATAGTGCTCTAAAATAGGTAGCCTTCGCATCTATACGCCCTTTTTTCTGATCTGCCACTTTTGAGGTGTGATAACATTTCCATAAAAAATAATTCTTATTTGATGTTTTATTTTTTTTACCTATTTACAAGTGGGAAAACATTGTAACACCCTATAACTGGCTTGGTCGCCAAGCCCGAATACTGGATCTACACCACCGTCTCATGTCATACGCAACAAGTAAAAGCTCATTCCAAATGAAGTGTCTTTCATAGTATCATTCGTATAGGTTCTTGACTGAACATATTCCTAATTATTGATTACACATGTTGAACATACATCAAAAGGTCTTAAAATAATAATTAAACATGCATAAGGTCCATTTAACAAAATCTCAAAACTATCACGTAGGTATCGATACTGACACTAAGGTATTAATATTTTCATTAAGTGGTATCGATACCACCTAGAAAAACAATATCAAACTTGCATTCTGTTTCTCGATTAAAAGCCCAAACTCTTGAAAATTATCAGTATTTATCATGAAAGATCGATACATTAACCCCGAGTATCGGTGCTCAAGAAAATGTATCGATACCAAATCTCTATTCTAACTTTCTGCATATTTCAAAACACAAAGGTATCAATTTTAAAACCCGATTATCAATACCTCTACTCCAGACCTAAAAAATGCAGCATACATAAGTAATTAATCCATTCCAATTCTGTTCCTAAATATCATGCATTAGTTACTTAGACAAATAATCATTCAACAGCCTAATTAATAGTTTAATATTGCAAAATCGTGTTCGAGCAAGTAGCGACAATCCATCATCATGTTCATGAACTCAAGCATAACAATAACATGTAATCCTTATAAACTGAACAAAAAACCAACAAAATGTCTAAAAGTTAACATGTCTATAAACAAGTCTACCATACTGCCTTATACCCCAAAACGTAAATATATATAGAACACCTACGAAATAACAAATAGACTTGCTTAAATCACTTCTTGGAAACCAAACCGCTTACACGGTACACTACTGATCTGCAATGGTTTAAAAGGAGTGGGTGAACTTAACAAGCTCAGTGAATGCCTAAAACGACTACCATGCAAACAATTTATCAAGCATTAATGAAACAATTATATAGTACAACCTTAACAGTTCCAACTTTAATGTCATAATATACTTACTCATACATTATTTTCTAGTTCTTTTACGTGGTAAACATATTCACTTTTAAGCATATATCATATTACACATATAATCGCCTAACATACAAGCATATATCAGAATATTCATATAATCACATAACATTTAAGAATATGTCACAATACTCGAAAAAATCTTTATAGATAAATTGCATAATGGTCACATTTTATATAAACACATATCACAGTACACACATATTCATAATTTAAGATAATTTGCATAGCAACCACATACTTATTTAGGCTTGCATCACATTACAAGTACATACATTTTAAGATAATTTGGAACTTGAGCTCTGAAACATAAAAGTGAGCTTTATCATCACTCATCAGATACACATATCTCCTACGCACCAAACATAAACTCATAGAGTCAAACATGTCCCAAAAGTGAAGTGTAAAGTTAACACTCTCATTATTTCCCTTCACATGTCTCGATGAATGGAGCTTAACTCACATTCCCTTATCCCTCCAACATGTCTCAGTGCCTCAATGCCCAAAATCACTGTACATATAGGTGAGTACTTACAATCTTATAGCATGTCAACTATATCCAACGATTTCAAGATCACAAGGCCAAAATATCCGAGTCAAACACATATCACTTACCAATTATCCGTGCACAATCATTGCATATTTGCATCTTTATCAAAACACTATTACTAACATTTAACATATACATAACATGTAAATATTTGCACTTTCACAATAGTTATCATAACCACATATCATGTGACAGCTCGATTTAGGGCCTAAACGGAATAGTGGTTTTGAAACCACAAATTTGAGATATAACTAATTATTTTATAATTATTTTGAGGTCTATGATGTGGTTTCATGATTATGTGAAAATTTCGTGAAGAAATTTTATGCCTAAAGTGTCCAATTCGAAATTAGGGACTAAATTGAATAAGTTGCAAAACTTGCATTCTAGAAGTTTTTAGCATGAAATTGCTTTAGAATATTAATTATAAGTCCTTAAATAGAAATTTGACCAATTTCTATGATTTTGGACAAAAATAGGTTTACATGGATAAAAATTGAAAGTTTAGTAAAATGGGCATTTTGGTCATTTAGTTAATAAATGAATTAAAAAGGGAAAAATCAAGCAAAAATTTGCTCATCTTCTTCATTAGGTTGAAATTTCAAGGTTTCTCCATAGCTAGGGTTTGTTTCAAGCTTCCAAGCTCCATAGTAAGTGATTCCAAGCCCCGTTTTTAATGTTCTTTGCGTTTTTGGAGTCCCGGTAACTTGATTAAGTTTATTCTAGCAATAATTTAACCTAGGGTTTATATTTGGAAAAATACCCATAGATGAAATGTGTTTATTTTGATGTTTTATGGTAGAATATGAAGCTTTAAATTGTGTTAAACAACTTTTGCTAAGCGATTTTACGTGAAAACGAGTAAAACGACATAATCAGTAAAAATACCTAATGTTCATAAGTACATGTTAGAGTGTGAATTTGATGTTGCTATAGAAGGGAAAAATGATCAAAATGTCATAAAACATATGAAAATAGGATGAAGTTTAATTTCTGAGCCTAGGGGAAAAATCATAATTTTGTGAAACTTTAGGGGTAAAATTGTAATTTTTTCCATAGGATGTTTTTGGAGTAATTTGAGTAATGTGAGACATTAATAAGTCAAATGTGTTATTATAGATCAAGAAAGACGTGGAATCAACCTTGATCGGGGAAAAAAAAGATTTCGGACTAAATTGCAACATTTCTATATTTTGCACCGAGGTAATTTTGTACGTAAATAATTTATTGATTCTTTTTATTTTATTATATTTTATTATATTATGTTATCATATGAAATGTGGCTACCTATAGAATGATTATTTGTTGTAAATTGCAAATTGAAAAAGGACTATGAATAAATTGTAACAAGTTGGAAAGTGAGGATTTTCCTAGTTGAGCCTTCGGAATAGAAATGATACGAATGACCTATTGTGAGGTCACGTGTGTAGTACTAAGTGCAGGCTACTACGTGTACCGGATTATTGGTCACATGTGTAGTACTAAGTGCAGGATACTATGCGTACCCGATAACTTCGATCACGTTTGTAGTACTAAGTGCAGGCTACTACGTGTACCGGATAATTGGTCGCATGTGTAGTACTAAGTGCAGGCTACTATGCGTACCAGATAGCTTTGGCTACAAGTGTGAAAATATGTGCAGGCAACTGAGTATCAGTTATTATTCCGAAGAGTTCAACGGGAAAATCGATTAAGTAAAAATACATGTGAATATGATTATATGATGAATAAGTGCAAGTATATGTTTAAGAAAATTTTAAGCAATATGCTTGATATTTGAGTGAAGTTCGATAAGACAAAATGGATTAAGTGAAATTATGTAAGAGTGAATTTTAGTAGTAAAACAGTGTTAGACAGTAGCAGTTGTGTGACTTTGAAAATTCACCAAAAAATTTGTAAGTTGAATTAAATTTTAAATAAATTATGGAATTCAATATTAATGAGTCTATTTTCATATAAAAGAAACAGGGGCAGCAAAAGAGTTCTATATTATATGATATTCTAATTTTTGTGAAACAGTGTCAGAATGAATTTGAGATCCCCTATTCTTACTTAGAAAAAATTTTAAAAATTTTAGAAAAATAATTATGGGTTATAATTTATATACCTAGAATCTTTGATTAGTATACTTTTAATAGAAACAAATGGGAACATTATCCAAGTTTTGTACTATGATATATTTAATTTTTAGTAAGAAGAGGTCAGAACTATCGAACAGTGAAATAGGGGAAACTTTAATGAATAAACTGTACTAATTGGCTAAACCAAAAATTCTGAAATTTTTATGGTAAGAAATTATATGAGTCTATTTTTTGGTAAAATTAACGGATTTAAATTTTGAGTTCTGTAATTCCAGATATAAATGATTTAGTGACAGTGACTCAAGAAATTAGTTTGACCTAAACATGAGATTATGTACTATTATGATTGTTTTATTTTGAGAAATATGTTGATAAATTGTATATCACTTACGTACTTACTTACTAAGCTTTACGCTTACTCTATTTTCTTTCTCTTGTCTTATAGTGTCACTAGGCCAGCTCGGGATTCGGAGATCGTCGGAGATCCATCCTCACTATCAATACTTTTTGGTATTTTGTAAACATTATTTTGGAGTTATGGCATGTATAGATGCCTTGGTTATTTTTGTTATATGTCATAATTAAATTGGCCTAAAATGTTGGTCTTCAAAATTTAATAGTTCATTTTGTATATGTCCGTTGATGTTAACTAATATTGTTTAGGTTATAGGACATGAAAATGTATGTTTAAAAAAAAATTCTATGTCATGATTTCGTACGTTTGCATGTATTATGTTCCAGTAATGTCTCGTACCCTGTTCCGGCTTAGAACACGAATAAGGGGTGTTACATATCACATGTTACAGCATCTCATCTCAATTCACATATTCACAAACACATATGCACTTTATTCACAAGATAACATTGGTATAAGAAAGCTTAAACTCGGAATTTAGAGTAGGGGTTTTGGCTACTACTGAATTCCCAAATAACGCATTGAATTATGTCCAAAAGTAATTATTCCAAATACTTACCAATTACATTTTCGCAGAAAAGCAGAAAGCTCAAACTAGCTTTTCCTTGCCTTTATCTCTACTCATAGAAGGTTCTATCAAATGCGGAACTTCAACACAACAAATTCACACAACAATACATCCAAAAATCAGCCATAGATTCATTATAAGCATACAAAACATAAGTCTAAACTAAGTTCTCATGTAACCGAAACTTATAACATAGCAAACTTTAAATTTGAATATCTCGATCTATACTTAATATTTTTGCATAAAATCAATTCCATTCATCTTATAATTCACTTACGGATAATTCCCAACCTTTAAACTATACAAAACTACTCAATTCATGGTATCGACTTTTCAACATGTTTTATGGCTATTTTCCGAAAATTTATTAAAACTTAAGAAATATTGAACGAAACTTTAAAGTAAGTTTAGAAACCTTCTAATAATGTTAAAACAAGTTGAAAAATACTTTGAAACCAAGTGTTTCTGCAAAATCCTGAAATCCACCATTAACAACTCAATTTTTGGCTTTTATTTAAAACGTGTGATTTAATGGCTAAAAACTTAGTTTTAAAGACTAAATAACATTTAAAACTATTTAGGAGTTGAACTGTTACCTTAGACGACGAAAACTGAACGTTTGATCGAAAACCTAAAAAACCCGAAAGCTTGATAATGGAGAAAACTATGGTGTTTTTGGGTATTTTCTGGAAGTATTATAGAGGTTTAATGTTGTAAGGATGATGGAAATCAAAAGACTAAAGTTTGGAATAAAAAATCGAATGGAGAGGGTGAAGGAAAACAAATGGACGACAATAAGAATGAAAGGGAAAGAAACTAAGGTGAAATACATGTAGGTTAGGAAAGTATTAGGTTGAATTTTAAAATTTGGTTTAATTACTTCATAAAGACTCACAATTCTAACTCTTTTACGAATCAGTCCTATTTTCAAAATTAAAAGTATTTAAAACTCATTTTCAGAAATTGATTTAATTTTCTAAAAACCATAATTAAAAGTATTATTGGTATGTCATGTCACAAAATTCCGAACACTCTAAGGCTAAAATTCCTAAAATACCCCTAAAATTCTTAGGCCTAATTTTGAGGTGTTACAAACATATTGTTGGTGGTTCAATGATGCCAGAAATGACGTCTCGTATAATGCATAGGACTGCAATAGTAGCAAACACTCGTCTATATCTTGTGTATCATGTTTGTTGCCTAAAGAAGCTCAACGTACAATGTTGCTAATACTTCTGAACCTTAACTATACGAACAGACAACTTGAAAGTCCGCCTACATAGGCAAGTACATCAGGTGAACTTTATTATTACATGCATTAGGCATAAGTACCCCTTATTAGCTCCAGCATATACGGTTGAGCAGCACACATCTTCTCCCACTAAAAAATGCTACTCGATAAAGTTTTGAAATTTTACTTTAACTAGGAAAATTTCAAACTGGTACACTTACCAGTTAGAGAAACTGATAGCAAAGCGATGTAGGTTCGATTATTTTACTTGAACCCATGACTGCCCGAGTTACAATGCAACATTTTCTAAGGCGATGATGTACTCCCCACATGACAATGAAATGTGTAGGTCTTTGGGTGTCACCTTTCAACCAAGTCGAATATCAAGTTGGCCCTAAGCTCAAACGTCTTAATCAATGTCGTCGTTCCAAATCCCGCGACATCTAAACAGGGGAAAATGCGTTCGTCCGGTTGGTAGCTCGGACCATGGACACACACTCTCAAGATGCGATACTCACTTTATCCATAACAAATTACCATATTAGTTAAATATGCTAATTAAAAAAATAATGTGCAAATTTATAAAATACCCGTGAATAGCAAGTAGCAAATTTTTTTATTGGGACATTAATCATCATAGCAGTATGACCGACTTCTCTAATCAACGAACTCATTTCTATATCTACACAAACAAAATTAAATAAACATATCATTTTAAAATAATAATGTTTCCGCATAGTAATATTTGCCACAACCTATTTTCGTAAGTAATTTTTTTATTTAAATGAAAATATCCACTTAATAATATTAATCACCAACTAAAAAAAATATAAACATAAGTATCTTTATTGAAAAAAATATAAACATATAAAATATTAACAATAATAAAATCTTAAACCTTAAATTTGTCTAAGTATTAAAAATAAAATATAAACATAGAGTATACAAATTATTATTACAAACAAAAATAAAAATCATACCTTAAAACTCTTAACAATTTCTCCCTAAAACTTCAACAAATAATTTTTTTCTCCTCACAACTCTAACACAATCAATAACACACAAAATTCTCTCATTTACTTTCTTGTTTTCAATTGGGGGAGGGGAAACCGTTTATTATATATAAGAAATAAATAAAAGGATGGAGAAAAAAAAGGTTGGGGTTGAGCCGTGACCAGTTGGTCACAGTCAGGTGGCACCAGCTTGGCATCCTGCCGTCCGACGTGACCAATTGATCACAATTCATCCCGGCCCTTTATTTTATTCGTTTTTTTATTTTTTTGCCACCTTTTAAAAAATAAAACATTAATGCTGCTAATGTGTCAGGCGACACCATAAAAAAATTCACCGTGTATTTTTATTTTATATAATATTTGAAAATACATGTATTCTTTAAAAATTCATACTAATGTCGTTTATCTGTCAAACAATACCACTTAAAATATATATATATATTCAAAAACATGATTAAGTGATAATTGGAGAAACAATTAGGGTGATTCTGCATGGCAACTTAGTGACACCTTATTTTACTATAGAAAAATAGATCCATTTTTATAATTAATCTGTTATATATTTTTGTATTTAATTTTTTTATATTACTTTTGTTAAAAACCCATACATTAAAGTCTAAGCATAGAAAATCTATAGCGGACGTGGAGCAATTTGATTGGTAGAATATAGTGTAGTGAGCTAGCCTAAACGGATGGCCTTTTGTGTGCCTGTCGGCAAACGGGCAAAGACCCTTCACTTACATTCTTGCAGTGGTTGGTATCTTCAATCTCCGCCCCCCAAAATCCTTTTCTATTATTAATCCAAATCTTCTATTCTGTTAATTTCACAATTTTACCACCTAACTTTTAACATTTTGTTTTCCATGGACCACTTTCTCTATTCTTCTTCACCATCTGAAGCATAAATAAATATAAAATATAAATATTATGCTCTCACATTCCAATCCTACTATTGTCTTCGGAAAATGGGTTTCTTTGTTGGACTGCTGTTCGGTCTTTTCGCCGGCCTTGCTATTGTCGTTCTCTTTGTTCGCTCTGAGAACTCTCGATCCAATCTTCGAACTAAGCTCGTTAGTCCTTCACTAATTTCTTCTCTTTCTTTTCTTTTCCAATTTGATTTTATATTTTTTATTCTAATCTTCTTTTTGGATTGCAGGCAACCACGGTGGCTGCTTTCGCAAGAATGACAGTCGAAGATTCTAGAAAGATCTTGCCGGCAGAATTCTACCCTTCTTGGGTGGTGTTCTCTCAGCGCCAGAAGTTGACTTGGCTTAATCAGCACCTTACGAAGATCTGGCCTTACGTTGACGAGGTCAAGCTTTGTTTAGTGAATGAAACAGAGTTTTATTTTATTTTATTTTTTAATTGTTTAGATTTGGTGTTACAGGCAGCATCTGATCTGATAAAGGCGTCGGTTGAGCCGGTGCTAGAGCAATATAGGCCAGTTATACTGTCTTCTTTGAAGTTTTCCAAGTTTACTCTCGGCGCTGTTGCACCACAGTTTACTGGTTAGTTAATTTGTGTAATTTATCCTTACATTATGAAAGTTTTCAATCTTATTTTTCTTATTCGGTTATCGTTATTTTTAATTTTTGGAACTTGAATTATTAACGGGCTTTCTCAATGCTGTTCCCAATGGCCATTAATTTCCAGCAAATGACTAAAACAAAGATCAGTATGAATTTTGGGACATAACTGTTCTAGATGATAGTGTAGGGAAATAATGTATGTGGTTATCCATAAAGTTCAATACTGGTTGCCTTTTTTTATTAATCAACGCACTTTTTGTTCTCCTTCACTAAAATGAGACTTTTCTAGGCGAGTTTTGGAATGGAAGATCCAAAAATTGGTTATAATCTTGTTAATGTTATGAATCAATGTCATTCTTTAGGAGTAAGTATCCTTGAAGATGGAGCTGATAGTGTTATAATGGAGTTGGAAATGCAATGGGATGCAAATTCAAATATAGTACTTGCTATCAAGACTTATCTTGGTGTATCACTACCTGTGCAGGTATCATCTTTACAAGTTTTTGCTTATTTCTGATGGTTTCTTGCTTGGAACATTTTTCATCATTATACCTAGAATATTTTTCTACGTACTCTCTATTGAAGGGTCATAAAAGATGTTCTTTATTTCCATGTTTCAGTTGATGTGATTAAAAGTATATCTTTAATGAATAATGATTCTACAACTATGGAATTCTTGAGCATTTCTTGGGCATTTTTGGAAGAGTTTGACTACTAAAAGAAATGAAGACCAAGCATATGCAGTTTTCTAGGATCTTTTAGTATGCTGCACTCTAGCAGATATTTTATGTATGGGTTTCTCAGAAACTTCGTGCGGAAGGCTTATAGTTATTACTTATTAGATCATTTAATGCTAACTTAACTTCCTAGGCACATATTTTGTTGTTTGGGACTATTCCACCCTCCTCCCTTTTGACATTGCATGCTATGCTTACGACTCATGAATCTTGTATGCCTAACTTAGCCTTTTTTTTTTTTTTTTGGTTGACTTAGGTGAAAGATATTGGATTCACTGGAGTTTTCAGGTTGATATTTAAACCCCTGGTGAATGAGTTTCCTTGCTTTGGAGCTGTTTGTTATTCTCTGAGAAAAAAGGTGTGCCATTTGTATCCAACATTTCCAGTTAATGCATGTTGAGCACACCTATTTACCTAGGAGAAAGAGATTTAATTGTAGACATAGAAAGAAATGCAATCGAGATGCATTTAACATTTACCTAAATGCAATTTTCTGGTACCCAAAGAAGAAGAAAACAATTGATGCTTGGGGGAATTTTCTTAATGGTTTGCTGTTAATTAAATTGATTAGTTAAAGTCATAACACTGTGAAAATCAATGTAATCATGCAGATATAAGCAGGTATTAATTGCATTAGTTCCCGTTTAATACAAACTTGAGTGATTGACAGAGTCACTCTTGTTACCAGTGTCTGATGTCTTTTATTTTGGTGCTTGATTTTATAGTTAAATATGAATTGTGGCACTGCTGTGTGTAAAATTTTGGTAAGAACTGATGCATAAAATAGCTTCAGTTGAAGCTAAAATCCATGATATCCTAGTGGAGCTAATTTTCCATTAGCTAGGCCACTGAAGGTACACTATTTTGCTCTCGCATGCTCGGGTTCATTTCTTATACACTTCATGCTGGCATCACACATATATCCATGCAATTGATATAAGTTGGTAAATTGTCCATTTTTTGGCTTGCAGAAAAAGTTGGATTTCACCCTGAAAGTCATTGGTGGTGACATATCAACTATTCCTGGCCTTGCTGATGCTATTGAGGTTTGCATGCCTTTTGACACTGGATTATCATAATACTTCCAACATATGAATTTTGTACTGTATCAGACTCTTGAATTATTATTATTATGGCCTTAATTTTTGCATTATTTTACTTGTGCCCAACATCTTAATTTTGACACATTCATATATTTATGGGATATGATCCTCCAAATACGTAAAAAACTTAGAAAAAATTAGTATACTTATATCTGGCACATGCTCTATCCAACACTGATCCCCAAGTCTAGGTAACATAATTTAGTGGACAAGTTTTGAGGACATGCCACCATGATAACCAAGCAGTCGTAAACTTGAGGATTTTGTTACTGGTGGTGGTTTTATTGCTGCATATTGGCAGGGCTTATTTGTAGTTTAACCCTGAAATATAATTCATGCAAAGTGATGCATATGGTGGTTTTATGGTTTTCCGTTGGAAAGTTGTTGGCCAAGTCGCTTTCGGAATCAGTTAGATTAGTTTGCAAACATAATGTCAGTTTGATTGTTTTTGTACAAGGTCTAGAGGTTAGAAATAAATATATTGCATTGGTTCAGTTGATTCATGTATTATAAAACTCATTGGAGTCCCAATTTTTAAGATTTTTTAATATATAGTGTATTTATTTGAAAATATGGTAAAATTATATTTTGGCTTCCCATTTAAAAAAAATAAAATTATTTGGCCCCTTCAAAAGTTTTCAATTTAAACCTAGTGAAATTTGTACTTCAATGCAATAAATTTAGTAACACTTCTAATTATACATCGTTTATTACTTTTAGCTTAATTTTCTCTTCATTTTTAATTTATTTAAATGGATACATTTACATTAGTTATTTTTGTTCATATTTTTCATTTTATTCTCACATATTTAGTACAAATTGTATATATAATCTTATACTTTAATTTTATAATATTAATAGATTTATGCACATTTTAAACATTTTAATTATATTATAATTTTTTAGATATTGGAACTTTAATAATTATTAAAACTTTTAGATATGCAACTATAAACATAATTTATAATGTTTGAAAGTCGAAAATATACATTATAATAATTTTATATATGGTTGGCAATTTAAATATTATATTATATTTAAATGTGATAATTTTTTAATAAAGCTATTCATCTTTATTATTGCTTAGCCTAATTTAGCTCATCATCTTTGAATTAAAATTAAATAAAAATATTTTTAAATTAAAAAAAATCAAAGTTTATATAATATTTTTCTCAAAATATTTTGGACCTCTTCCCTTAAATGGTTAGATGTGCTCCTTGCATATAAGTTAGTAATTGATCTCTGATATCGCTATCTATGATTCCTATAGGGACACACTGTTCTAAGGGTCTTCTTTTCTTCTTCCTCTTTTTTTTTTTTTTTTTGTGTGTGTGTGTGTTTGTGTTAAACTTTGTGAGATGGAAGGTTTATTCATATGTCTAAAGATTAACTTATCCTTCTGCTGCTTCCTATGCAGAGCACGATACGGGATGCTATTGAAGATTCTATCATGTGGCCTGTCAGAAAAATTATTCCAATTTTGCCTGGAGACTACAGGTATGGCTTTTCCTTTTTGGTCATCATAGTAGATAATAATCTTGTTCAATGTAGAAATGAAGAAAGTCCTAGGGACTTTAGGCTAATTTATGGACAACATACAGAGAACCTTTTTCTCTGTCTCTCTCTCTCTTAACATCTAAGTAGGGGCAGGTCTGGTCAAAGAACTTGCGCTCTATTTGGTTTTAGGAAACAGAGGTCACTTTTGTTTCTTGGAAGTTGGAAAAAGTAAAGAAAATAAGTTTGGTTGAAAATTTTAAAAATGGTTTTTGGAAAATAAAAAATTTGTGAAAATTAGAAAACAATAAGAAGTTGTTTTCATTGTTTGTGAAATTAGAAAACTGAAAAAGTTGGAATTAAGGGTTTTTTAACTTAAATTTAATTAATGATTTTGTCCTAGTTCAAACCAATATAAATGGAGTGTTAATGTCTTTCTGTTTTCAGTGATTTGGAGTTAAAGCCGGTTGGAATGCTAGAGGTGAAGCTTATCCAGGCACGTGACTTGACAAACAAAGATATTATTGGAAAATCAGATCCCTATGCTGTATTATTTGTACGCCCTTTACCTGACAGAACAAAAAAAAGTAAAATAATTGTAAGTTCTCACTCCCCTCCTTGCTTCCTCATTGTTCATTCCTAGAGAAAGACAAATTATTTCGATAATTTTTCAAGAGTTTTTAGAAGAATCTTTCTTTTGTGTGTGTGTGTATTTTCCAGAACAATGACTTGAATCCTATTTGGAATGAACACTATGAATTTATTATTGAGGATGCAACAACTCAGCATTTGGTGGTAAGGATTTATGATGATGAGGGGGTTCAGGCATCTGAGTTCATTGGATGTGCTCAAGTACTTTTAAGTGAACTTGAACCTGGTAAAGTGAAGGATGTCTGGTTGAATCTGGTTAAAGACTTGGAGATCCAGAGAGATAGTAAGTACAGGGGGCAGGTGAGCGCATTGATTATCCTCAGTATAATAAATTAATGATTGTTTATTCGTTTGTGTGTGCATGTATTTTCACTAAATAGAACTTGTTCAAGGCAATTCTTTTCTATCTTTCAAATTGTAATGCCTGCAGCAGGTACAAGTGCTAAATGTGCTAGTGCTTGGTCTGATCTTTTGTGACTCGAACCACTGTTTTTGGCCACAGACTCAAACCACTTTAGTATAAATGTTCTTTCTCCTAATTTACACCACCATCTGCCGTTACCTTAGTGATAGCAATAGAAGGGTAATTTTAATTTTTAGCAATCATTTTTATTAGTTTATCTGCCTGTTGTGGAATAGCTTATTTTGGAAATCAATTTTTACTCTTTCTCTCACATTCATTCATTTTTCTTTTTAATATAGCTAGCATTAAATTATACTAGAAAGAATGAGAAACTTGCTATAAAGGTGCTAAGCTACCAATTCAGAGAAAAATTAATTACTTCCCAAACATCAATGCCCAATTTATCACACAAAATCCTTGATGAGGGGGTCAACTATGTTCATGGTTTCATTCAGCCTAGTTTTTATATAGACTATAGTATCATGAGCGTTTGGGTAGTTAGATCTGAATTTCCTCAGGTTCCCATCTCCAGATGGATTAGGTAAGCAGTCAAAGCCCCCCGCAGCAAGAAAGCCTTAAAAGTCTTATCCTTGTAAATTTGTAATGAGCAAGGATTCAGTCAAACTTTACCATCCAGTTACCAATCTGCTGCACAAGAAGAAACTTCTCCATAGTATCCTGCAGACGTCTTTAGAAAAGCTGTAGGTCAAGAAAATATGGTCTCTGGTTTCTTCCTCCTCGTCATAGAAAGAGATTGTAGTTTTATAAAGATTAGGGCCCGAATTCTTAATAGGAGAAAGAGTATGTAACCTATCCAAAACAACTAGCCAAGCAAAGAGCCTGTGTTTTGGGAGAGAACTGGTTCGTAACCAGATGGCCACAAGTTGTGTGCCTCGGTCACTCACTCTTTAAGTTATAAATATCTTAAATTATTTTTTCATAGGTTGTCTGTTCTTTCTAGAAATTTTGTATCTCTATGAAAATGATGATATATTTTTTTCTTTTGATTGAAATTCCTTTTGTTGGTTTTTAGGTGCACTTGGAGCTCTTGTACTGTCCGTTTGGCATGGAGAACAGTTTTACAAACCCCTGTTCCTCTGACTTTTCAATGACATCCTTGGAGAGGGTTCTTAAAAATGGAGCAAATGGAACAGACGATATTGAAAATGAGAAGGCAGTTACACATAAGAAAAGGGAGATTATTATTAGAGGAGTACTGTCTGTGACTGTGATAACTGCTGAAGATTTGCCTATTGTAGATTTAATGGGAAAGGCTGATCCCTATGTTGTACTCACAATGAAGAAATCAGAGTTGAAGAATAAAACTAGGGTAAGAATTTGATTGCCCAAAGGTGTAGTTGTCTTTTCTTGTTTTCATTTTTTCCCTTTCCTTCAAGGATTGGGTGGGGGGCATAAAGAATGTTTTGTTCCTTATAGTTATTTCCATTTTCAGGTTGTGAATGACAGCTTGAATCCTGTATGGAATCAAACTTTTGACTTTGTTGTTGAGGACGGATTACATGATATGCTAATCCTTGAAGTCTGGGATCATGACACTTTTGGGAAGGTAAATTATTTGGTTATAAGTCATATAGATTCTGTTTTGTTTCTAAATTAGACTGTAGTTGAAAGATTTCAAGAGAGCTTTGAATAAAATTGTACTTCTCTTATTAACTAAAGAATTGAACTTAAATAGAGAAAAAAAAGATCTAATCCTAATTGGGAAAATAGTTCCCTTATTCTAATAAACTTACTAAAACATAAAAAGAAAATAGTTTCCTTATTCTAGTAAACTACTAAAAGATAAAAATATTTCTAGAATATGAATAAAACTTATCTATCCAAATAAGATTTATTTACCTAGTTAAATTTAAAATATATACATATTTCAACACCCTCCCTCAAGTTGGTGCATATATATCAATCATGCCTAACTTGCTTACAAGAAAATCAAAGCTTGTCTTAGAGAGTCCTTTGGTGAGTATGTCAGCAATCTGTTGTTTTGAAGGAACAAACGGCATGCACACTTGGCCTTCGTCAATCTTTTCCCTGATAAAGTGTCTATCAATCTCAACATGTTTAGTTCTGTTATGTTGGACTGGGTTGTGAGCAATGCTAATGGCAGCTTTGCTATCACAATACAACTTCATTGGTGAAGTTATTGGTTTCCTCAGCTCTTCCATAATTCTTTTTAACCAAACCATTTCACAAATTCCTTGAGCCATTGATCTAAACTCAGCCTCTGCACTACTTCTTGCTACAATAGTTTGTTTTTTGCTTCGCCAAGTCACAAGGTTTCCCCAAACAAATGTACAGTATCCTGATGTAGATCTTCTGTCTGTTATTGAGCCTGCCCAATCTGCATCTGTATAAGTTTCAATTCCTCTTTGTTCGGATTTCTTGAAGAATAAGCCCTTTCCTAGTGAACTCTTCAAGTATCTTAGAATTCGAAACACTGCTTCTTCATGTTCCTCTATTGGGGAGTGCATAAATTGACTCATTAAGCTTACTGCAAAAGCTATGTCTGGCCTTGTATGTGATAAGTAAATTAACTTACCAACTAATCTTTGGTATTGCCCTTTATCAACTAATCGACCTTCTTTATTTTCAAATTTTACATTTGGATCAATTGGTGTGTCAGCTGGGCGGCAACCACTCATCCCAGCCTCTTTTAAAAGATCAATCACATATTTTTTCTGAGAGACCACAAGACCCTTCTTCGATCGAGCAACTTCCATTCCAAGAAAGTATTTCAAAGGACTCAAGTCTTTGATCTCAAACTCAAATGCTAGATGCTTCTTGGACGTCTTATTTCATCCACATCATCTCCTGTGAGAATGATATCATCGACATAAACTATAATAACAGCTATTCTATCTTTTTGTGAATGTCGATAGAACATTGTGTGATCAGCTTGCCCTTGTGAGTAACCTTGTTTTTTAACAACTTGAGTGAATCGTTCAAACCAAGCTCGAGGAGACTGCTTCAGACCGTATAAAGATTTCTTGAGTTTACATACTCGAGTTTCAAATTTTTCTTCAAAACTTGGAGGAGGATCCATGTAAACTTCTTCTTCAAGTTTTCCATTTAGGAAAGCATTCTTCACATCTAGTTACAGCCCACTGTTTTTTTCCCTACAGGTAATTCCATTGTTTCCCATGTACCTGTTTTTTCAAGAGCACGCATCTCCTCTAAAATAGCCTCATTCCACTCAGGAACCTGTAAAGCATCTTTTACATTTTTGGGTATTTGGATAGTATCGAGACACGAAACAAAGGTTGAGAATGTCAAAGATAAGGCTTTATAGGATACAAAGTTAGACATGGGATATTTGACAATATTTCTAACACCTTTTCTTTTGGCAATTGGAATATCTAAATCAGAAAATTCATTGGCTGGATTATGAGCTTTACCTGGGCTTTTGACAAGATCTTGCGGGTCGGATTCTTGGTGATGAATCTGGTGGATTCCACTTTCTTGATTTCGATTTCTTCTCGAGTAAACAATTAACTCTTTTGTTTGTTCTTTATTTTCATGATCAGACTCTACACCTTCATCCTCCTTTTCATTAACATTAACATCATTAATTTTTGTGTTAATTATAAATTCGCCTTCCCCATTATTAGAATTCCTATGTTGTATATTCCTAGTATCTTCTTGATCAATTATAGAATCTTCTTTAGTATAATTCCCTCCCTGAAGATTAGAATGAAAATAAGATTTTGTTTCAACAAATGTGATATCCATGGTAACTATAATCTTCCTATTAATTGGATCATAACATTTGTAACCCTTTTTATTAGAAGCATAACCAACAAAGACACATTTTTTTGCTCTAGGATCTAGTTTACCTTGGTTGTGAAGATGAACAAAAACACTACACCCAAAAACTCGGAGGGATAAATTTGTAATCAATTTAGAGTTAGGAAAGTTATCTTTAAAGAGACTAAAAGGAGTTCTATAATTTAGAATTTTACTGGGCATTCTATTAATAAGATATGTAGCTGTTAACAAGGCTTCGCCCTAAAGATAACGTGGTACTTGACTAGTGAACATCAAGGCTCTAGTTACTTCCAAAAGATGTCGGTTTTTTCTTTCTGCAATCCCATTTTGTTGTGGTGTATTTGTACAAGAACTTTGGTGGACTATTCCATGTTTAGTTAAGAAAATACCTAATTGGTCGCTAAAAAATTCCCCACCATTGTCAGTTCAAAATACTTCTATTTTCACACCAAATTGTGTTTCACCATAGCATAAAAAGACTGAAACACATTTTTAACTTCGGACTTATCTTTTAATAAAAACACCCAACAAAGTCGAGTATGATCATCAATAAATGTGACAAACCAACGTTTTCTTAAAAAAGTCGAGACTCTTGAAGGTCCCCAAACATCACTATGAATTAACGAAAAAGGTTTGGAGGCTTTATATTTTTGAGGTGGAAAGAATGACCGATGATATTTAGCCAATTCACAAAATTCACAATGATATGAAGAATGACTTTTATTTTTAAATAGATTAGGTAACAAATATCTTAAATAATAAAAATTAGGATGTCCAAGCCTATAATGCCAAATCATAACCTTATCAAAATCAGAAACAGAATTTAAACATAAAGTAGTTGTTGGTTGACTTAGATGGTCGTCTTCAAAAAAGTAAATTCCATCAAATTTTTTAGCATTGCCAATCATCCTCCCCGAGACCATGTCCTGAAACTTATACATAGAGGAGTTAAATATAACATGACAATTTGAGGACTGGGATAATTTACTGACCGATATGAGATTACAAGCTAGATTTGGCACATGTAAAACCAAGGAAGATGAAATTTTAACAGTGCCTTTCCCGGCTATTGCCGAGAAGGACCCATCTGCTACTTTGATCTTTTTGTTTCCTGCGCAAGGTGTATAAGTTGAAAAAAGAAAATGATTGCTAGTTATGTGATCATTAGCTCCAGAATCAACGATCCATGTGTTTGTTTTACAAGGCTTGACACTGAAAAAAACAGAAAAATCAATACCTGATTGGGCAAAAGAGGAAGAAGGATTATTGGATGAGCTAGGAATAGAAGAATTCATCCGAAATTGTGGTGATTGAAAAAACTTGTGTAGATGCTCTAATTGTTCCTTAGTGAATGGAGACCCTTCCAGAGAACTTTGGCCCTCATAATTTCCATTAGTTGTTTGGAAAGCTCTGCTATCCCCTGATTGTGAACCACGACCATTGCCATTCTTTTTCCTTCCATTTGTCGGTTTCCCATGGAGCTTTCAACACGTTTCACTAGTGTGCCAATATTTTTTGCAGTGATCGCACCAAGGTTTTTTCTTTTTTTTACTATCATCATTATTTTTAATAGTTACAAGAACAGAATTATCATCATTAGCTTCAAACCCTGGCTTTTACATTCCTTTTCTCCTTGTCTCCTCTCTTCTAACCTCAGAAAAAATCTCACGAAGTTTTGGAAGCGATTTTTTCCCTAGGATCCGAGATCTCACTTCATCAAATTCTTTATTTAAACCAGCTAGAAACAAATAAGCTCTTTCATTCTCTTCTTTTTTCATAGCTTTTACACCATTTCCGGGACACTCCCATTCATCATTATAACACTGATCCAGTTCTTGCCAAAGAGACATCATCTCATTATAATAAAGAGTAACTTCTTTTTCCCCTTGCCTAGCTTTCCACATTTTTATTTTTAACTCAAAAATCTGTGAAGCGTTTTCTAAATCTGAATAGGTGTCTTTCACAGCGTCCCAAACATCTTTAGCAGTTGGGAGAAAAATAAAAGGTTTACCTATGGAAGCTTCCATGGAATTAATAAGCCACGCAATTACCATAGAATTTTCTGACCTCTACTTGCTCATCTTTGGATCACCCACCTGTGGTTGCTCAACTTCTCCATTTAAATGACCTAGCTTGCCGCGCCCATCAATTGCTAATTTTATGAACTGCGACCATTCCAGATAATTCTTGCCATTCAACTTGTGAGATGTCAGTTGAAAAGAAAGGTGAGACGCCTCTGTCCCTTGAGTCATTGTACTCTCGGTAGTTGTTTCAACTGTAGAACTTTTTTCCTCTGTTTGATTGCTGGATCTCTTATCTCCAGTGAAGGCTGTTTTAACCATGATGTTACTAGAAATTTTAACCTAACTCAGATGCCATGAAAGATTTCAAGAGAGCTTTGAATAAAATTGTACTTCTCTTATTAACTAAAGAATTGAACTTAAATAGAGAAAAAAAAGTCCTAATCCTAATTGGGAAAATAGTTCCCTTATTCTAATAAATTTACTAAAACATAAAAAGAAAATAGTTCCCTTATTCTAGAATATGAATAAAACTTATCTATCCAAATAAGATTTATCTACCTAATTAAATTTAAAATATATACATATTTCAACAGTAGTATTAAGTTTTAAGCTACTAATCTAGATTGCGGAATTTTCATCACTTAATTGTTTATATATATTTATGATTTCTGGTTTCTGTGATAGTTATACTGAAAACTGAGTTCCTCTCTGTTCCCTTTTCTTACTCAAACAGGATTACATGGGAAGGTGCATTTTGACATTGACAAGGGTTATATTGGAAGGGGAATACAAAGATTGCATGCCGCTAGAGGGAGCTAAATCTGGAAAACTGAATATAAACCTTAAGTGGATGCCACAGCCGATATTTCGTGATTCCTAAGTGATCCAAAAACAGGTAGGTTGTGAGTTGTAAGCCAGGTCTTCTTTGCAAGTCAAGTAGATGGCAATGCCACCTTATTCCAATTCCTGGTGTTCACTAAACCATAGCTCTCAGAGGATACCCTCATGTAGGAGCTAATACTTGAAACTGTGCATATGATTTTCTTCTTTTTTTTTTCTTCTTTTAGCGGCTATAGACTGTGTAAAGTTGAGAGTTATGGATACCAATTGGAAGACATCAGAAATTGGGATTTGCACAAAGGCCTTAGCATGCTCTATTTTCTATCAAATTTAACGTTTTCTTTTAATATCTTATATTAAAATATTTTTTCCAGCTTGTTTTGGTGTATGAGTTAGCAACAAATTAACTTATATTTCTTAGTTGTTCACATTACTTGTTTTTGAAAAAGAGTGAAAAACTTTTACTTAGAAGAGATTTCATTTTTTACAAAAGTTTTCGCTAAATCTTCTAATTTCAAGTTTAAACTAGTATCAATTACTTTTTATGGTATGTTTAACAATTGTAATACCTAGGTATTAAATAAGTTTTTTCCTCGTATTCTTACACTAGTAATCTAATAAGACATTATTGTTGGTGCTATCTGAATCCACCTAGTTTATTGAGATGTTTCAAAATTCCTTCCCAGTTCAGTAAGAAAATCTGGCTTTGCAGGAATGGGGCAGATCGGAAATTTAAAGAAGTAAACTGATGGCAGAAAAAAAGGAAAAAGTTGGTTAATTATTGAAGGTATACACTACATTTTACCCCAACAAAGTATAGCTCAACAATATTTAACCCATTAGACCCAAAATTAAAAGTAAAAAGTGGTCAAATAAAGAGTGTTTTGTATTCTAGTTCATCAAGGTGTGCTCCCCTTTTTTTTTTTTCTTTTTTGTGATTTAGTCAATTTTTTAAATTTTGACTTGGTCAATTGAAGGCAATTGATCATACTCCACTTCTACTGAGAGCAAAATTTCATCAAAACTATTTTCTGGTTCGGTTGGATCTGATACTAACCGATGATGTAAAAAAGAAGGCAGAGAAGGCAATCGATTGCTCGTTAAAGGTCCTAGTTCAATGCCGTTGTGTAATTTCAAGAGGTTGTTGGCGTCACCAAGAACTTTGGTACATATGCATAATAACAAGAATTGCGATTTCCAAACCTATCCATTAGGAAGTATATTTCTTTTACACTGAGGGTTGTTCTCTACTAAAAGTATAGTGACTTCAATGCTTGAGTCAGACACTACTTGGTGTATATATTGCTGCAATAAATCAACACAATGGTTTACATAAGATTCATAATTGACAGGATGCCGGGCAAAGTTGGAGAAGAATGTGTCATGACAAAGATGGTGTTAAATCATATGGCACTAGCAAAAATTTGAGTCATAAGCTTCAAAAAAGGGAAGGCACTACAATCCATGTTAATAATGTGAAGCCGTTCAAAATATAAGACAACATCTGAAGGGGTTTTTCTAATTTATTTCTTCACAGATAACACAATCTTCCTATTTCTTCTCACATAGGGTAGGAAACTAGGGGTATCAATGAATGTTACTTTAATCCCATTAATAGTTCCCACAACCTCTTTAATTCAACCAGTGGCAAGCTGAAATGCGTCGGCCTCAGTTTTTAGTTGATCGAAGATAGGATTTATGGTTGCATTCTAGCCAACCTCAATTGGGCCTAATACAAGTATTTTAAAAGAGAAATCTAATTTAGGTAGCCTAGATGCTCTTGCTATTGATTCGACTCTCTTATTGTTTAAGTTCACTCTTTTCAAATATGGTTCCCCTACTTGTATCAAAGTTGCTAAGTACATTCCATATAAAACTTTTGCCACTAGAAGACTGTCTTGAGTTTGCCCCAACCGTTAGAGAAGATGTAGGAACTTAATCTGAAGATTCTCAATCATTTCCTATTGATCCATCCTTTTTATAATAAAAATATTATTTGATAGATCATAATCTTCAATAAGGATTTGCTACTGGGAAGTATAGGGATCATTATCGTGAATACAACTAGAATCAGGAGGCATCGACAACGTTACCAACCTGTTGGCGTGAGATGAACCTAACGAAAGAAAGGTAAATGCCTTATTGGTTATAGAATTTACACAATCTACTGAGTAACATTTAGTCAACATCGACTAATAAGTGATAAAAGTAACATATTTTAATCCTATTCTTAATGCATTTTTGGGTGATTATTTATGCAAATTGGTGAATTTTATGCTCCTAATTATTTAAATTCATATTTCTATACTTAGAGAACATTTGGGAGCACAAGGAGCGAAAAATGATTGAAAATCAGACATTTACAGTAGATTTTAAGATACGAGGCATTACCAGACTTAATCACAAGCAACATAAAAAACTGGGCCATAAAATTTTGTTTCAATTAAATCCATTCATACATATGCAAATTGTCCCTTATATGGGCCTATGAGGCCCAAAACATACATCAGGTATAGTTCTGGAGTAAACCAAGAACTTTAGAAAACTTTGGGAAAACTTAGAAAATTTTCATAAAACAGGGTCACACACCTGTGCGGTTAGGCCATGTGGTCACACACGCCGTGTGGCTTGGGACACGTCCGTGTCCTTGGCTTGTGTAACTCTCTGTTTATGACGTCATCAACACAATTAGGGTCACACGCCCGTGTGCTTAGGCCGTGTGGCAAATTAAATTCCAACAATTAAGTGCAGACTTCACATGGCGTGTGTCCTGTGGCCGTGTCCTTCACACGGCTGAGGCACACGGCCGTGTCTCTGCCCATGTATTTACTACAGAGCATTCTGTTTTACCTAATTAGGGTGCAGGGGACACAGGGTCGGATCACATGCCCATGGGGCAGACTGTGTATCACACACGGCCAAGACACACGCATGTGTGTCTATCCGTGTGGACAACTTGAAGGCTATTTTCCAAGCCAATTGCCACCCTTATTTACACAAACATATACATGACTTCAAAGGCAATTAAACATGGCATAACTGAGCACTTAAACTTACATAAACAAGACATGATCATGATCATTTCATCTTTACTAAAACATGCATATGACTTCATACTTGGTTAAGCCAAATTTTATAAATTTGCATGCACTAAGAGATGTAGACTACTTTCATTTAACATACTCATGCCTTAGTTGTCATCATGCCATTCACTCACAATTCCATCAACAAACAATCATAGCCACAACACATCTCATCACACACTCAAAACAACCAACCACATCACAATTTCATAGGCACATGCATGCATATATGAATAGGTTTACAACCCAATAATCAATATGAGCCACATCTCATGACCTTATACAAAATGAATCAATATCAACATAAGCCAACACATTTGGCTAAACCAATATGACATATAACAAAAAGACCAAGTCCCTATACATGCCATACTCAAAATACTTGAATCCACTATACCCAAAAGATTAGTTTGATAGTGTGAATTGAACTCTGAAATCCTTCGATCCCTGAGCTAGTTTGGTGACACTATAAGAAAATGGGAAAGAAAGGGAAGTAAGCATAAAGCTTAGTAAGTTTGCATGTAAATAATTAACAACATTAACCATATATTATTATACACATAACATAATAATATTTATCATAATGTCATCAGGTATCATAGTTACATTTTAAGTCATGTCATTTGCATAATGTACAATAAGACTCATGATCATAATTCATTCATTCATTCATATCTTATTGAGGTCTCATCGATTCATAATCTCAATATTTATGAGCTTTGTGTACGTACCTGTACCCTTTCAACATGATCATACTTTGTCATCTCTTTGACATAATCTTTGGATTAGGGAATTCTCATAAACATAGTAGGATGCCAATGCCGTATCCCGGATATGGTTTTACATGGGATCACATATCAATGTCAATGCCATGTCCCAGACATGATTTTATATGGGATCTCATATTGATGCTGATAGCCCAGCTATGGTCTTACATGAAATTACATATTGATGCCAAAGCCATGTCCCAGACATGGTCTTACATGGGATCGTACATAACCCTAATGTCATGACATTTGTATCCTAACTATTCCTAAGGTTCAACCGGGGTTTCGAGATATCAAACTTCGTCGAATTGTCACCGGGTCATCATTAATTAAATCCACAAAGACAATTACACAGTTCATGCAATATTAAAGCATTAAAACATAATAATGTAATGTTGCATTATTTACACACGAACTTACCTAGGTACCCAAAATATGACTTCTATTTGATTTACTCCACAATCTTGTTCTTTCCTCGGTTTAGGTCCGGACTCCGTTTTTCTTGATCTATAATAGAAAATTTTACTTATTTAATTATCACATTGTTTAAAATAGTCCAATTTAATGATCACATTGTTTAAAATAGTCCATAAATCATACTTTGGAAAATTACAATTTTTCCCTTAAACTTTCACATAACTACAACTTAGCCCCTAGGCTCGTAAAATGAAATGTGTTCGTTTTCTTTGATACCCAAGCCTAGCCGAACTTATATCAGCCCAAATTTTCTTTCAAATTAGATTTTTAACCACCTATTTTACAACTTTTACAAAAAGGTCCTTTTTAGGCGTTTTCATGAAAAACCACTTAGTAAAAGATGTTTATCATGCATCAAACTTTCATATTCCTCTATTAAACACCAAAATACATGCATGTCACACATGGGTAAGTTTTTGAATATGAACCCTAGCTCAAAATAATGGTAGAAATAGCTAGATCATGCTTCAAAGATCTCAAAAATATAAAGAACATTAAAAACGGGGCTAGGGTGTACCTACAATCGAACTTGAAAGGATGAATAAAACCCTAGCTATGGCTCGTTGAGAATTTCAGCTAAGGAGGAGGAAGATGGATACAATTTTTGAATTATTTTTCCCTTTTTATTCTTTTATTAACCAAATGACAAAAATACCTTTAAGGCCTTTCTTTCAAAAAATTTCTATTCATGCCCATTTTTGTCCATAAAAATAGAAATTGGGCAAATTTCTATTTAAAGACCTCTAATTAACAATCCATGGCAATTTCATGCTTAAAGCTTCTAGAACTCACACTTTGCCAATTTAGTCCTAAATGCCAAATTGGACATTTTTTCCATAAAATTTCTTCATCAAATTTTCACATAAGCATGCAATTATATCATAGACATCATAATAATCATAAATTAATTATTTATACTTTGAATTTATGGTATCGAAACCTCTATCTTGACTAGACCCTAATTTGGGATGTTAGAGGTTGGGCACACAGCCATGTACTAGACCATGTCGATGTCGCGACTCACATCACAAATACGTGAAAAACACAATTTTTAGGCTTTCTAGGCATTCTATAGCCTATAAATACCAAATAGAAGAAGAGAATAGGCAGCCATCAGAGAGTATTGAAGAAAACAACTTGAAGAACACCATTGAAGGCAACTCTGAAGTAGACTTCCATTAAGATTGAAGACCTGCTTTTAATTTCTTTGAAGTTATTATGAGTTTATTTATTTCTTGTGGTTAATCTGTCTTAAAAATGTTTTTATTTACAATTATGAACTAATTCTCTAGATACCTAAAGAAGATGAACCCTATGTTGAATTCTATTATTTAATTTCTATTTAACGCGATAAATATTTGATTCTTGTTCTCAGTTATGTGTGCATATCTCTTGTTTTAATATTTCCTGAGTACTATTTCATGTTTAATGTGTTTAAATCAAAGGAGGAAAAGTCCCTATTTAAGAGTAGATCTAACATAATTGAGTGGAGTTGCATGCAACCCTAGAAATAGGACAATATAAATCTACCGGATTAGAGTCAAATCTAATAGGGGAACCATAGATCGAGCTAATGAGACAATAGGGGTTTTAATTAGAAAGAAATTTCAATTAATTAACCTAGAGTTAGTTGCTCTTACTCTTGAAAGAGATTTAGCATAATTTAGGGATTTCTACGGATCAAGATACCAAGTGAATAAAACATTTAATTCATATTCATAATGATAGATGAAGTTTAGGTGGATTCTTTCCTGGGTACTGTTTAGTTTCTTGGTTATTATTCAATTATTTTCCTGATTTATTCTCTGACGAGTTCTTTATTTGATTAATTTAGTAGATTTTAGCTTAAACCAATCACTCCAATTTGTTGGTTAAATAATAGGAAAACGATAATTACTAGTAGTTTTAGTCTCCGTAGATATGATATCTCTACTCACCGTAGCTATACTATTTATCGATAGGGACACTTACCTTTGTCGTATTTTTAGTTAGTTTTGTGACTATCAAGTTTTTTGGCGTCGTTGACGAGGACTGAAATATTAGGAAAACTTTATTTCTATTAATTTAGCCATTTTTATTTTATTTTTATATTTTTGTTTTAATTTAATTTCTACATTTTAATTTTTCTTTTGTTTGCTTCTAGTAGATTCTTTTGGTTTATGATTAGAAGATACCCGTCGAGACCATTGCTTTTTGACAATGAGATTGAAAGTACTGCTCGTAAAAATCGTAAAGAGGCTAGAGAAGCAAGTCAAAGTCAATAGAATATAGTAGACGAACAAGAGGACAACAATATTATCGAGTTGAAGCTGAACACAATTCAGATGGTGCAATAGTATGTTCAGTTCGATGCTTTGCAAGATGAAGATCCAAGCACTCATTTGGCCAATTTCTTAGAGATTTGTGACACTTTCAAGATTAATGGTGCCACTAATGATGCCATTCACTTACGATTGTTCCCTTTCTCATTGAGGAACAAGGTAAAATAGTGGTTAAATTCTTTACCACGAGGTTCTATCACTACTTGGGCTCAAATGACAGAGAAGTTTCTCTTGAAGTACTTCTTACCAGCTAAAACAACTAAGTTGAGGAATGACATTTCTTCCTTTGCCTAAATTGATTTAGAGACATTATATGATGTATGGAAGAGATTCAAGGACTTATTGAGAAGGTGCCCTCATTATGGGTTACCTTTGTGGTTACAAGTTTAAACATTCTACAATGGTTTGAATCCCTCTACTAGGCAGTTAATTGATACAGCAGCTGGTGGAACAATGAATAATAAAACACCTGAGGCAGCTTATGAGTTTATTGAAGAGATGACACTAAATAATTATTATTGGCAAGTTATGAGAACAAAGCCGATGAAAGTAGTGGGTGTTTTTAATCTGTATGCAGTCACCATGTTATCAAACCAAGTGGAAACACTGAACAAGAAAATTGATTGTTTATATTTTTCTACGCAGGTGAATCCAGTGATGCAATGCGATGCAAATGGAGTGGGGAATAATTCAGAATGTTTACCTTTCCGTCCTAGCACAGATTATGAGCAAGTTAATTATATGGGTAACAATTTTAGACCTCAAAATAACCTTTATAGTAATAACTATAATGTAGATTGGAGTAACCATCCCAACTTTTCTTGGGGTGGTCAAGGAAATCAAAGAACACAACCCCCTCCGGGCTTTCAACAACCTTATTAGCAAGAGAAGAAGTCGATCCTTGAGGAGATGTTGGCAAAATTTATCTCGGTGTCAGAAACTCGTTCTTAAAACACCAAGGCAGCACTAAAAAATCAGTAAACATCAATTCAAGGACTTGAAAATCAAATAGGACAACTTGCTAAATTAGTTTCGGAATGACCATAAGGTAGCTAGCCTAGTTAAACAGAAACTAACCCAAGGGAGCAGCTTCATGCAGTTACTGTTCGAGACATGGAAAGGTTTGTTGAACCTGAATAGAAACTAAGACAAGAAGTTGTGGTGAATAATGATGAGGTTGAGGAAGATAAGAAAGAGCAAAAGTCAATTATCAGAGAATACAAACCTCGAGTTCCAATATCCAAATGTGTTGAAGATAGACCACACAAACGAACAATATGGTAAATTTCTTAAGCTCTTACAAAAATTGCACATTAAATTACCGTTTGTTGAAGCTCTTTCACAGATGCCAAATTACGTCAAATTCTTAAATGAGCTATTAACAAACAAGATGAAGATAGATGAATCGCTGACTGTGGAGCTCAATGCAGTTTGCTCGGCTATTGTACAAAACGAACTACCAAATTAAGTTAAAGATCCAAGGAGTTTTACTATTCCTTATCTCATTGGTAGTTTAAATATTGAAAATGCTTTGGCTGATTTAGGGGCTAGTATAAATGTTATGCCTTATAAAATGTTTAAAAAACTTGGTCTTGGAAAACCCAAACATACTAGGATGAGTATTCAATTAGCGGATAGAACAATTAGATATCCCAGGGTTATTATTGAGGATGTACTTGTGAAAAATTAATAAAATTATATTCCCTGTTGATTTTGTTGTATTAGACATGGACGAGGATAGTGAGGTACTTTTGATCTTAGGTCAACCCTTTTTAGCCACTACTAGAACTATTCTCGATGTTGGTACAAGTGAACTTGTGCTTTGCATAGGTGACGAAAAGATTACTCTTTAAGCTTGTGATTCTGTAAGAGTCTCTAGTGAGCGAGATGATACTAAATGTCCTGCTAATGTTAGTAATCATGTAGCTCAGCGTTCTTTGCAAAACATCCCTCGTGAAAACATGTTGGAGCCATGTCTTGAAGTTGATAGAAATGGAACAACATATGAAGAGCGAATGGTGCAACTAGATGAACTAGATGAATGGTGAATGCATTTTGAAGAGAAACCAAGAAAACACGACGAAGACACAGAGCGATGCCATGATATGCATGTGATGAGAAAGAACCAATTCAAGGTTAGGGACGAAGTATTGTTAGACAAATCAGATCCATGAATTTTCCCTTCAGAGCTTGAGTCGAGCGGATCAAATCCATTTGTGGTGCTAAATGTTTTTCCATACGGTACAGTTGAGGTAACATATTCTGAGTTCGACATTTTTAAGGTAAATAGTACTCGACTCAAACCTTATTTTGGTGTTAAAATAGTTAACAAGAAAGAGGAGCTTTGGCTCCAAGAACCATCGTAACTGTGCGCATACAAGTTAAAGTCAAGCTTAGACTCTAAATAAGAGCTTCTCGGGAGGTAACCCAAGTGTTTAGATTTTTTTAATTCTTTTAATTTTATTTTATGTTAATTTTAATTTTCAAAAAAATTTAAAAATATTTTGACCCACACTGTCGGGACACACGGGCGTGTCCCAGGATATGTGTATATTCTAGCAAATGATAGAGAGTTACATGGTTTGAAGACATAGTCGTGTAGGTCACACGACCTGAACACACAAGCATGTACTGGGCTGTATGAGTCCTAGGACTTAATTTTTTTGATTTTGATTATTACACAGCCTAAGGTGATCCACATGGCCTGGTGACACAACCGTGTGTATAGTAGAGTGAATTTTCTAATTTAATTACGAAACCGTGAGTTACATGGGCTAGAGACATAGCCATGTGAGAGACACGGCCTGTCACACAAGCGTGTGTGAGATCATGTACCCCGCAGACCTTGCACACAGGCATGGGAGAAGCGAAGGATGTTCACACACTGCCTGACACACGGGCGTGCCCAAGGCCGTGTGACCACTAGCTTAATTTTTAAGCGACATACGAGATAAGTAATTTCCACACAGAAATGTGACACAACCGTATGGCCCAACATGGGCCTTTACACGATCGTGTCCCCATTTTTAACCTTAGCCCTCATCTGTTTTTGTCTTATACCTCCCCCAACCCTTTCCCAAAATCCCTAGCCGCCGCCAATCTTTTACTCCCTTCTCTAGTCCGTTCACACCCTTGCACCCTCCATTCTCCATCATCCTCTCACCCATTCGACCCTCTCCCTTCTCCTCTTCTCCCTCGTTGAGAAAACCCCTCCCCTCTCTTATCGAAGCCGTAACCCATCCTCCTCAATGTTCCCCTTTTCACCATCGTCAAACAACCCCCCACCTTTGACCTTCTCCTTTCCCCTTTCCCCTTTTGCCCTATTCGTTCTTCGCGTCGATCGCCATATGCACAGCCCCTGCGCCATCAACCCTCACGGTTTTCCCCTTTCCTTCTTTTCTTTATTTTATTTTATTTATTACCTATTTCCTTTACTTATATCTCTTATTATTTGTTTTATTATTATTAGTTTTTTCTTGTTATTTATCTTAGTACTTTATACTTCTTTTTGGGTTGATTATTTTCTTTTGGTTGTTTTTCATATTATTCTTATTTTCATTCATTTTATCTATATTTTCTTCTGATTATTATTTTATCATATTTTTGTGATTATTTGTTTTGAGTGTTTCATTATTAATTGGTATTTTGATTACCAGGCTCTAGTTGTTTTTATTTTATTACAATTTTCTTATTCTGTTAGTACTATTTTTATCATGTTGGTATATAGTTATATTTAAACTTGGATTCAATATATGTCATGCAATTTAATAGATTGGAATAATTGTTTTATTTGATGTACCGATTTGTCTCTTTTTTTGCTTTTTTACTATCTACCCTGATTCTTCTGATATTTGATTTTATTCTAGGTACATAATGACGAACAGAAGAGGAAAATCTAAATCGCAGTTCCCGCTTTGAAAAAACGGAAGACTCCAGGTGCAGCCTCATCATCAGGCCCTACCTCTAATGCACACCATCCATTTCTACGATTTTCATAGGGTCCTTAAGAGGACTTATGTCAGCATCTCTGAAAACGACTGTTGGTATTGGGCCTTTGTATTGATTGGATGGCCTTAGAACAAATTCATTTAGCTGATAGAGTGCGTGCACTAATTGTTATAGATCTATGGAACCGTTTCTTCTCTATCATTGAGCCTACCTACTCAGTGTTAACACTAGATTTTTTCTCGACATTCATTCTGCAACACGTGATGTCAAGCCACAACAAGCTGTGCACTATTTCTTTCAGACTCAGCGGTACGACGTGTCATTTGAGCGTCCCAAACTTTGGAGTTGCCCTTGGACTCTATACTGAGTAGTTCATGCATGTCCAGAATTTCTGTTCCTTATACCAGCACATCTGTTATTCACTGTCTCTAAGCTGGACAGAGTTTACTGCTAGTACGATGCCCTATAACCTGAGTTGGTCGAAGGCGACTTCACTATCGACGCTTATTTTTTATGGAACATGGCGATGGGGTGCACCTTCGACTTGCTTATTCCATCACCCTTGCTTGCCGCCACCAGACAGAGCGTAGTAGGAAGGGTCTTATCTGTATGGGCCGTTATGTGACTCAACTAGCATAATATTTTGGTCTCCTCGACACTCTAGAGCAGTCCTCCTCCTTTACATTGGTTGGACAGATGGCCCTATAAGGGCTATCCATTATGAGTCATATGACGATGATTGAGCGACAGCGTGGAGTGGGTCCTCCTTGATACCAACTCTCTCATTCTGATCCTCAGGATGAGCATGAGGACTTTTCTGATGATGTACCTTTTCACCATGAGGATCCACATCATTCTCCACCTCTGAGTCACCCTACTGTTGCTGCTACCCTCGCAGATCTCTTCGAGCGATTCACCCGTTTTAAGCAGTATTGTTTGAGCGGTTTGACAGTATTGATACTACTTTGCAGCAGATCTGTCAGCATCTCCACATTTCTTCTATTGAGCCTACACCTCACGATCCCGATGCCTCTCACGATGAAGATCATTGATCTGTTTTCTTTATTTTCTTTTAACTTTTCCATAAATTCTAATTTCATCCCTAGGCTCAGAAAATGAAACTTGTGCAGTTTACTCCCTATTTCAAGCCTAACCAAAATCCCATTACAAAATTTACAGACATGCATTGATAAAAATTTGGAATTTTTTTATCAAATTTCACAATTTTACATTTTAATCCCTAAATCATGTTTTTATTAAAAATCACTTTGTAAAAGTTGTTTATCTATCAACAACCTTTCATTTTCTACCATAAATTTCTACTTTTCAGCATATTCATCCATGACCCAAATTTCATACCTTGATAACTTTTCAAATTAATCCCCCAAATAAATAAATTAGACTATCCCGATTCCAAAAATATAAAAATTACTAAAACCGGGACTTGATTTCATATCTTTTTAAGCTTGGAAAGTTTTCTACCTCTCTTCTAGGGCTTCTGTAGAAATTTTGGGGAAGAAAACATGAAAATAAGATTATAATTTCCTTTTAATTAATTATCATCTTTTAATTTTTGTGATTTCCAGTTTAGTCCCTACTCTTTTCTAATTTTTCCAAGGATGAGTCATCAAAAATCTACATACTTTTCTTTAATGGTCTAATTACCATATAAGGACCACTAGTTTTGAATTCCATAGTTATTTAATCCTTATTGTAACACCCCCAACTCGACCTAGACGTTATGGCCAAATTTGGTGCGTCACATCAAACCATTTTTCAAATTTGATATTTCCGGTGAAAATCCATTACTGAATCTAAATTTATTAAACCACAGTTCCCATCAAAACATTTACCAATCTTTTTGCCTTTGGTATATTACCTCATTTAAACTCGCGGAAGCATTTTGAAAACTTTGTTGTTGGAAGCTCGTATTCCTTAGAAAAATCATGCCATTTTGAAATCTCGAGTTTTCCTAGACTAGCAGTTTAGTATAAGAAATCACAATCCAAATTAAAACTTAAAACCCACCAATGGCCTTATTACATAAAAAATCCAAACCGAAATCTAATTGCAATTAAAAGAAACAGAAACAGTAGTGTGGCCATCTCCGAGCCCCTCGCAGCTCCTATCTATCTAAGGCTGGAAATTACCTGAAAGGTTAATAAATAGGGTGAGTTATGAAAACTCAGTGTGTAATCCCAATAACAAACAAACAGTGAATAACACGGTATCCGTACAATTTGGGCCAAAGCCCTATTCAGTCTCGACATATACTGGGCCAAAGCCTTTCGTTTAACGGTTATTGGGCCGAAGCCTTTTCATAAATCATATCACTGGGCCGAAGCCTTTACTGTAAACGATATGGCCCATAGGCCCATTTCACTATCACATGAAATACCAATGAATGTATGCAAGCCCATTTGGGGAGACTACTCAACCCACCCTCTGCTACTCTCCACCCGTACCAACCAAGCTCTCTATGTGGGGAATAACTCAACCCACCCAACCAAACTCTCCACTGGCAGCATAGCTGCTTTATCATATAACTGGAGGCCTAGCCTCTTTTAATAACTGGGGCAAAGCCCTTTTTGATAAATTGGGGCAAAACCCTTTTCGGTAAACTGGGGCAAAGCCCTTTTAGCACTTCCTCCATTTTTATAAAACCCAACCCATGCAACATGTCATGTATGCAGAATGTAATGCCCATGTTTGAATCAAACAATCACAGTCAAGTCATTCATATCACCAACATATATTCACAATCAAATCCGTCAACCACATAGTCCAAGTCAGTCACTTGCCCACAAGGGCAAAACAATCATTTAACACCCTAGGGGCAAAATGGTAATTTTACCCCACAAGGGTATCTCGGTAATTCTACCCTACAGGGGTGTTTCAGTAATTCTACCCTACAAGGGTATTTCGGTAATTCTACCCTACAGGGGTATTTCAGTAATTCTACCCTACAGGGGTATTTCGGTAATTCTACCCTACAAGGGTTTTTCAATAGTTTTGTAAATCGAGGATAAAACGGTAATTTTGTAAATTCGAGGTATTTTGGTAATTTTTACAAGTTGAGGGTATTTCAGTAATTTTACAAATCGAGAGTATTTCAGTAATTTTGAAAACTGAAGGTATTTCGTTAATTTCACAAATTAGGGGTATTTTGGTAATTTTACAAACCAGGGGTATTTTGGTAATTTTGTAAACCAAGGGTATTTTGGTAATTTTGCAAGTCGAGGGTATTTTAGTAATTTCACAAATCAGGGGTATTTTGGTAATTTTACAAGTCGAGGGTATTTCAGTAATTTCACAAATTAGGGGTATTTTGGTAATTTCACAAACTAGGGGTATTTTGGTAATTTTACAAACCAGGGGTATTTTGGTAATTTTACAGACCAGGGACATTTTAGTAATTTTACAAATTGAGGGCATTTTAGTAATTTAGTAAACTAAAGTATTCTAAACAGGGATAACAATACGAATGGGCCTAAAGCCTATTCTCGGACCAAATGGGCCCACACGCTCGTGTGGCCCTTTTAGCCCAAATCTAGCCACAGATATGAGGTTCACTTAGCCAAGTCCAATATTTACTACACAATCAAACAACTTATCCAATTGGGCCCGTAGGCCCATTTGGCCCACATGACCCCTTTCGGCCCATCGCGGGCCGAAGTAGCCATCCTACAGCTAGAGTAGCGAGAAAATACACACCTGATAGGAGACTGGAGTTAATCCGCACTCCGAGCACTCTTAGCCGACGCCCAACCCAAACGAGCACGCCATAAAACGAAAGGGATCAGCCAAGAAAGGTACCTTTACTCTCCTCATAGTTCTCTCTATTTAAAGCCAGCTTCGCATCAACTCTTATGTTAGTTTCCCGATGTGGGATCCCTCCATCATCAGAGTTTAAATTCAACACCAACTCTTGCCGCCCCCTGTTAGCAAAATAAATGCTCTTTGCTTGCCATGGGTTTCAAACCCTGGACCTCCTTACCAACTCTCTGACGCCACCCTCCTGCCTCTTATGTGGCGCTACTTTGCCACTAGACCGCAGGGCTTTTTATGGCACAATTTCTCCAACAATATTCTTAAGGCCTACCTACTACACCCAGGGTTTGATTCACCTTAAACCAAAATTTTTGCTAGAGTCCAAGTTTGAACCCAGGACTTCTCCAACACTTCTCAGCACGCTTAACCACTAAAACAAGCCTTCATTAACGAAATTTACAAGCACAACAAAATATTATAAGCTTCCTTCAACCGCTCCCATGCTCAAGGCCCAAACTTCTAGGCCCAAATTCAGGGTGTTACACTTATAGTACTAGAATTTAACTTTCGCATTTTATGCGATTTAGTCCTTCTCTTAATTAAACATTTAATCGATAAAATTTTCATATCAAAATTTTCACACGACATGTCTATCATAATACAGACCATATAATAAAATAAAAATAAACTTTATTTTCAGATTGGATTTGTGGTCGCGAAACTGCTATTCCGATTTCCCTGAAAAATGGGCTATTACAAGCCATCCCAAAGTAACTCGTCATAAGATTTTATAGGGAGGAAATGCCAAGGCATCCATGCTCCACATCTGCATGATCACCACCTATGCTTACTGATACTGCTCTAAGATCTTATAGTAATTTTGAACAGAAAGTGATTGATGCACTTGAGATGTTGTAACAATAATTTTGCATATTGGTGAAACACCAAAAAAGGCTGGACACTGATTTTGGCCGCGCTCAAGAGGAAATGGCTCTCTTTTAGGGGTATATCTGATGAAGAGATAAGGCTTTGAAGAAATCTCTTTAGAAGAACTTTACAAGAACCGTGCCTCCATTCCCTATTTTTCTTGAAAAATTATTGTTGGAGCCTGAGGAGGAGGATAACGATGACAAAGAACCTATTACGGAGAAGCAGACCACAGAAAAAGAAGGAGAAGCAGAGAAAACTAAATCTATAAATGTTGAATCTGAGAAGGAAGATGATTATGTAACTCAAGCTACTACACTTGCAAACACCACCACTACACCGACTACTGTACCTATAAGAAAGCAATAACGTGCAGTTCATCAACTGATTGATGATCTCACGAAGTTAGACATTGATGAAAAAGAAGAGGTGCCTATAAACCAGCTAAAATGAAAATGCTACAATCAAACTACTGGAAAATTCGTCCAAGATGATACTGGTGAGATAGAAAGGAATTAGCGCTACAAACGTGCTGTCAAGAAATCCACCCAACCTAAATAGAGTAACTGCAATTCTTTCCAAGCTTTTGTTTTTCTTTCATTCATTTTATACTATATGTTTCTTGCATTCATATTTAGTTGTCATGGCATTTTTATAGTTGATAGTTGTTGTTTTTACATTTTTCCATATTTCATTGTTCATGCATTGAGGACAATGTATCCCTTAGGTTAGGGGGTGTGTTGTGTTGTACATATAGTATACTATAGATAAATGCTTTAATGTTCATGCATTTTGTTATTCATTTTTCCATTACATACAAATGCCAAATTGCTAAATTATGATGAGTATATTGATATCAGTGATGTTCGATGAGGATAATAACTTTTCTACTAAATTAGAAAATTGTGGAAGTTAATTAAGCATGTTTGGCTTAGGATAGTTGTTTGAAAATTGATTCCTAAAAGTAGAACAACTTAAGTATCAATGCAATTAAGTTTGTAGTAGGATTCTTTTAATGCATTTAGAATTTCTTGATCCTAAATTCAACAATTTTGTTATAAGTGAAAAGGAATACCTTAGCAATAGTTTTATACTCCAATGTTTGAAACTGTTAAGTAAGTCAATAATGCTTTGTTTGCTCTATCGTATTATTGATCAGAAAAATTAGTTCAAGTAAGAGAGAAAAAAAATTTTTAGGTACACTCCACTATAGTAATAGGTTGATTAGCTAATGAGGTAGTTGTTTGCTCCACCCATATTTTTAGTTAAGAGCCTTATCTTTATAAGTGAAATACATTCAAATTGTGGCATGATATACTACCTGGTAATCTAGTGTATGCTCCATTGATATTGTCAAGTAAAGAAATCATGTGACAAGATGAAGTCCTTCCAGAAATTAATATTTGTGATTAAAATCTTGAAATGACTGAATAAGTGAGAATAGTGAAGTTGAGTTTAGAGGAAAGATATTTTAAATATATTAGGATAGGTCTGCTATAGTCAAAATTGCATGATTATTTAGGAACTTTTATCTTTAGGAAACATTTTCTCCACTTCATTTGCTAAACAAGCCTATAAAACTCGAACAATTTCTATTTATTTAGAAGACTGCTGAGAATAGAGGTATTAAATATACCTCACATGGTTTAACAGTGCAAATGGTAACTGTGTGTTTTGGAAAATATTCATGCATTCATGCATACTCATATATATTTTGCTTGAGGACAAGCAATAATTTAGGTTTGGAGGTGTGATAACTCTTGAAAAGAGTTATATTTCAAACCTCTAGATTGAATTAATTGTTTGTATTAAGTAAATATGTTTGCATTTTTAGATATTTTTAGAACATTACATAACAAAAGTTGGATTATGCTATACATATTATTATTTGTTACTTTTATTATTGGGGAAGAAATGTGTTGTTTGTAGTTTGTAGGAAGTGCAGGATGAAGAAGAAAAGAGAGAAAGGATATGAAAATGAAGGAAGTGAAATATTGCTATGAAAAAATGTTTGTTAGATTGCCAATACAAACCATGGCAATTCCAGGAAGTTGATGCAGCACTCAGTCCACGTCACTCTCAGCTAGCTGTACTTGTGCCAGATAAACCACCCTAAAAAAGAGGAAGCAAAAGGTGTGCTGAGAGGGAGGGACCTACCCCATCAAAGAAGGAAAGAGAAAAGAGAAAGGAGAGGATCGAAGAGAGAGAAAAAGAGAAAAATAGTTTTTATCTCTCTAAATCAGGTTCTCGTGAATTCTCAAAAAGAGTGGAAAGGGTAGTAGCTTACAGAGCAGAAGAATTACAAATGCAAGGAAGGGGAAGAGAAATCTACCTTGGGTTTTGCATCAAATCTCATTATTAGAGTTAAAGCTGGAGTATCGAAAGCTTCTTATGGTTCTACCTTTATTTCTTGATTTGAAATTGTGATTCGTTAATTTAGAGAATGATGTTGAATGATTTTATTATGGATTTGAATGTTCAACCCATGAGGTTATTTTCTTTAGGTTGGAATTATTTTGGGTGAACATTTACTCTTTGTAATGACCATGGTTTGATTTTTAGTTGAATATTGTTTCATTCAATTTGTGATTGTTTTTAATGCATGCATGCAAGCTCTAGACATAAATGACTGTGTAGCATGTTATTAGGTCTAATTTAATTCTGAAAAAATTAATTAAGTTGGATTATAATTGGATGATACAAGAAAGTATTCGAAAGAATATTTGTAGCAATCTAGACATAGAAGTCTCGATCTATACAGGGAAAGGGAGAAAAATCTGGATATCATTCTTGAGTTTTGTAGACATACAAAAACTCATAATGATAGCTCAAAGTTTGGCTTTCGAAAGAAGCAGACTGCAATAGTGATTCCCTAAGCAGTAGAATAGTCAAGATTTTTCCATGGCATTATTATGTTATAAAAATAAACCCAAGTGATTCCAACCTTTATCATTCAACAATACAAACTCTTTCTCACTTATTCTTTGAGAATTACCATAGCATTTCAATTACCCTAGCATATTTTTAGTTATAATTGATTTTATTAATCCTTCATTACATCTATTTATCAACTAATTGCTTATTCTTCTTGTACAATTTAATTATCCAGTTTCATAGTAATTGTATAACCAATTATTTTAGTCAGATCCGATCCTTGTGGAGACGATACTCACTCATCACTTTTTTTCTTGATTCAACGTGTATACTTGCACATTCGCATTACGCATTCACATGCGGCATATATATACGCACTTAATGGGTTAGAGAATAAGCTTATTACATGGTCATTCCTATTAATTTTCCCCCATTTAAAACAAGGAAAAAGATAATTTTCATGGATCTTTCATGGTGTCGTGAGTTTTTCTTCAAGAAATTGGTAAGTCTCCATTGAATTTTGGTTTAATTGATAACATAAAATGATAAATAAGCATGAGTTTATTCATTTGGATGTTAAAATTGATAACATAAAATGATAAATAAGCATGAGGTCCATAGTTTATAATTCTAAAGTCAAAATTAAATTTGAACAAGAGGATTATGAGTTATGAGAATTTTAAACATTAGAGACTAAGTGATAAATTGGGTGTGTCCATGATTTTCAATTAGTTGAATAGTCATTAAATGGTATTTGAAGTTGAATACATATTTGATTATATAGTTCTATGTGATTTGTATGTTTGAGTAAAGAAGGAATGGATATAGGGAATCCAAACAAGGAAAAGAGAGGGATTTCAAAGTAAAGACAAAAATTTAATTAATTTATAAACATATATAAATTCACAGAATAAATATTCACTTGGGCCATAATCCAGGTTTATGGGGCCCTAAAATTAGTTTGAAAGTAATTAGGGATAAAAATGTAAGCCACTAGAAGCTCGCGAATCGTAGAGAACCATCACCACACTATCAAACTTAATTTTGGTACCTTTTGAAAATGTATATATCAAAGTATGGCATGTATAGGCTAGGACTATTGTGGTATGTTTTGAGATGGGTATATCATGCCATGAGATATGGCTTGATTATGGATGAACTCATGGTTTGATTTCGATATATAATATGTGATGCCAAAACGGTCTTTTTGGTAAGGTTGTTACAATTTTGAAATGGTTATAAGAGTGATATGAATCATATGTTTTTGATACAAAGTTATTACTTTGAATTAGTATGTTTGAGTTGGATTTGTATATGGGAATGATTGATGATATCATGGGTCAATTTGTGCATGATTTAGTATGTTTTTGGTTGCCTTTGGGACATGAAATTTGCTTGGTCTTATGCTTGTAGGGATGACCCAAAAAGGGTGGCAATTTGGCTTTTCAAATGGCCTATTTTTGTCCACATGGGTAGAGACACGGGCGTGTGTGTCAACCGTGTGCGAGACACGATCATATTACACGGTCGTGTGTCCCCTGGGGTAGTCCTACAATTTGAAGTCAATTTTGACCACTGCCAAGGCACACGGGCATGTCTCCAGCCGTGTAGTTTAAGTTAGTATGTATTTTTGCCATGGTTTAGACACACGGGCATGTCTAAAGCTGTGTGAGGGACACGGCCTTCTCACATAGGTGTGTGACCATTGTAACTTAGAAAAAAGTTGTTAAGTTTAGGAAAAATTTTGTATGTGTTCGGTTTAGTCCCAACCTCTTTCTAATGCATGTTTAAGGTCTCGTTGACCTAAGAAAGGGACTTTTTGTTGATATTTTACTATGATTTGACAATGTAAGACTTTTGATAGTGAAATGATTGCGAATTGTTCTGATATGTTCAGTAATGCCTTTTAACCCTAGTCCGGTTATGGATACAGATTAGGGGTGTTACATTTGAGCTTGATGTTGTATAAAATAAGTGATTCAAGTTGCTTCATGTGGAAATTGTATTGAATTGTTGCCAAACCTAGAACAAATCCATGTGTGTTTGATAAGGGTATTAAACAAATGCTATCATTTTATTTGTTGTCTAGAATAGCCCAAGTGCGTATGGAGGTGAAAGTATGCTTATTAAATATTACTAGGTGCCAGTGACATGTAGTCAAAGAAAAAAATGATTGAATGTTTACTAGTATAAGTATAATGATATGTTTATATAATTAGAATTGAAATGGGAAGAATTGTTTTTAGTCTTGTGCACCTAACATGTTCAGGTAGAATATGTATAGTGTAGTAACTTCATGAACTAAGTACACAATAGATAAATATATATATGTTTATTTACATTTTTACTCAGGATATAAATTGATTTCTCTAATATTACATACTTAAGTTATGGAAATACCATTGGGTACTTTTCTCAGCATGTGGTTTGTTTCTCTGTACACAGGTTAGATGTATTTCTAGATTTTCTAAGCATCGACCTGAACATCCATCCACAATCTCGGTCTCAGAATTGTTCAGTTTTTCCATCCTTATTTATAATTGGCATGTACCTAGTAGGCTAGATTCTGCGGTATTAAAGAATATTACAAATAGACTTTGATCTTCATAGTCCACTTCTAATAAATATGTATAAATATACTGTTGATCAGTGGTATGTTATTAGTTGCATAAATAGGAAAAACTCATATTTACTTAAGTTTGTTTAAGGAATGCATATATTCACTTGATTTTAGTCTCATTAATTGTGAATAGATCGTGTTTGCTTTGGCAACAAATGTGACACACTATAGCTTAGACCCGACAATTGGGTCCAGTTTAGGGTGTTACAATATATATTATTGAAAACAAAGTTAAAATGGTACCATGCCTGTAACACCCCTATCCCGTAACCGTCGCCAGAATAGGTAAGGGGCATTACCGGACTTGTAACTCACGTCAGAACAGTAAAATTTTAAACTTTTTCTTCAAATAAAGATCATTCATTTAAATAAGTACTAAGCACAGCCAGAGATAAAATTTAAACTTCACTAAGTAAACATTCAAAAGATGCCATTTTCGCATGGCTTATATACATTAACCAAAAATATTCTTCTGCCACTAGTCTATTTTATACATGCCATAAAATAGTTCTAAACATAACAGTAACAAGCAGTGGATAGTGATAGTGTGACTAGTTGCTAATGATCCCCGAGCCTGTAGCTTCGCAATGAGATCTATAAAACAGAGAAAACAAAGTAAACGGAGTAAGCATTACAATGCTTAGTAAGTTTTAAGCAGTGTCATCAGATAAGAATCAAATTAGAACATAGTTGTTCGTATTTTTATTTCACTCTTCCTTCGGGCATACCATCCCTTTACCGAATATGCACATCTCATCATATACAATAGGTAGATAAACTTTCACATAAAAGTGAGCTAATGTGACATAGATATATTGTATGATTTCACATAACCTCTCACACTGATCCGATGTCACATTATCATAGGAATCGTCTCATAGATTGCTCTCGTATGCATCACATAACTACCTTATGATTTAGTTCAAATCAAGCTCACATATAAACTTGGAGTACATACCTGTTTAACCTTTCGCATTGAATATATTTATAAGCAATTCTTATCATGAAGTCTTATAGCTTTAACCTCTACTCGGATTATCGGTGAGACCTTTAGCTCAGACAAAATTCCACACGAAGTTATCGGGTCTTACCCGAAAAAAAATCTCCACACGTAGTCATCGGGTCATACCCGGACATAATCTTCACACGTAGTCATCGGGTCTTACCCGGACATAATCTCCACACGTAGTCATCGGGTCTTACCCGGAATATATTTCCAAGTTTCATGTACATTTAATCACATGTTACAACATTCACATCGACTGTCATATTTGTAATTCATTTGCCTCATCAAATATCTAATAATACACACCTTTCACATTTGGTCGTTCGGCCACAATATACGCACATCGCCTACATATTTCACACTATCCATTCGGCTTTACCACATATACATATCTCATACACATATTTCACATTAGCCATTCGGCTTTACCACATATATGCATGTTCATATTCATCACATTGGCCATTCGGCCTTATCACACATATGCATGCTCATATTCATCACATTGGCCATTCGGCCTTATCACATATATGCATGCTCACATTCATCACATTGGCCATTCGGCCTTATCACATATATGCATGTTCACATTCATCACATTGGCCATTCGGCCTTATCATATATATGCACATTCACATCACAATTATCCAAATATACTTCACATACCACATATACTATCATGTATACACTTTGTCTTGGCCGAATCTACATTAATCATTTTCCAATGAATAATTCAATTTCACGCCATAATATCATTTCATATTCGAATACTCATAAACTTACAATTTCATAAATTTTAATATCAAAGATCCATCTAACACTCATATATCGTTTTACAATATCACGATTTAGAATTCACGTATGGGTTTAATCAATAGCTTATGAGTAACTAAAACAAGTTTTATCCATGTTTACAACAAAATCACATATTCACTACGAGCTGTTTTCCTGAGCAGTAGTCACTAAATTATTTATAACTAGAGCTACAAAACTCCAAATCACTTGCCGTTAATTTTACCTGAATATAGACTCGTATATCTTCCATTCATAGAATTTCCAGAATTTTAGGTTTGGCCAATCAATATCAGATTTTTCTTAAAGTTTCCCCTGTTTCACTGTTTGACTAATCTGACCACTCTTCACTACGAATCAAATTTTTCATTGTACAGAATTCAAAATGTGTTCTATTTGATTTAATTTAAAACTAGACTCATTAAGGAGTCTAAGCATATAAATTTTATCTTATAACCATTTTTGTACAAATTATAATGATTTTCTAAAAACAGAACAGGGGATTTCGGAGTCATTCTGACACTGTCCCACACAACTTTAAATATCTCTTTATAGGGAATTTCTTTGCTTACACGGTCTCTTTTATAAGAAATTAGACTAACTAAGATTTGATTACATATTTTATTCAGCCTATAATTCCACACCAACAATTTATAGTGATTTTCTAAATCACGTTACTGCTGCTGTCCAAAGCAAATTATTACAATTTGCTCTTAAATTTCCAAGTCCAAACACTTATGAACTTACCATTTGAGTTTAAGACATATCATGGCCACATCATATCTTATTAAATCAACTCATTATGTCCTATTATGATTGAATTTACTCAACGTTTAATCACTTAAAACTTACCTCGGAAGCGGTCGACGACTAGATATCCACGGCTATTCGTTTACTTTCTCTTTTCCCCTATCCGACTTTGATCCTCTTTGCTCTTGGGCTTAATTTAAACGAATGAATTTGTTTAATCATTTCGAACATTAAAAGCTCTTTTAAAGCACTTAACCCTTATACTCAATAATGAACCAAACCATATAGCTAATTATTTTATCACATCACCTCAAGCACATATATTAACTATCATACACCCAATTCACATGCCAAGTTGCAATAAAAAAATGCATACACACCAATAATTTAATTACTCATTTCAACCTTATAGGGTAACTTCAATGCATTATGTATATACCATTTGCCATACACGTACCACATTTTTAACAAGCCGAAATTACTCCTACATATTATCCATTATAATTATTTCATAGATATAAAACATAGCTGAAAAATCTTTAGCCTAAATGCGTATAATAACACCCAAATCATCAACTATTTTAACGAACATGACACAAAAGATTAACTAAAACTCCATTCAATTTTAAGGTATTAACCCTACTAAACTCATACCATGACCATATCTAATCGAATTCAAGTAGAGGATTAATTACAACCATGTACACCAATATATAATTATAACATGTTTTGATATCTTATATATCCCATTCGGCCCTAACCACACAACTTAGCTTTTATAATATATCTTAACCGAATGTACATATATATATATACTCAAAATATCATTCGATTTCAAAGGCATATTAACACCATATAACCGAATGTTCATAGACTAATATACATATACTCATAAATCCAACTTTAAAAACTCATACTTATACATAGCATATAACCGAAAATACTTCATGAATCCACCTACATTTACATTATTATCATATATAGAATTTGCATTTACTATCAAATAACAACTTAACTTACTTTCAATTAGGTAATCAAATACCTCATACCCAATCATTTAACAACTAAAATAATAAACCACAACATTTAAATTCATCTTATTCTTCTCCCATTTGACCGAATGAACATTTGTCTATTGATGCATGAAATTAAACCATGGGTTAAATAAGCTACGCACTTATCAATCTAATCTCATAGTCAATTAAAAAGAAAATCACAATGCATACCTTAAACTAGGATAGCCATGGCCGAATACCTTGGTTTTTCCTCTTCAATCTTCCCTTTCCCAAATTCGGCAACCAAGAAGAAAGATGAGCATGTAAATTTTTTTTTCTTTTGTTATCTTTCTTCAACTCACGGCAATGGAGGGGGGGAACATGGATGAGACATTTTTGTTTTCATCACCCCTCCCTTTTCATTTCTTTATTACTAACCTTTTATTTTATTCTTTCTCCCATAAAACACTAACACCAAATGTTTTTAATAGGCTTTAACTTATAGCATGGCCGGCCACCTTCTTGTTCTTTGGTTAATTTGACATGCAAATACAATTATTTTGCAACATGCATAAATAGGCCACTTACATTTGCCTAGCACATTTCTAAATTTTCCCACATAAGTCCTATTTAATAAAATTCACTTACAATTAACAAAATTCAAACATGAAATTTTCACACATGCATATGTACATATAATAAGCATCAAATATGACAGCTAATTATTTTTATGACTCGGTTTTGTGGTCCCGAAACCACTTTTCGACTAGGTTCAAATTAGGGGTGTCACAATGCCACTTTAAAACAATTAAAGATACAAGTAAATAGCCATTGACTTCTTCTTAGGAAAGTATCCAATAGTTTGTACAAAAATTTCCTTTTGAGTTTCTACTTGACTTATAGTTCAAAGCTCTACACAATTTGATCTAATAATGGCATAAAGCACAATTGATAATAAGCCAACAAGGCCACCAAGAAACATTTAAGTACAAAATATCATTTCAAAATACAGTTTGATGATTTTTAAATAGTGATGTCTAACATCGTCCTATTACCCCCAGCAAATACATGTCACAAACGAAAATAAGGAAGGCCCAAAAATGGGTCTGTAAGACCCTAACCTGTATCCATCACCGAATTAGGGTTAAAGGCATTACCAGACAAATCAGAACACTTTACGAACAATTCATATACATCATTCTCAAATCATAATCAAACATCAACAATAAGTCCCTTACTTAGGTCATCGAGACCTTAAACAAGCATTAGAAAGAGGTCGGGACTAAACTGAGCTCATACAAATTTTTTCAAAACTGAAACATTTTTCGAAGTTTCAAAAGTCACATGCCTATCTGAACAGGCCGTGTGCCTCACACGGTATTAGACATGCCCGTGTGTCTAGGCCATGGCAAAACAGGGCATACATACTGACTTAACCACACGGCCAATAGACATGCTCGTGTGCCTTGGCCGTGGTCGAAATTGACTTCGGTCACACGGTCAAATACACACCCATGTGTCCAACCTGTGCACTCTTCGAAATGGCCACACAGGCCCATGTGCCAAGGCTGTGTGCCTTACACGGCTACCAGACACGCCCGTGTGTCTAGGCTGTGCTTGAGACTGACTTGTAAAACTAAGTTATAGCAGGTACACGGTCAAGACACACGCCCATGTGCTCAACCGTGTGGTGTGAAATTAGGCTTGGTTTAAACCATATTTCCCACTTATCTCAAGCACTCCAAAATCACAACACTTTAGCATTATTTGCATACATTCATAGGCAACCAAATCAACCATTTTGTATATATTTCATGCCATTCAAATACCATCCAATTCACTACTCAATTTCACAACCAAAACATACCAAATCAATGTACCAAAATCATCACAACTTACATAAGTTCCAAATACATAAACTCATCATTTTATCACATAATTCATAGCACAAAACTTACCAATTCAACATTCCATATTCAAACCATCACATGAACATTATATACATCATATAACTTGTCTATCAAACACATCATTTAGGCCAATTTAAAATGCCATAAATACCAATATTTAAAAGCCAAGTGTCATGGCTATAATCACAACACAAAACATACCAAAATAACTCTAGCTTATACATGCCATATACCATATATACAACTCTTAAAAATGGTACAAAAATAGATGTTCGATAGTGTGATTTATGTCGCTGATGATCCCCCAGATCTGAGCTAGCAAGCAAAATTAAGAATTCAATCCGATATCCAATCAAAGAAGAAAATAAATCCCAATCAAATGAAGATTGGCTTTCATAAAGAACATGAGAGAACCTGGATAAAGGATCAGAATTCTTCAATCTCCAACAATTTATTTATTCAGTTCAACTGTTTTAAATCCTAAAGCAAAACAATCTATTCTCCATTTTTATTTTTATGAAGTTGAGTTCTATAAAGGCATAAGTTTCCATGTGAATCCACTAATCATAAATCAATTATAATTCAATCAACTAATCAACAATAAATAAAGCTCATCACATTACTCATTCTTATTCAAGATTATATCTTACTTTCATACCACATATTTAAGCTTATAATTAGCATTCATAATGCTATTCAATCCAACTCATTTCATCTACTTCATACCTAATATCATCAACCACATAGGTTTTGTACATACCTGATTCATCACGTTCTTATCTATCATATTTATCACTTCAATACTCGATGCACTAAGCCATTCGATCATGCTTTCACATTCAAAGAACTCGCACACTTAGTGCCAATTAACTAGCTGAAGCTATAATAATTTTGCACATTTAGTGACGTTATATTAAAGTGAATTTATATCGGTATTGCACACATAGTGCCACTTACTCAGCCAACGCTGTCATAATATCACACACTTAGTGCCATTTTAGTAGCCGTAGCTATTTCATTATCCATACACTTAGTGCCTCATATAATCAATTCACATTTCACATACTCAAGCTTCACCATCTTATTTCCATATATTCCATCATATATAAACATTTTTTAAACCAAATGTACACGAACTTACCTCGGACATAAAAACGATGATATTAGTTGATCAATCGAGCACTTTGTTTTTGCCTCGATCTAGGTTCGAATTTCTCCTTTCTTGATCTATATGTATTCAAAATTAACTCATTTAATGACTAACACATTCAATTTAATACACAACACATCTTTGGGCAGATTTTTGCACTTTAGCCCCTAAAGTTACACATTTTGACATTTTAGTCCTTTTTACAAAAAACACCAAATATACAAATTTCATCAAAACCATGCCTTATTCAAATTTTCCTATAGTCCCTATCAGCCCATATTTATCATTTGTTTTACATTTCAACCCCTCAATTTCTCATGTTCACAAATTGGTCCCTAATATGCATTTTTACTCAAAATCACTTTACAAAACATGTATATCAAGCACTAAGCTTTCATATTTCATCATTTAATATCACAAAACTCATGAATTCATCAATGCCCATCAAATTATCAACAATTTCATGAATTTAAGCATGTGCTAGGTACGATCACAAAGACGTAGAAATCATCAAAAACCAAGTAAAACTCATACCTTAATCATAAATTCTCCCAGTCGAAACCCTAAAAATCTTTTTTATTTCTTTTCTTCTTCAATTTTCAGCAACCATGGATGATAATGGCTTAATCTTGACGTTTTTTTAATTAATAAACACTAATAAGCCATTTACATATTTAGCCTTATTATTTTCATTATAATTCCACTATCTCATGCCCATTAATGTCCATGCATTAATTCAATGGTATAATTGCATCATAAGGACCTCACATATATAAAAGCGTAAAAATTTGACACTTTAGCCATTAGAACACATCTTTTGCATTTTTTGCGATTAGGTCTTTTTTGTAAATTAAACACACGAACGAGAAAATTTCCTCATGAAACTTGAACACATATCAATTCACATATTATAAACACCAAGAATAATAATAAAATAATTTTCTGACATCAGATTTGTGGTCCCAAAACCACTGTTTTGACTAGGGTCTAAACCGAGCTGTTACAATTCTCCCCCTTAGGGATTTTCATCCACGAAAATCTTACCATTGAATAGATTCTGATATTGCTATCTCATAGCATCTTCGGAATCCCACATAGCCTCTTCAATATCATGTCGATGCCATAATACTTTTACTAATGAAATTTTCTTGTTTCGCAGTTCTTTAACCTCGCGAGCCAAAATACGGATCGATTCTTCTTCATAAGTCATATTGGACTGGATCTCAATTTCAAATGTAGGAATCACATGCGAGGGATCGGATCTGTATCGTCGAAGCATCGAGGTGTGAAACACATTATGAATCTTTTCTAGCTCTGGTGGTAACAGCAATCTTTAAGCAACCAGCTCTATATGCTCTATAATCTCATACAGCCCGATGAACCTCGGACTCAATTTGCCTTTTCTACCAAATCAGAGTACTTTCTTCCACGGTGAGACTTTCAAAAACACTTTATTACCGATCTCAAATTCAATATCTTTATATTTCAAATCTGCATAAGATTTCTGACGATCGGAAGCTGCTTTCAGACTATCTCTAATCTCTTTTACTTTATGTTCAGTCTCTTTTATCAAATCAACCTCATGTATCTTATTCTCACTAAGCTCTGACCAATACAATGGTGTACGACATTTGCGATTGTACAAAGCCTTATAAGGAGCCATTCTAATACTCAATTGAAAACTATTATTATATGCAAATTCAATAATGACAAGTATCGTTCCTACGTACCTTCAAACTCAAGAATACAACATCTCAACATATCCTCGAGTATCTGAATAATCCACTAAGATTGACCATCCGTCTGTGGATGAAAAGTAGGGTTAAAATATAGTTTTCGTACCTAATGCATCTTGCAGTTTCTTCCAAAATCATGATGTAAACCTCAGATCTATATCTGAAACAATAGAAATAGGTATTCTGTGCAATCTCACAATCTAATAAATGTACAACTCAACAAGTTTATCAAGTGAATAATCTGTGCGAACTGGAATGAAATGAGCCGATTTAGTCAATCTATCCACAACAAACCAGATTGTATCTTTCTTACTTCGTGATAGAGGTAAACTCGATATAACATCCATTGTGATTCTGTCTCATTTCCACTCTGGAATCATAATCGGTTGAAGTAACCGAGACGAAACCTGATGCTCAACTATAACTTGCTGACAAATTAAGCATTTCGAAACAAATTCTAACATATCTCGTTTCATACCATGCCACCAATAAAGCTGTTTCAGATCATTATACATTTTAGTACTACCTAGATGAATAGATAACTGACTGCTATGAGCTTTATTTAAAATCACCTGAATCAACTCTGAATTTCTGGGAACACATATTCGACCTCTGAATCTCAAACAACCTTCAGCATCAACTCAAAATCCTAAATCAAGGTTTCAATCACATTGAGTTCGTTTTGCTATAATCTCATTATCAACTTTCTGAGCATCAATAATCTGTTGTAAAAACATCAGTGTCACCTTCAATTCAGCTAATACTGAACCATTATCAGATAGAATCAAATGAGCATTCATCGGACACAATGTAAATAGTGATTTTTGACTAAATGCATCAGCAACAACATTGGCCTTTCCTGGATGATAATCAATAACAAGCTCGTAGTCTTTTAACAATTCTAGCCATCTTCTCTGTCGCAGATTCAAATCTTTCTGAGTCATCAAGTATTTCAAACTCTTATGATCAGAATATACATGACCTTTTCACCAAATAGATAGTGGCGCCAAATTTTCAATGCATATACAATCGCAGCCAGCTCAAGGTCATGGGTTGGATAATTCTTTTCATGCGGCTTTAGTTGTCTCGCGGCATAAGCTATGACTTTGCCTTCCTGCATGAAAACACAGCCTAGACCATTCAAAGATCCATCACTATAGATCACAAATTCTTTACCCAATTCTAGCTGAACTAACACCGGAGCTTCAGTCAATAGGGCTGTCAACTGATCAAAGCTTTTTTGACATTTTTCAGACCAATCAAATTTCACATCTTTCTGAAGTAATTTCATCAACGGAGTTGCAATCATAGGAAAGCCTTTTACGAACCGGTGATAATAATCAGCAAGTCCCAAAAAATTGTGGACTTTAGAAATATTTCTCTGAGGCTTCCAATCCAAAAAGCCTAAAATCTTTCTTGAATCAACTTTGATACCAGATGCCGACACAACATTTTCACATTTGCTAAACTTCGCATATAACTGCTTATCTTGCAAAGTCTATAGCACTATTCTCAAATATTTAGTATGCTGAGTTTCATAACATGAATAAATTAAAATATCATCAATGAATACAACAACAAATCGATCTAAATATAGTCTGAAAATTCTGTTCATCAAATCCATAAAAACAACAGGTGCATTCGTTAATCCGAAAGGCATAACTAGAAGCTCATAGTGTCCGTACCTCATTCTGAATGTAGTTTTCGAAATGTTTGAATCTTTTACTCGCAACTGATAGTAACCTGATCTCAAATCTATCTTTGAAAACACAATAGCTCCTTTCAGCTGATCAAACAAATCGTCAATTCGAGGCAAAGGATATTTTTTCTTGATAGCCACTTTGTTAACTGACGATAATCAATGCACATTCTCATCTTGCTGTCATTCTTTGTTACAAACAGAACAGGTGCACCCCAAGGTAAGAAACTTGGTCTTGCGAATCCTCTATCTGTCAACTCTTGAACTGAGCTTTCAACTCTTTTAACTCGGTCAGAGCCATTCTATACAGAGCTATCAAAATTGGAGTAGTTCCCAACACTAACTCAATGCCAAATTCAACTTCTCTAATAGGAGGTAATCTCGGAAATTCTTCAGGAAACACATCAGGGAATTCAGAGACAACTGGCACTGATTCTATTTTCTTTTCTGTCATCTTCAAATCAATCACATATTCAAAATAGGCTTCACAACCCTTTCTCACAAAATTCAGAGCTTTCATCAAAGATATCATAGCCGACAACCCATTCAAATCACTAGATTCAATTCGGACTATTTCATTATTCTTGCATCTCAAATCAATAGTTTTTCATTTGCAATTCACAATGGCATCATGCAAAATTAACCAATCCATACCCAACATTATATCAAACTCATCAAAAGGCTAAAAAATCAAATGTCTCGAAACATTAACGGACAATTCTTGCACACTTTGTCAACTAAGACACTTTTACCTGGGAGTTCGATACTCTAATCACGAGTTTAGTAAACTCTAAAGGAAAAGTCTTACTGTTCATCAAGTTCATGCATATATAAGAATGCGTTAATCTAGGATCTATCAATGTAGTCACAGAAGTATTATAAAGTGTGAAAGTACCAATAATAACATCCGGAGATGACACTTCTTCTCGGGCACGAATGGCATAGGCTCTAGCAAGTGCTCTAGCCTCGGATCAAACAGCAGTGTCTTTAGTTCCTTTTTGACTACCACTCATATTTCCCGTATTTTCAGGAGGTCTAACTGTAGCTGCAGTGTTACTTGGCCTCGTGTTCTGAGCATTATCTTTTTCAGCTAACTCTAGGCAATCTTTTATAAAGTGATCTCTTGAACCACAACTATAACAAGCTCTGTTATAGCTTTTCCCCTAGCAATCACCAAAATGTCATCTTCCATATTGTTGACACTCAGGCTTAACATATTTTATGTTACTAACGCTCAATACCAAAGTGGTTTGAGCTTTAGGATTAGTGTATTGCTTCCCTTGATCTCTACTCTGATATCCCATTGAAACTGTCGATCGATTAAAGTAATCTCTTGATTTCTTCGACGAAGAATGATAAGATTTATTCATCAATCGATTCCTTGAATCTCTAGCTTCTGAATCAGCTTTTATCTTTTCTTTACTGAGATCTTCAGCATTACAGGCCCTCTCAACTAGTACTACGAATTCTTTCAGTTCAAGTATCCCAACTAACAGTTTTATGTCTTCATTCAATATATTAACAAATCTTTTACACATGATCTCTTCAGTAGACACGTATTCTCGAGCATACTTGCTCAAATGTACAAATTCTCTTTCGTATGTTTTTACAGTCATTCGACCCTATTTTAACTCCAGAAACTCTTTATTTTTCTAATCGAGGAATCTTTGACTTATACACTTCTTCTGGAACTCAGTTTGAAAGAATTCCAAGGTAACTCGTTCTCTAGGAACAACCGATGTCAACGTTTTCCACCAGTGATATGCATTATCACTAAGCAAAGATACTACGCATTTGATACATTCATCTGGAGTGTAGGACAATTCATCGAATACTTAGATAGTATTCTCAAGCTAGAACTCAGCCCTCTCCGCGTCATCATCAACTGTAGTCTGAAACTCATTTGCCCCGTGTCTATGAATCTTATCAACAGGTGGCTTACTCAGTTGAATGAGATCTATTACTTGTGGCAAAATCGGGACTTGTTGAGGAACAGGCGAGGTTGTAAGTTGTTGAGCAGCTGGATTCGTTCGTACGAATTCCGTGAACCACATAGTCATCATTTGGAAGAAGGCTTGCTTAGATTGTAACACCCCGAACCCGAGGCCGTCGCCGGAGTCGAACACGAGGTGTTAACAGACTTCAAACCACTTACAAAAAAATTTCCCAGACAAGCTGCCAATCTGCGTACTAGTCGCTTTAAAATCATATCTTGAGTTCTGAAACTCGAAATCCAGTTCCATAAATTTTCCCTGAAACTAGACTCATATGTCCATCTACATATTTTTTTCTAGAATTTTTGGTCGGGCCAATTAGTACAGTTTATTAGTCAAAGTCTCCCATGTTACAGGGATCGACTACACTGACCTTTGCGCATTACGACTTGGATATCTCCCTGCACAGAGCTTCAATACTGATGCCGTTTGTTTCTATAGAAGCTAGACTCAGAGAGGAATCTATACATATATGGCATGACTCCTAATTATCTCTGGTTAATTTATAATGAATTTACGAATTCGGAACAGGGAATCCAGAAACCGTTCTGGCCCTGTCTCACGAGAACCTGAATATCTCTTAACATACTGTCCATATGATCGTTTTGTTACTTTCCTATGAAAATAGATTCATCAAGGTTCGTTTACATAATTTATTAATTATTTAATTCCAATCATACTATTTTTAGTGATTTTCCCAAATCTACATCACTGCTGCTGCCAGCATCTGCCTTTAAGGTAGACTTTACCTATTTCATAGTTTCCATGATTCAACTAGCCCTTTTTGCATAAATAGCACAAATTATGATAGTGATTAACCATTCCATACCAAATGATTATAACATTATGCTCAAACATATATAAGCCATTTTCGCATGGCTATATACATTAACCAAAATATTCTTCCGCCACTAGTCTATTTTATACATGCCATAAGATAATCCAAAACATAGCAGTACCAAACAGTGGATAGTGATAGTGTGACTAGTTGCTGACGATCCCCGAGCCTGTAGCTTCGCAATGAGATCTATAAAACAGAGGAAACAGAGTAAACGGAGTAAGCATTACAATGCTTAGTAAGTTTTAAGCAGTGTCAACAGATAACAATCAAATTATAACATAGTTGTTCGTATTTTTATTTCACTCTTGCTTCGGGCATACCATCCCTTTACCGAATATGCACATCTCATCATATACAATAGGCAGATAAACTTTCACATAAAAGTGAGCTCATGTGACATAGATATATCGTATGATTTCACATCACCTCTCACACTGATCCGATGTCACATAATCATAGGAATAGTCTCATAGATTGCTCTCGTATGCATCACATAACTACCTTATGATTTAGTGCAAATCAAGCTCACATATAAACTTGGAGTACATACCTGTTTAACCTTTCGCATTGAATATATTTATAAGCAATTCTTATTACGAAGTCTTACCCGGACATAATCTCCACACGAAGTTATCGGGTCTTACCCGGACAAAATTCCCACACGTAGTCATCGGGTCTTTAGAGCTCGGATATAGTACGAGCACGAAGCTTACGGACATTAATCAGTGAGAATATTCTTGCATAAAGCCTGCGGGGTTTTAACCCTGATATAGTACTGACACAAATGCCCTTCGGGACTTATCACATTTATGCACTTTCACATCCATCACGTTGGCCACTCGGCCCTGTCACATATATACACTTTCACATTCACACATCGGCCATTAGGCCTTATCACATATATACACTTTCACATTCATCACATCAGCCATTAGGCCTTATTACATATATACACTTTCACATTCATCACATCGGCTATTAGGCCTTATCACATATATACACTTTCACATTCATCACATCGGCTATTAGGCCTTATCACACATATACACTTTCACATTCATCACATCGGCTATTAGGCCTTATCACACATATACACTTTCACATTCATCACATCGGCTATTAGGCCTTATCACATATATACACTTTCACATTCATCACATCGGCCATTAGGCCTTATTATCATTTCATATTCGAATACTCATAAACTTACAATATCACGATTTAGAATTCAAGTATGGGTTTAATCAATAGCTTATGAGCAACTAAAACAAGTTTATCAAGGTTCACAACATAATCTCAAATTCAGCACAAGCTATTTTTCCTGAGCAATAGTCACTAAATTATTCATAACTGGAGCTACAAAACTCCAAATCACTTTCCGTTAATTTTTCCTGAATATAGACTCGTATATCTTCTATCCATAAAATTTCCAGAATTTTAGGTTTTGCCAATCAATACCAGATTTTTCTTAAAGTTTCCCCTGTTTCACTGTTTGACTAATCTGACCACTCTTCACTACGAATCAAATTTCTCATTTTACTGAATTCAAAATGTGTTGTATTTGATTTAATTTGAAACTAGACTCATTAAGGAGTCTAAGCATATAAATTTTATCTTATAACCAATTTTTTACAATTTATAATGATTTTCTAAAAACAGAACAGAGGATTACAGTGTCATTCTGCGCTGTCTCACACAACTTTAAGTATCTCATTATCGGAAATTCCTTTGCTTACACGGTTTCTTTTATAAGAAACTAGACTCATTAAGCTTTAATTTCATGTCTCATTCAGCCTCTAATTCAAATCCATAAATTTATGGTGATTTTCTAAAGTCACGTTACTGCTGCTGTCCTAAGCAGACTATTTCAAATTACCCTTAAATTCCCAAGCTCAAACACTTAAGAACTTACCATTTGAACTTAGAACATATCATGGCCACATCATATCTTATTAAATCAACTCATCATGTCCTATTATAATTGAATTTACTCGACGTTTAATCACTTAAAACTTACCTTGGAAGTGGTCGACGACTAGATATCCACGGCTATTCGTTTACTTTCTCTTTTCCCCTATCTGACTTTGATCCTCTTTGCTCTTAAGCTTAAGTAAAACAATAGATTTGCTTAAGTACTTAACTAATATTATTCACTTAACAATCACATTTGGCAATCACATATCATTTAATCTACATCTAAAACAATAGATTTCAATATGTATCATATTTAATAAAACATGCCATGATTCGATTTCATGCTTATTTAATTTATATCTAATTCACATTCTAAATAAAAGTTTATCAAGCTTCCATCTTCATTTAACTATGTACCATTTAGAACTATCAATACTTTACACCCTTTAACAAATTATAATCAATTGCCAAATGCATCTTTGACAATTTAAACCACACAACTCAAATTCTTACAATTTAAGCTTAGAAATTTCTATTCATGTAAATTTTAGCAACATGGAGTCCATTAAACACTCCAAAATTCCATTTGAACAACAATTGTTCAACCTTCTAGCATAATTTCAATCTGGACAGCAAGCATTATTTAACAACCATTGTTTTCTTTTATTTCAAACATGCAGCAGACCAATTCCTCCACATATTACAGCACATTCAAATCAGCATTTACATGCTGGAACAATTTGTTTTCAAGCTGGAGTTTCCAGCAATCATTTATGCATTTAATTGTCACATTGTTACGTCACTACTAACAACTGAAACTTAGTAAGAATAACATAATATTTTAGCTATTAGACTCAATTTATCAACCCCTAATCGGCATGAAAATAGAACCATTAATTTGTTCAAATTTTGGACAGCATAACGAAGGCACAAAATTGGACAGTAGTAATTTTTACAACTAATCAAAGAGCTTTTCTTTTCTACCACCCGCATCCATGCCTTCCAACCACAATCCATCATCATTTTTCTTTACAACAAATTTAAAGATAGAGGGGAGCTTAGAAAACTTACCAACTTAGGATACAACTCTTAAACAAGCTAAATCCTTAGTTTCCTTCAACATGCAAACTGTCTCCATTTTTCTTTTTGTTGCAGCCCTCTTCCTCTTCTTCGATGGATTACCGAGTTACTTGAAATTTCAGCTACCTAACTAGCTAAAATCATAGTTTTTCCTCCTTCTAGCCATCTTCTAAGCCAAAAATTAAAGCAACCAAACTTTCTTCTTCCTCCCTCAAGTCACGGCAATGGAGGAGCAACCTAGCTAATTTTTTTGTTTCTCCCCTACTAACCACTATTATTTTATTACCCATGTTCTTTATTTTATTATTTCTAACATAAAACACTAACATAAAATGTTTATAATACATTTCATCCCATAGCATGGCCGGCCACTACTTGTCATAGGTGGAAATTTGACATGCAAACTCATTATTTTCATAACATGCACTAATAGATCCTTATAGATTAACCCATCACATTTCAAAGTGTCACACATAAGTCCTATTACTAAAATTCACTTTCAATTAACAAAATTCAAACATGAAATTTTCACACATGCATATATACATATAATAAGCATCAAGTATGACGGTTAACTATTTTTATGACTCGGTTTTGTGGTCCCGAAACCACTTTCCGACTAGGGTCACATTAGGGGTGTCACATAGATTCTCCTCCCTAACTACTAGATAACGGCCTAAATTTGACCGGCACTGCCCCTTAAGGGGGAGCGAGTGCATTACTATCAACATCATCAGCTATCACTCGTTTAGGATCCATTAGCTATATGAAAAACACATTTTAACTGTCAGGAATCATCATACTATCACAATTTATATATATGGCATGTGTAGCTAGACTCTCACACGCTATGTTAGTCCTAGAATCGACTAAACCATAGCTTTGATACCAACAAATTGTAACACCCCTAACTCGTATCCGTCATCGAATTAGGGTTACAGGCCTTACCAAAAAAATTGAAACACTTTATGAACAATTCATATACATCATTCTCAAATCATAATCAAACATCAACAATAACTCTCTTACTTAGGTCATCGAGACCTTAAACAAGCATTAAAAAGAGGTCGGGACTAAACCGAGCTCATACAAAATTTTTCGACACTTAAACATTTTTCAAAGTTACAGAGGTCACACACACGTGTGAACAGGCCGCGTACCTCACACGGTATTAGACACGCCTGTTTGTTTAGGCCATGGCAAAACAAGGCATACATACTGACTTAACCACACAGCCAGAAGACACGCCCTTGTGCCTTAGCCGTGGTCAAAACTGACTTTGGTCAAACGGTTGACCACACGCACGTGTGTCTAGCCTGTGTACCCTTTGAAATGGCCACACACGCCCATGTGACAAGGCTGTGTGCCTCACACGGCTACCAGACATGCCCATGTGTCTAGGCCGTGCTCGAGATTGACTTGTAAAACTAAGTTATAGTAGGCATACGGTTGAGACACACGCCTGTGTGCTCGACTGTGTTGGGTGAAATTAGGCTTGGTTTAAACCACATTTCCCACCTATCTCAAGCACTCCAAAACACAACATTTTAGCATTATTTGCATACATTCATAGGAAAACAAATCAACCATTTTGTATATATTTCATGCCATTCAAATACCATCCAATTCACTACTCAATTTCACAACCAAAACATACAAAATTAATGTACCAAAATCATCACAACTTACATAAGTTCCAAATACATAAACTCATTGTAACACCCCAAACCCGACCTAGACGTTATGGCCGAATCTGGCTTGTCACTATGTAGTGTTTTTTGAAAATTGATCCTTTCGGTAAAAATCCGTTACTAAATTTAAATCCTTTTATTATTAATTAACGAATGTTCTCGTCAAAATGTTTACCTTATTAACCATCAATGTTATAATAAATTGATTTAAAAACGCGGAAGCTTTTTAAGTCGATGAAGTTTAAAACGCGTATATTAGAAAACAGTAATTGTTTTAAAAACTTGTCTTTACTTAGACTAGCAGTTTAAAAATATATAATCCAAAGCCCAATTAAAAATTAAAACCCACGAACGACCTTATTACAAAATTAAAACCCCAAAAGTGAAATCTAAATTAAATAAAGTCAAATGCAAGACACACAGTCGTGTGGCCACCTCTAAGTACCTCGCAGCACCAAATCGTCTAAGGTTGAGGATTACCTGTACAGTTAAAAGAAATAGTAAGTTTACAAAAACTCAGTGTGTAATCCCCTAGCAGACAACAGAAATTAGAATATGCAAAACAGTCTGGGCTTTAGCCCTATACAGTATCAGTACAGTCTAGGCCTTAGCCCTATACAGTAACAATGTGGCCCTAAGCCCAATATAGTATCAGTACAGTGTAATGCAATTATGCATCCCACCCAAATCTAGCCAGCACACCACCCGGGCCAACCAACACACCATGTGGGGATATAAATTGACCCACCCAGCCAGCACACCAATATCGCAGCAAAGCTGTTAGTAATAATAATGCAGCATAGCTGCCAGAAACAGTAAATGTGGCAAAGCCACCAATAACAGTGAATGTGACATAGTCACCAGTACAGTACTTCCTCCATATCAAAATCTCGGCCCCATGCAGTATGTCATGTTATGAATATTACGTGTATGCGAAGTCATACTCAGTACAATCATATATGTAAACCATAAGCACATCAGTTATACGGAACATAAGGGCATAATAGTCACTTTACCATACAGGGGTATTACGATCATTTTACCCTACAGGGGCATTACAGTATTTTCCACTACAGGGGCATTTCAGTCATTTTACCCTATAGAGGCATTACAATCATTTTACCCTACAGAGGCATTATGATCATTTTACCCTACAGAGGCGTTACAGTCATTTTACACTACAGGGGTATTATGGTCATTTTGCCCTATAGGGGCATTATGGTCATTTTACCCTACAGGGGCATTATGGTCATTTTACCTTTTTTGGGGTTTTAACTCAGATAACGACCTCTTCGAAGGTCTACAGTCGCTTCGAGCGACACCGATAACCTAAACGATCATAATAGTGTAAATGAGCCCAAGGCCCATTACTTGGCCCAAGTGGGCCCACACGCTCGTGTGGCCCATTTAGCCCAAATTCAGTTACGGCTATGTGACCTAAATAGCCCAGTCTAATATTTATCACATACCGTGGATTTAATCTGTGTGGGGCCTACGAGCCCATTTGGCCCACACGGCCCATTTCTGCCCATGTGTCCCATAACGACCTAAGCTCACGAGAACACTTGTGGTGGCCTCTACAGTCTATCGCCCATGCTTTGTGGGCTTGGCTCACTAAACGAGCAAGTCGCTCATGAGGCCTCAAATGCCGAAGTTTCGGCTTTTCGGCTTTTGCCGATTCACAGTAAAGAGGGGTGTGAATACACCTTTTTGGCTTTTGTTAGTAACAGATTGGTGTACGATTGCACACCTTTTTACGCAACCACTTCAAACTCCTTAAGTGCCCAACCTACAACCATCCCAACACACAGTCAGTCCATCATTTATCAGTGTTTAAAACACTTAACCCAAATAGACAATACTACAAACCTCGATTGTATGAACTACGACTTGTTCCTTTAGATTGTAATTTAAATCGATCACACACTTCTTTGCTGAGAAACTGCGATAACAAAAGATCTTAATAGGTGGAATCGATTATAGTTGAGGCTTAAACTCATGAATAATAACCTTACAGAAAAATAGGGCCATCTGACCTATGCCCATAAGGTAGGGTACCGAAATTACCTTAATTGATTAGTGGGTGATAGGGTTTCAGTAGCTAGAGAATTTTTGCACTTTCACTCCTCGGAAACACCGATTCGTCAGAACACTTGTAGACCGAAACGATTTACCAATACTAGAGAAGAATAATATTCAGCCAACCACTACCCAAACTGCTTTAGAAAGATCAAAGAAGAATAACTTTCGGTTTAGAAGCAGAACAGAAGAAAAAGGGAGAAAAATAAATGAAGGGGGAAGAAGAAGGAAAGTTGGCTATGAAAGAAAATTGAAAGAATAATGGGGAAGAGGAGGAAGATGTGTTCGGCAGTGTCAAGAGAGTATCAAAAGAAGAAGAACAGTGTTCTCTAGAGAATGAGAAATGACTAAAAGAAGAACAATGTCGCTAGAGGCACAAACCCAAAACAACCAAATGCCGAAGTTGACTAAAGGAATTCGGCTACCACTTGCAAAAAGGAGAAGAGAGCCCTCTTCCAAAACACTCACAAATATGAAAATGGTCAGTTTTTTTCCCAATGCCAAATTAGAGATACCAAATGGCATCAACATCCCCACACTCAACAAACTCCTAATTCCTCTCCACAAATCTCTCCCCAATCCTCTCCATGATTTCCTCCTTGATATCCTCCACCTATCACTCCACCAGTCATCCATCAGAATTTTACTGGAACACCACCACTGGTCGAACCAAGCTGCAAAATAAATACTTCATTTGCACTATGCCAATGCTTGAACCTCAGACCTCAAGGTTCCTTTACACGCCACCTCGCCACTAAACCACAAGGCTTTTTGTGACTTAAAACAAGCGCATATATTTATAAATCCTATGTACTAGAGTCCAAATTCAGTTAAGAGCTAATATAATAAAAATTTTGCAAAGGCCAAGACTTGAACCCAGCCTTCTCAAACACACCTAAATCACTTTAGCCATTAAAACAATCATGCAATTTGTGTCACTTTCTTGCTTAACTAAAATATTAATGAGCAACCTTTTAACCACTCCTATGCTCAAGGCCTAATACTTCTAGGCCCAATTCCGGGGCGTTACACTCATCATTTTATCACATAATTCATAGCACAAAACTTACCAATTCAACATTCCATATTCAAACCATCACATGAACATTATATACATCATATAACTTGTCTATCAAACACATCATTTAGGCCAATTTAAAATGCCATAAATACCAATATTTAAAAGCCAAGTCTCATGGCTATAATCACAACACAAAACATACCAAAATAGCTCTAGCTTATACAAGCCATATACCATATATACAACTCTTAAAAATGGTACAAAAATAGATGTTCGATAGTGTGATTTATGTCGCTGACGATCCCCCATATCTGAGCTAGCTTTATAACACTGAAAAGCAGAGAACATTTCACATAGTAAGCTTTAAAGCTTAGTAAGTTCATGATATAACACATTTAACTCATAAACCAATTATGATCCAATCAACTAATCAACAATTAATAAAGCTCATCATATTACTCATTCTTATTCAAGATTATATCTTACTTTCATACCACATATTTAAGCTTATAATTAGCATTCATAATGCTATTCAATCCAACTCATTTCATCTACTTCATACCTAATATCATCAACCACATAGGTTTTGTACATACCTGATTCATTACATTCTTATCTATCATATTTATCACTTCAATACTCGATGCACTAAGCCATTCGATCATGCTTTAACGTTCAAAGAACTCGCAGATTTAGTGCCAATTGGCTAGCTGAAGCTATAATAATTTTGCACACTTAGTGCCATTATATTAAACTGAATTTATATCGGTATCTCATACATAGTGCCATTTACTCAGCCAACGCTGTCATAATATCGCACACTCAATGCCATTTTAGTAGCCATAGCTATTTCATTATCCGCACACTTAGTGCCTCATATAATCAATTCACATTTCACATACTCAAGCTTCAGCATCTCATTTCCATACATTCCATCATATATAAACATTTTTTAAACCAAATGTATTATACACGAACTTACCTCGGACGTAAAAATGACGATATTAGTCGATCAATCGAGCACTTTGTTTTTGCCTCGATTTAGGTCTGAATTTCTCCTTTCTTGATATATATGTATTAAAAATTAAATCATTTAATCACTAACATATTCAATTTAATACATAACACATCTTTGGGTATTTTTTCCACTTTAGCCCCTAAAGTTACACATTTTGACATTTTAGTCCTTATTACACAAAACATCAAATATACAAAATTCATCAAAACCATGCCTTAGCCGAATTTTCCTATAGTCCCTATCAACCCATATTTATCATTTATTTTACATTTCAAACCCTCAATTTCTCATTTTTACAAATTAGTCCCTAATATGCATTTTTACTCAAAATCACTTTACAAAACGTGTATATCAAGCACTAAGCTTTCATATTTCATCATTTAATATCACAAAACTCATGAATTCATCAATGAAATCTCATAAAATTATCAAAAATTTTATGAATTTAAGCATGGGCTAGCTAGAACACTTAACAACGATCACAAAAACATAGAAATAACCAAAAAATGAGTAAAACTCATACCTTAATCACAAATTCTCCTAGTCGAAACCGTAAAACTCTTTTTCCTTTCTTTTCTTCTTCAGTTTTTGGAAACCATGGGTGATAATGGCTTAATTTTGATTTTTTTAATTGATAAACATTAATAAGCCATTTACATATTTAACCTTATTATTTTCTTTATAATTCCACTATCTCATGTCCATTGATTTCCATGCATTAATTCAATGGTATAATTGCATCATAAGGACCTTACATATATAAAAACATAGCAATTTGACACTTTAGCCATTAAAACACATCTTTTGCATTTTCTGTGATTAGGTCTTTTTTTGCAATTTAAGCACACAAACGATAAAATTTCCACATGAAACTTCCACACATATCAATTCACATATTATAAACACCAAGAATACTAATAAAATAATTTTTTGACCTTGGATTTGTGGTCCTGAAACCACTATTTCGACTAGGGTTTAAACCGGGCTATTATAGGTTCGCTAGTCTGGTTGTTCCCTTTCTATCACTACGTTCAACTAATGACTTGAAAGTAAGACGAGACTAGCCAAGTTTGAGAGAAATTAAAGATTTCTCGAGAAATGAATCCCACTAAAATACCATTAGACATTTAGAGGTTAGACTCAAATTAACAAGCTAGCTCACCATACTTGGCGGATACAACTTTCTCTGATCCGAAGTATCTGCTAGCAGATGCTACCACAATCAAATTTAGCCTACCAATAAACACTAACTATTTTTGGAATCTCGCATACGACAGACATAAGCATGACTGCTCTGTGGGTACACCACTTATATGAACTACCCTTTATAACTACCAGGCTTACTGATTACATTGCATGCAACGTGCACTTCTTATTCATGCACCCTTTTCCCAAGTACTCCCTTATGCTAGCTTCTAATCCTAGTTTCAAAGAATCATTTTCCTCTATCTTCATACTGCTTATCAAAGCTATTTATTCATCATCACCTTCATACCCCCTAACAAGTGTTCCCCCGCAAGGCTGGGTTTCCACCAATCACAAATTGCTCCAAAGTGCCATACCGGAGGCAAAACATATTATCATGTATCTTTTTTTATCATTATACACAACATCCCTCCATTACCTCCTTACACTAGTCTGGATACGAAGCTTCTACACCAAGGAAAGAGTATTTACACCATGTATATACCTGGTTTTCTAGGTCTATTTAACCATTTATACCCTTGCATTCGCTAACTCTTTTAATGCATTTCCTTATACATGAGAACTAAAGCCAAAGGAAAAAAGCCACTTACTTGGCTATACAATGATAAAGGTTAAATGAAATAATGCAGATATCAGACTTAAGGTGCAAAGGAACTCACTAGAATTCTTTGCTCAGAACTTTATCTACTTACGAGTTCCTTCCTTTTGGTACTAGGACCTTCCGTTTCATTTGCCAAAAGAAAATAAAATGAATTCTTTAATCATCAAACACAACCAAAACATTACAAAGCAGCAAAAATCTATAGACATGCAAATAATTTCTAGAAAAAAGTTCCCTTCTTATCTAGTATCCAAAGAAAACCCTACTGAACCTCTCTAACAACAACCTCTTACTATTTGGTAAAACTTAAAGGAAGGTTTAAGAGTTTACCAACAAACGACTAGAACAGAAGCTCTCCAAAGCTTAATAGACAACACCATCATTAACAATGAAGAACTTTCTTGGTTTTTCTTCGATGATAACAAAGTCTAGTAGAGAAGATGAAACATAAGTCTGCTCTCCACTACCAGGTTATCTTATTTATAAATAACTCAAATCCAAATCCCATTCAAGATTAACTCTAATCAGTACTCATTCTCACCCGCTTCCACTAATTAATCACATCCTATGAGGCTCCCCAGATGTCCTAATTACTACACATTACCTTCATTAGGATACTAGACGACTTCAATGTATCCCACTAACTATCATACTTACATTAGCAATGACAAAAAAACACAAGTGTCAGACTTATTAGTAGGAAAGACCTCCTAATAATGTTCTCAACACAACCAAAAACTCACCATCCCGCATAGTGGAACTCCGCAGTTGGCGAAGTTCTACGAAGTGCTTTGCCACAAAGTTACCATAATAATCCAGTCTAAGTCTTGCGACTTAGGCAGTCTTCACCAGCTAGTCTCCCAAACCAAACCAGCTCGCCAAACTAGGGTGTGACAAAATTTCATCAACACGTACATTAATCACCTATCTATAAATCTTATAGCCCACTCAAAACACATGCAACTGCCCTTACACTCTAATAATGAATTAAGAATTATGGTTAATGCACGTTCTTAAAACCATGTTTTCATTTAAAGTCACATCTTTAAATTGTAATTACATCATCCACCCAGCATTCAAAATTCAAAAAATAAAATAGGGTAACAATAATACATGAACTTTTCTTCCAAAGGGTAATAATAATAATACGTGAACTTATCTCCCATTAACTACTCTCCCATTAACTTCTCTCCCTGACCATGCCTGTAACATCTCGAAATAGGGCCTAAATGGAATAATGGTTACGAAACCAAAAATTTGAGATAGAAAAGTTTATTTCGATTAATTTTTATGATTTACCGAGTGATTAGATGCATGTGTTAGAGTATTGATAAGAAATTTTATAGATTGTATGTTTAATTTGCCTATTAGGGCTTATTTGCAGAAGTTGCTGTAACAGCCCGATTTAGGGCCTAAACGGAACGATGGTTTTAGAACCACGAATTTGAAGTCAAAAAATTTATTCAGATTAAGTTTTAAGGTTTATTTATTGATTAAAATATTGTGTAAAAATATCGTTAAGTAATTTTACTGATAAAGTGCTTAATTGGACTTTTAGGACTAAATTGCAAAAGTTGCAAAATATGTGTTCTAATTCATAAGTACTTGACTAAAATGGGGGTTTAAAGAGGAGGTCCTTAAATGGAAATTAGACCATTATATTTTGTTTGGACAAAATGGGCATGAATAGGACAAAATTTTAAAGAAAGGCCTTAAGGGCATTTTAGTCATTTGGTAATTAAAAGAAATAAAAAGGGAAACTAAAGCCAAAATTGACTCATCATTTTCATGGAGGCCGAAATTAGCATGGGGGAAGCCATGGCTAGGGTTTTCAAGCTTTCCAAGCTCAATAATCCCGGAAAACGAGATTTGAATCTAGAATGGGAGGAAAATCAAAAATCGGGAAAGTTGGTAAAATGGTCATTTTAGTGTCAAGGTAAGTTCATATGTATAATAAGCATTAATTTATGCATGTTTCAATGTAAAATTGATATATTTACTATGATTGCCGAGGTGTTGAAAGTAAGTATAATTATGATGATTTAAATGTTCAATATTAATTCGACATGGAAATGTGAAAGTATGTAAGTTTGTATGTAAATAATACATTATCTTTATTATGCTTTTGTATTTCAGCATATTTTATGTATTGTAGCTGATTTTTGAATCATAATTGACTATTGGAAGTATGAAATCAAGTATTAGAAAGAGAGAGAAATCCCGGTTGAACCTTCGGAAAGATTGGATGATACAGATGGTATGTAGCTAGGTCACATGTATGGTGCTGAGTGCACATCATGTGTACAAGAGAGCTACGAGACATTATGATGTAGCTAGGTCACATGGGTGATACTATGTGTACACCATGTAGACAAGAGAGCTACGAGATATATGTAGCTAGGTCGCATGCGTGGTTCCAGGTGAAGGACACCATGTAGACAAGAGAGCTACGAGATAAACTGGCTAGGTCACATGGGTGGTACTAAGTGTTCACCATGTGTAAAAGAGAGCCAAGATTATGTCTACAAAAGAGCTAGGTCACATGATTGGTGCTAAGTGAAGGCCACTATGTGTAGAAGAGAGCTTCGATTTTAAAGGTGGGCTGTGTGAGATACCATCGCGTATCTGTTATTATTTCGAAGTGTTCAACTGGGAAATTGATTAAATGAAATTGTGTATGACTTTGTGATGATAAGTGTAAGTATATATGTGTGTAACTTATGAGCAATATGCTCGATATGTGGTTGGAAATTGGAAAGATTGTTATGGGAAAGTGATGAATACAATTGAAGTGTGAAAGATCAAAATTGACAATAAAACTGTTCTGGATAGTTGTAGTGACGTAAATCTAAAAATTTACCAAAAATAGTAGAAATTGAATCAGAGACTGAATGAGATATAAAATTATAGCTTAATGAGTCTATTTTCATATAACAGAAACAGAGCAAGCAAAGAAATTTTATATTATGAGATATTTAAGTTTTTGAGAGACTGGTTCAGAATGACTACGTGATCCCCTGTTCTGACTTGGAAAAATCATTAAAAATTGTAAAAAAATAATTATGGGATATAATTTATATAACTGAAATCCTTAATGAGTCTAGTTTCAAATGAAATAAACGAGAACATCCTCTGAATTCTGTACAAGGAGAAAATTTATTCGTAGTGAAGAGTGGACAGAACAGTTGAGCAGTGAAACAGGGGTAACTTCAATGAATAAACTGTACTAATTGGCTAGACCAAAAATTCTGAAAATTTTATGGTAAGAATATATGTGAATCTAGTTTCAAGTAAAATTAACAATTTGTAATTTGGAGTTCTGTAGCTACAGAAATAAATAATTTAGTTGCTGGTACTCTGCTAGACAGCTTATTTTGAACCTGTTTATGATTGTAATAGTGAAAGTATGTGTGTTTGTGATGGTAATATTCCGGGAACATATTGTGACTTTGTTTAAAGTATGATAATGTATTATTTATTAATATTTACATGCTTACTTACTAAGCTATAATGCTTACTCTCTTCCTTTCCTTTTTCCCATAGTGTCGCAAATGTTAGCTCGAGTTGGAGGTCGTCGGAGGTTAAATCACACTATCAAACTATTGATTGATATATAAATGTTTTAAAGTATTTTAAGTCTTTGGCATGTATGGAGACTCGTTTAATTGTTATTAAGTTGCTAGGAATTGGTTTAAAATACTGACCTATGTTATTTGAAGGTCTCTATTGTATAAAGTCATTTAATGTAGACAGTCTTGATTATTTTATTAATTAAATGATGCAATTTATGAATGTGCATGATTGCCTATGTGTGTGGTTGAATTAAAGCATGATATGGGCCTTGTAAGCTCTTTTTAAGGGACAGCTTGAATGTGTTTGAAAAAGTTTTAAATTAGAGTGAAATTATGAATCGATTTTTATACGATGATTAGTGATTAAGTCTGGTAATACCTCGTACCCTGTTCCGATGTCAAACACGGGTAAGGGGTGTTACATTTAGTGGTATCAGACCTATGGTTTAGTCGGTTCTTGGACTTACGTAGTATGTGTAAGAGTTAAGCTATACATGCCATATTACTACCTGTGATAGTGTGATGCCTCCCGATCCCGATGAAATAGTTCTGTTGAGACAGAAGTGTTTTCCAACCGAGCTACCATCGATAGTGTAAAAAGGTGTTAAGTAAGTTCGTATAATTTGGTGGATATATTGGTGTACTTAAATTGATATTGGTGACTTGTGATGATATGTGTGAGATTAAGTGTAAAATGAAATAGACATAAGTGGAGAAATATAGAAAAGTTTTAAATTAGAGTGAAATTATGGGATATAATTTATATGCTTGCAATACTTAATGAGTCTAGTTTCAAATGAAATAAACGAGAACATTCTTTGAATTCTGTACGAGGAGAAAATTGATTCGTAGTGAAGAGTGGTCAGAACAATTGAGCAGTGAAACAGTGGTAACTTCAATGAATAAACTGTACTAATTGGCTAGACCAAAAATTCTGAAAATTTTATGGTAAGAATATATGTGAATCTAGTTTCAAGTAAAATTAACAATTTGTAATTTGGAGTTCTGTAGCTACAGAAATAAATAATTTAGTTGCTGGTACTCTGCTAGACAGCTTATTTTGAACCTGTTTATGATTGTAATAGTGAAAGTATGTGTGTTTGTGATGGTAATATTCCGGGAACATATTGTGACTTTCTTTAAAGTATGATAATGTATTATTTATTAATATTTACATACTTACTTACTAAGCTATAATGCTTACTCCCATCCTTTCCTTTTTCCCATAGTGTCGCAAATGTTTGCTCAAGTTGGAGGTCGCCGGAGGTTAAATCACACTATCAAACTATTAATCGATATATAAAGGTTTTAAAGTATTTTAAGTCTTTGGCATGTATGGAGACTCGTTTAATTGTTATTAAGTTGCTAGGAATTGTCTTAAAATACTGACCTATGTTATTTGAAGGTCTCTATTGTATAAAGTCATTTAATGTAGATAGTCTTGATTATGTTATTAATTAAATGATGCAATTTATGAATGTGCATGCTTGCCTATGTGTGTGGTTGAATTAAAGCATGATATGGGCCTTGTAAGCTCTTTTTAAAGGACAGCTTGAATGTGTTTGAAAAAGTTTTAAATTAGAGTGAAATTATGAATCAGTTTTTATACAATGATTAGTGATTAAGTCTGGTAATGCCTCGTACCCTGTTTCAGCGTCAAACACCGGTAAGAGGTGTTACAATGCCAACCTCCGTGCCTCACTTATCTCGAGGGAGGTCACTTTATAACCTCCACTTGGATAGGAAAGCAATTTTTATACCATCTCCATTGGGACCTCACCAAGGAATCCCCTTCACCTATCACCACTGCCAAATACCTTGTTGACAAGACAACTATCATCCATCACTAGCTCAATGTTGGAGAAATTGAGTGGAGGCAATAGATCTGGAGACAATATGGAATTGAAATAGTAGACTTTGAGTCATGGATGACGCTTTCCAAAGAGAACTATTTTCCCCACACAAAGTTGCTAGAGGGTTAATGCTGGAATGCTGGTGCCCTCAAGGCGCAGCGGAAAAATAAAATTCCAGCAATCCAAACTATGGATCCATGTGCGAGGAACGAATAGGGAAAAATTATGATAATGTTTCCAAAATTATCGAAACTTCAATCTGAATAGACAGCGATGCCTCGGCAACGAGAAGTCAGAACCATTATCGAACCAAGTTGCAACTTTTTCAGATGTCGACCTCTACGTAATCCAACCAATTGATAATGAACGAAAGAAGTCCCCAAAACTGTTTTAGAGATTTTCTTTACTTGATGGCTACTAGACCACTCAAGCTAGGTTTCAGGTTTTATTTATATATAACTCCCCATTTTAATTGGTATATTTATAATAAATCTTAATTCACAAAATTTTTAAATAAAGAAATATAATAATGTTTTAACCGAAAATTATAATTACATTAATTATAACAAAGATTTCGGTAAACTGTATTTATTTAAATTTATATACGAACCAAATTCATATATTAATAGAATTATGTTCTCATTATGTGTACAACATCTTTGTACATATAATATGTTCAATATTTGATTGCCCAATTAAATTAATTCTATAATTAATTTAATTCATGTGACAACCAAACACAATACCAACTATGTTTTATTTCGATCATCTCAACCATATGGTGTGATCCTGTAGGCTCTTGTAACGTTAGCAGTAATACTAGAACGATTCTAATGTTACATACAATGAGTGGGATCTAGCAATGCATCATTGCTACCTAAGTTACAAGAAGTCATGATTCGACATAACCTTTTGTGATTTACCTTTCATGCATTAATCCTTACATCCTTTATCTCTCGAATGAACACAAGTCAGGGAATAGTCACACTTGCATAGTCCATCTCATGTTTCTTGATATCTTGAGTAGACTATGATATACAAATAAGTATGACATCTCATATCAATTTATTTGAGAATGGCCATGCATTTCTAGTCTCACTCAATCAAGTGGCCTAAGATATTACTCCCATTGTGTAGGAGGGACTTATTCTATATTGATCAACCATATCCCTCTACATAGACTGTGGTATATCTAACATCAGCCTTTATAGAACAACCAGTTACGGTGTACATTTGACTGTATCAAAATATACAACTCACAATGTTGGGATAATGATGATCTCAAGTCTGAGGATCATATACATATTAATCACTATGAATAATGTTGTGACAATTACATAATAATCCAAGAAACATACTCATAGCGGGTCAGTCCAATATGTTGTTCTCTAACACACATATTCATGCATTGATTTTGACACTCCATATCAATGACAACTCTTTATCATCAATCAACTACATGTTAGTCTTAATGTATTATTGTTGTCCTAGTCAACAATAATACTTGACTAAGGATCTTTTAAGAACAATCATATTATTCTCAGGACATTATTATAAAACAGTTTATTTATACACACAGAAAAGAAACTGAAATAATAATGGAAACGCCTTATATTAATAAACATGGTAAATCAAGTATGTTATTACAACCATCTCATGATTGATCTTTGGGCATACTCTTATAGTTAAGACAAAGGTCCTCCCAAGATACAATGAAATTTTTTGAATTTCCTTTGAGTAGCAAAATCGAGGAATTCCCTAACTCTTTCTCTAATTTTTGAAATTGGATTGATTGTGATGATCCATGCTAGCACCATAGTCCTTTTATTTATTTGCACTCAATTGACTCTATTTTGAAGAGCCACAACCCTTCGTGTTGGACATACTTCTTAGAAGAAACATGTCCTATGGAAATCAAATGTATCTATTGGATGAATAAATCATCACTTTCTAAATTTGAATAAATGTTCATGACTAATGAATTTGCAATCTACAATTTCCAACAATCCCCCTCTAGATTGTTAATTCCAGAAAATAAGTACACAACGATTATGCATAAAGAAGGGTGTCTGCAATTTAAACCTTCCTTTAGTACAAATTATCAAAGTATCAACAAAGTGAATGGTGGCTAGTCGCTTGAACCATCACTCTTAAAGTCAATATCGAAAAAGTTCACACATAACTGTAAAGTATTAGAGTAAGACTTTATTTTCTTTAGCACCATTATGGTGATGTGCTTATCTCCTTTCATGAACATGTACGAGAGAAAACCATAAAGAAACTTTCATTGAAGTGGCACTACTTCATGTCCATATAGGTGGGTTTCATGACAATTAATGTCCATCCATTAAGAGTAAAACTCATCCCCCTTAAACATAAACAATAAATCTTGATTCTTAGTGCACATTTTCATTCGATAACTTGTATTACTATTTGAACCTTGAAACTAACTTTTGCCTAGAATAAGATAGGTTTTCCATTATTAATGACACAATTAGAATGGTTTTAATCCCATCTTAGTGGTAATGCTCTTAACCAAATCCCTTGTCAAACCTTTTGTCAATGGATTCGCTAAATTGTTAATTGACTTAACACAGGCAACAACTATTACACCATCTCTAATCAATTGTCTACCATACTCATGTATCAAACTTATATGTCTAGACTTTCCATTATACACTTTATTATATGCTCAAGACATGGTGGATTCATTATCACAATATACGAAAATGGCGAACCTACATTGTGTCCACAACTTTATATCTAGCAAGAGAGCTTTTGGTCATTCCACTTCCTTGCCAGTAGCCACCAAGGCTATAAATTCAGCCTCCATAGTTGAATGTGAGATGTGTAACAGCTTGTTTTTAGTGAAATCAGAACATTGGTTTTGAGACCATAAATTTGATGAGAAAATTATTATTTTTTATTCTCTTAATGTCTACAAAATATTAGAAAGGTTGTATTAAAATATAGTTAAGAAATTTTGATGCTTGCATGTTTAATTAAGTAAAAAAGGACTAAATCATAAAAAGTGCAAAGTAGAGTTCTATAAGTTAAAGGTATCAATTAGCTATGAAATTTTAAAGTAAGGGGATTTACATGGTAATTAGACCATTATTATTAGTGCACAAAGATGGGCATGAAATTGATGTTTTATTAGTTTCAATTGAAGGTTAGTAAAGTAATTTAATAAATAAGTAAAGTAAAATAAAATAAAAAACAAATGTATCATCTTCTTTAACTTCTATTTACACCAAAAATTGATGAAGAAGAAAGCCATAGCTAGTGCTAGACATTCAACCAAGCTCATCTAGTGCATGTAAGTGTTATTTTGTCCCGTTTTTAATGATTTTTACTTTTTAAAGTTGTTGTAGCTTAATTTAGCTAGCCCAAGGGTCAATTTGCAAAACTGTTAAAGAGTTAGGGTTTTTCCATGGATGTTCTTGCATGATTTTTTATGTTTGATGGAAGATTATGAGTTCTTGTTGTTAAATAAACAAGTTTTGTAAAGGGATTTTTGATGAAATTGTCATTTGGGGACTTATTTGTGAAAATGATAAAAGTTTAAGTTAAATTCATGAAATGGTGATTTTTGTGAGTTGGTAGATGTCCCTAGTGAATTTGACTAGCATGAAATGAGGATGAAATTGCTTAGATTTTAATTTACGAGCTTAAGGACTAAATTGTAAAAAGGTTAAAATGTTAGGGGTAATATTGTAATTTTGCAAAAATATGAAATGTGAACTAAATTAAATAATGGAAGTATTAAATGGATTGAATTTGCTTATTTAGATCAAGATAGACCTCGAATGGATTTAGATTGAGGAAAAACGAAAGCCTTGGACTAATTGACTATGTTTTTTCACTTTATTTGGCAAGGTGAGTTCGTATGATTAAATAAGATTTTAATGTTATATTGGCTTATATGTTAATGTGTTATTTTCCATGTAACTAAATGATGTAAATTCGAAGATGTCACGATGATTTTGAGCCCCATTTGAACCTTAGGAATTTGTAGGATACAAATGGCATGTCATTAGGGTTTTCATGTTTCAAGTGCTGGTCTTGAATGTCCTATCGATGGCCGAGGTCGTCCATTTATTGCAGATACACCACAGCTCGTGTGAGTAGCACCATGTAGCTTACATTTTGACCCATAGCTCATGTGAGCAGGCCCATTTCAAAGCTCGTGTTAGCAACAATGTAAAGGAAAAGGAAAAGGTTACGATTATAAGTTTATCACACTTCATGTGAACTTTCTCGCGTATCTAATATTATTCTAAATGGTTCAACGGGCATGGAAAGGAAAGGAACAGTAAGTGTTCAAATGAACTATTTCATGAATCTGTTTACGGAGCATTACCGAATATATTAAACAATTACACTTACATTTTCTCATACATTTTCAATTTTATGCAAATATCAATCAACTACATCCATATCGTCCCTAATACGAGCCTACGAGGCTCAAAACATGCATTTAGGGTGGTTCGAGACTAAAACAATAACTTTAGAAAATTTTAGAACACTTAGAAAATTTTCTCAAAATCAGGGGACACACGCTTGTGTGGCCTAGTCGTGTCTCTCATGTGACACCCCTAATTTGACCCTAGTCGGAAAGTGGTTTCGGGACCACAAAATCGAGCCACAAAAATAATTAATTGTTATACTTATGCTTATTATTTATGAATAAGTATGTGTGAAAATTTCATGCTTTAATTTTGTCATTTGGATGTGAAATAAATAAAAAGGGGCTTATGTGAAAATCTTGAAAATGTCATAGGTTAATAGGTAGTGGCTAAAAATTGCATGGTTTGAAGCATGAGGGACTTGCATGTCAAACATTCCTTTTTCTTGGTAGTGGACGGCAAGGATGGGCATGAATGACACATTTTGGCATTTTGTATGTTATATTTTAGTTAAATAATATCAAATAGTTTTATAATAAATCAAGTTATTATATGTCATAAATTATAAGAGGAATTAAATAATTAAAAGGGTGAGAAAAAAACAAAGTTGGGTCTTTTCTTCTCCTCCATTGCCGTAGCCTAAAGGGAGGGAGGAGAAAGTTTGGTTGCTTTGATTTTTGGCTTAGAAGATGGCTAGAATGAGGTATGTATTGAATGATTTTTGAAAATCTATGCATGTTTGAGATGATTAGTTCAAACTCTACTTATCCCATAGATTAAACTTAGAATTTTGAGGTTTGAGATTCGGTCAATAAGCTTGAAACTCATAGTAGTTTGTTTTGGTAAGCTTGGTACACGGATGATAGATGTGTTTTGGTTTTGGTTTGATAATGATGTTAATGATGGTGATTTTCGGTCATGCATTAACTTAAATTGTAAGTATGATTTATGGTATAATTTGTGTGATGGAATGGTCTTGAGATTTGGCTTGATTAAATGGGTAACATGCTAAGTGTTTTAAACATGATGTAATGGTTATTTCGGTTTATGTGAAGTAAATATAGATAATGGTTATAAGTTGTTTTATGATTTGATAATGGTGATTAAATCTTGTAGTTAAGTGTTTAGATATATATATATTAATAATGAATTTAGTTGTACTTGCTATGTGAGAAATGTGCAATGCTATAGGTATTTGATTATTAGATATGGTTATTTTAAGTTGATTTGTAATGGTATGATTGCATTGATGAATTGGTTTGGAAATGGTGGGAAGAATTGGCTATTATGCTTGATACTAATGCCGAATATGAGAATGTTGTACTTGAAAAATGTAGGTGAACATGACAAGTGTATTCGGCTTAGGGCATAAAGGATATGAAAATTTGGTATTTATTTTTGATTGTGTGTGTATGACCATGGATAATTGGCTGCACAAATATTATGAATACATAATGTATGTTAAATTTATTAAGCTACAAAACATTATACATGATCGGCCAATGTAAATTATTTGAGTAAAGTATATCTTGATGGTACATTTCGGCTAGTATAAAATGTATATGGATGTCGTATGACTATGTTTAATTTGGGAAGTAAATTGTTTGATTTAGCTCAAGAGCCTAGAGGATCAAAGTTGGATAAGGGAAAGGAAAAACTGATCGAATAGCCGTCGTAATCGTTTGACAACTTCCGAGGTAAGTTTTAAGTGATTAAACGTTGAGTAAATTCAATCATAATAGGACATAATGAGTTGATTTAATAAGATATGATGTGGCCATGATATGTCTTAAACTCAAATGGTAAGTTCATAAGTGTTTGGACTTGGAAATTTAAGAGCAAATTGTAATAACTTGCTTAGGACAGCAGCAGTAACGTGATTTTAGAAAATCACTATAAATTGTTGGTGTGGAATTATAGGCCGAATAAAATATGTAATCAAAGCTTAATTAGTCTAGTTTCTTATAAAAGAGACCATGTAAGCAAAGAAATTTCCTATAAAGAGATATTTAAAGTTGTGTGAGACAGTGTCAGAATGACTCCGAAATCCCCTGTTCTGTTTTTAGAAAATCATTATAATTTGTACAAAAATGGTTATAAGATAAAATTTATATTCCTAGACTCCTTAATGAGTCTAGTTTCAAATGAAATCAAATAGAACATATTTTGAATTCTGTACAATGAGAAATTTGATTCGTAGTGAAGAGTGGTCAGATTAGTCAAACAGTGAAACAGGGGAAACTTTAAGAAAACTCTGGTATTGATTGGCCAAACCTAAAATTGTGAAAATTTTATGGATGGAATATATATGAGTCTATATTCAGGGAAAATTAACGGCAATTGATTTTGAGTTTTGTAGCTCCAGTTATAAATAATTTAGTGACTATTGCTCAGGAAAATAGCTTGTAGTGAATATGTGAATTTGTTGTAAACATTGATGAAACTATTTGAGTTGCTTATAAGCTATTGCTGAAATTGATGTACAAGATAAATATATATGTGTGTGGTAAAGCCGAATGGCTAGTGTGAAATATGTATGAGATATGTATATGTGGTAAAGCCGAATGGCTAGTGTGAAATATGTATGAGATACGATACGTGGTAAAGCCGAATGGCTAGTGTGAAATATGTATGAGATATGTATACGTGGTAAAGCCGAATGGCTAATGCGAAATATGTATGAGATATGTATATGTGGTAAAGCCGAATGGCTAGTGATTCGGCTAGTGTGAAATATGTAGGAGATGTGTGTATATTGTGGCCGAATGACCAAATGTGAAAGGTGTGTATTATTAGATATTTGATGAGGCAAATGAATTACAAATATGACAGTTGATGTGAATGTTGTAACATGTGAATAAATGTACATGAAACTTGGAAATATATTCCGGGTAAGACCCGATGACTACGTGTGGAGATTTTGTCCGGGTAAGACCCGATGACTACGTGTGGAGATTATGTCCGGGTAAGACCCGATAACTACGTGTGGGGACTATTCGAGCTAAAGGTTTCACTGAAGATTCGAGTAAAGCATAAGATTATACGACTTCACAGTAACAATTGGTAATAAATACGTTCAATGCGTTAAGCTGGTCAGGTATGTATTTTGAGATTATATTTAAGCTTGATTTGGACTAAATCACAAGGTCGTTATGTGATGCATATGTGAGTAAAGCAATAAGACTGTTCTATGATTATTGTGCGTTTGGTCAATGTGGAAAGTTAGGTGAAAATATGTAATATACCTATGGTTATAAGAGATCACTATCAAGTGAGAATTTATCTGCCTATTATATATGATGAGATGGGCATATTGTGACAACCCAAATTAGACCCTGGTCGGAATGTGGTTTCGAGACCACATTACCGAGCCAAAAAATTTATTTTCGTGTTTTAATTGCATAAATTGTTGTGTGACAGTGAATATATGAGAAATTAAATGCTTAATATTAGCATTAGGATTGTGAATTAATTCAAAAAGGACCTAGTTGACGAAGTTAGAAAAGATGATAGATGAATTATAAGGATTAAATAATAACAAGGTGAGAAAGTTTGGGTTTGCATGTCAAGGTGCCCAATTCTTGATAGGTGGCCGGCCAAGCATGGTTCCATTCCTCCAAGTTTATGTTGATTATTATTTAATATTGGTAAGTGGAGTAGGAAATAAAAGAAATGAATTAAAAAGAAAAGAAAGGATGAATAAAATAAGGGAGGAAGGAGGAGTGTTCATCCTTTTCCTTACCACAATAGCCGAACCTAAAGAAAGAAAAAAAGAGAAGAAGGTGAAGCAAAGGCATTCGGCCTTTTGAATGAAGAGGAGGTTAGTAAATTTTGTTAATTTTTCTTTTGAAATAATAGTTGTTTGGGTTAATCATCACGTTTTTCTTACCTAGCCATACTAAAATTTCGAATTTAGAGTGTTGGATGGAGCTTTCGGTTATGGTATGTGTGAGAAGAACTTGATTTTTTCTTACCTTTAAGTTTTGATGGATAAAGAAACAAAAGGTTGTTGATGAAAGAAATTAATGTGTTAAGAGATTATGTGAAACTTATTCATGTTTATATATGTTATATGCAACGAAAATGGTTGATGATTTTGGAGGTGATTAGCTTGAATCGGCCACGGTATATCCATAAACACGATCTATGCTTGTTATGTTACTCATGGTTAAAACAATTCGGCTATGACATTCGGCCATGGATGGTTGTATTTCTTTGATGTTGTTTTTGATGCTTTAGGGCATTGAGGGTTGATTATAGATGAGGTGAGTTTCTTGATTTAAAATTTGATGGATGTTAAGCTAATTGGGCAACCAAAGGTTCAATATTTTTGTTATGAGGTCATATGTGCATTTCGGCCATGGTCTTTGCTTGAATATGAGATTTGTAATGTGATTTTCCTAAATTGTCTATGAATTTTTGGTTGTTGATTCCATGGTAATGGTATATTGAATCCATGAAAATTTAGTAAGGTTGCATTCGGCAACTTGCTTGGAATTAAAAATTGATGTCTAAGCTTAGGTGATTTCGATGATGATATATATATATTCATAAGTATATTTAGTTGATTCGGCTTTGGTAGTTGCATGAGGTTATTAGCCGAATATACTCACATACATATACATGTGAAATTGGATTGTAAATATTTAGCAAGGTGATTAAACTAGTTAAATTATTGATTTAGCTCAAGGAGTTAAAGGAGGTGAATCGAGCAAAGGCAAAGAAAAGGTTATCGAGTAGCCGAGTTGGAACCATCTTACCTAACACGAGGTAAGTCATTAAGCATGTAGTTGGTATTATTTCAAATGGTCATAATGTGTATGTACTGATGCTGATTGGAATGAATAAATATACATATATATATATGCATGTACGTATGTGATGATGAAATTGTTGAATGAAAGAAAAGAGGTAAGATGTACTGAGTTGTTGATCTCGGCACTAAACGTACGGGATGACCATTTATGACCAAGAGATTGGCGCTAAGTGCGCGGGATTAAATTGTACAGCACTAAGGGTGCGATTCGACTATGTTGCACTAAGTGTGCGAAATGAATATGATGCACTAAGTGTGCGAATTGACCATGCGGCACTAAGTGTGCGAGTTGGACTATGTGGCACTAAGTGTGCGATTTGATTACGTAGCACTAAGTGTGCGAGTTGATTATATAGCACTGAGTGTGCGAGCTCAATAAATATTCGTGAATCATTATGGACACTATGTGTGCGACATTATTGAGTCGATCGCGGACAGCGGATCGGGTAAGTGTCTTGAGTACGTGGCTAATAGGTGCTATGCTTATACTTGGTGTTGAGCTCGGTAAGTTCGAACCTATGTGACAAATATACTTGAAGTCACGTACATATAATTTATCGTAGGATGGGTGAAAGGCCGTATAGTCGTTTGATTGTAACGAAAATAAATCGATTTATGAAATTGCTTCAATGTCCTATTGATGAGTATTTAGAATGTGAATGCATGAATTGATATGAAATTGAATCGATAGGTTGGAGGAACTATGGTATGGTTCGGTATGGATGGAGTAAATTGTCTCGTTCCATTTGTTTCCTCTTGTGATAATGTTATTGATAGATGGTAGTGCATTGCTTATGACTTACTGAGTTATAAACTCACTCGATGTTTCCTTGTCACCCATTATAGGTTGCTTGGACTCATCTATTTTTGCGGGGTCGGGCCGTCATCGAAGTCATCACACCGGATAGCAAGTTTTGGTACTTTCTTCTTAGTTGGCTTAGAGGAACATTTTGGCATGTATAAGCTATTACGTTGTGTTTGAATTTTGGCATGTAAACTTTAAGCCATGCGAAAATGGCACGAACGTTCGATTGAGTTGGATCAAGGGTAGGCATGAAATGGACCTAGTTACTTTCGTAACAGATGCTGGCAGCAGCAGTGTCATGAGATTGAAAAATCATTAAAATAGTAGGAGTGGAATTAATTGATGAATAAATTATGTAATCGAAGCGCGATGAGTCTGTTTTCATGAGGAAGTAACGAAAAGATCATATGGGCAGTATATTAAGAGATAATCAGATTTTTGTGGGACAGGGCCAGAACGGTTTCTGGATTCCCTGCTCCGACTTTGGAAATTCATTACAAATTAACCAGAGATAATTAGGGGTCGTACCATATATGTACAGATTCCTCTCTGAGTCTAGTTTTCATAGAAACAAACGGCATCAGTATTGGAGCCCCGTGCAGGGAGATATCCAAGTCGTAATGGGCAAAGGTCAGTGTAGTCGACCCTGCAACTGGGGAGACTTTGACTAATAAACTGTACTAATTGGCCCAACCAAAATTCTAGAAAAAAATACATAGATGGGCACATGAGTCTAGTTTCTGGGAAAAATTACGAAACTGATTTTCAAGTTACGAAACTCAAGATATGATTTTTAAAACGACTAGTACATAGATTGGGCAGTGTCTGGAAAATAAATTTTGTAAGGAGTTAAAGCCAGTTAACACCTCGTGTTCGACTCCGGTGTCGGTTTCGGGTTCGGGGTGTTACACATATTCGGTAAAGGGATGGCATGCCCGAAGGAAGAGTGAAATAAAAATACGAACAACTATGTTATAATTTGATTGTTATCTATTGACACTGCTTAAAACTTACTACGCATTGTAATGCTTACTCCGTTTACTTTGTTTCCTCTGTTTTATAGATCTCATTTGGAAGCTACAGGCTCGGGGATCGTCAGCAACTAGTCACACTATCACTATCCACTGCTTGTTACTGTTATGTTTTGAATTATTTTATGGCATGTAAAGAATAGACCAGTGGCCGAAGAATATTTTGGTTAATGTATATAAGCCATGCGAAAATGGCATCTTTTGAATGTGTACTTATAGCAGTTAAATTGTATCCTTGACTGTCTTTAGTATTTACGTAAAGGAACGTTCTTTAAAATAAAATATATATATATTCAAAATTTTTACTATTCGGATATGAGTTTCAAGTCTGGTAATGCCCCTTTACCTATTCCGGCGACGGATACGGGATATGGGTGTTACATTTTTTGGTATCAGAGCTACGGTTTAGTCGATTCTAGGACTAACGTAGCACGCGTGAGTCTATTTATACATGCCATAAAGTGATAAAGTGATAGTGTGATGATTTTTGACTATTAAAATGTGTTTGTTGTATTGTAATGAATTTTGATCCCGATCGAGCTGTAGCAAGCTTCTGACTATGAGAATTTGCGATATAACTTCACTTGGATATGCTTAAATTATTAAGTTGATCAGGTACGTATCATGTACTCGTATTTGAATTTTGATATAGATTGAATTATAAGGGTATAAGTGATGCAATTTTGAAAGAGTGTTACGACTATAAATGTGATCTTTGTATGTGGCTATGGAACTGAAAGTTGAATGCTCGATAAGCATGTTGTGTTTGTATTCAAGTAATGTAAATGATATACTAATGTGTATTGTTATATATGTATATGTGCATGAGAATTGAGAGTTATATAGCCGGGCTAAGTCCCGAAGAGCATTTGTGCTAGTGTTATGTCCGGGCTAAGTCCCGAAGAGCATTCGTGCTGGTGTTATGTCCGGGCTAAGTCCCGAAGAGCATTCGTGCTGGTGTTATGTCCGAGCTAAGTCACGAAGAGCATTCGTGCTGGTGATATATCCGGGCTAAGTCCCGAAGAGCATTCGTGCTGGTGATATATCCAGGCTAAGTCCCGAAGAGCATTCGTGCTGGTGATATATCCGGGCTAAGTCCCGAAGAGCATTCGTGCTGGTGATATATCCGGGCTAAGTCACGAAGAGCATTCGTGCTAGTGATATGTCCGGGCTAAACCTCGAAGGCATTTGTGCTGGAATTATGAGGCACTGTGTGTGCAAGTTCTTCAATCGAGCGCTATGTGTGCGAGATTGGTAATTGAGGCACTATGTGTGCGAGTTCTTTAATTGAGGCACTATGTGTGCGAGTTCTATAATCGAGCGCTATGTGTGTGCGAAATCAGTCAGTGGGCACTGCGTATGCGAAGTGTGTTTCATGTATGACCTCGTGTGAGACGATGGCATTGATTTGTAATAGTAAGTAAGACCTAAAGAGAAAATTCGTTAAACGGACTAAACACTGGTGAACTAATTAGAGTCGGAGATTATACAACATTGTGCCAAATTGGTAATGAAATAAGTTCGAGACATTAAATTGACAAGGTATGTGATATATATATACATTATAAATACGAGATTCTCGGTATATGCAATTATATGTGCCATTGTGAATAAACACTATTTTGTTAATCATGTTCAAGAAATTATTTTGACTAAGTTTCGACATTTGAAAGTTGGTAAGAGTTTCTGATGAATGGTGATAATTTTGGATATATGAGTTATGTGCTAGAATAAATCTCATGCCAGAATATTATATTAGGCTTTATGCTTATTCGACTGTATACGGGTAATGTTAACTATGAAAGAATGTGCTAAATGAAATAAATGTTCAGGTACGTGGAAGTTGATTTTTCCTTTGAAAATATGTTAAGTTAAATATTGATGCAAGATGTTAACATAATCTCGTATCAGCTTATATATGCTGCTGAATTGAGAATTTAAAACTTTCAGCTACTGTATCAGTGGTTACTTGAAGTAGCCGAAGATAAAGGATAGTATTAAATTCTTATTGATAGTGCTTTATTGATGAATGAGTGTGTGAAAGATTATCTAAGTTACATGTATAAAAAAATACTTTCATAAGATGTTAAATGAGTGTTGTCATGAACCAAATGAATATATATATTTGAGTTATTCAGGCCTTGTGCCTAGTAGGTTTGGGACCGGTGAAGTGTATACTAGGCTAATAGCCTAATTAGTTGATGGCTGTCGAGTTTATTCAGACTTTGGGATTAAGTAGGCTAGAACCTGTGTGTGGGGTTCGAGCCTATACCTAGTAGGTTCAGACTGATGAGTAAATTCTGTTATACCTATGTGTGTTATTACCGAAATGAAAAGTAAGTGAGTAAATGTCAATTTTGTGGATCTCTGTGATTTATTATGATCAAACTAAGAAAGTTTTGTTAGTTAAAGCACTGAAGCGTAAGTTCGGAGTAGGGGAAACTAGGTGGGATCTAGAGAACACAACGAGAGAAAGTTACCCTATCTTATTTTCCGGTAAGATTTTCGGGGACGAAAATCCCTAAAGGGGGGGAGAGTTGTGACACCCCTAATTTGACCCTAGTCGGAAAGTGGTTTCAAGACCACAAAATCGAGCCACAAAAATAATTAATTGTTATATTTTATGCTTATTATTTATGAATAAGTATGTGTGAAAATTTCATGCTTTAATTTTGTCATTTGGATGTGAAATAAATAAAAAGGGGCTTATGTGAAAAATCTTGAAAATGTCATAGGTTAATTGGTAGTGGCTGAAAATTGCATGGTTTGAAGCATGAGGGACTTGCATGTCAAACATTCCTTTTTCTTGGTAGTGGACGGCAAGGATGGGCATGAATGACACATTTTGGCATTTTGTATGTTATATTTTAGTTAAATAATATCAAATAGTTTTATAATAAATCAAGTTATTATATGTCATAAATTATAAGAGGAATTAAATAATTAAAAGGGTGAGAAAAAAAAACAAAGTTGGGTCTTTTCTTCTCCTCCATTGCCGTAGCCTAAAGGGAGGGAGGAGAAAGTTTGGTTGCTTTGATTTTTGGCTTAGAAGATGGCTAGAATGAGGTATGTATTGAATGATTCTTGAAAATCTATGCATGTTTGAGATGATTAGTTCAAACTCTACTTATCCCATAGATTAAACTTAGAATTTTGAGGTTTGAGATTCGGTCAATAAGCTTGAAACTCATAGTAGTTTGTTTTGGTAAGCTTGGTATACGGATGATAGATGTGTTTTGGTTTTGGTTTGATAATGATGTTAATGATGGTGATTTTCGGTCATGCATTAACTTAAATTGTAAGTATGATTTATGGTATAATTTGTGTGATGGAATGGTCTTGAGATTTGGCTTGATTAAATGGGTAAAATGCTAAGTGTTTTAAAGATGATGTAATGGTTATTTCGATTTATGTGAAGTAAATATAGATGATGGTTATAAGCTGTTTTATGATTTGATAATGGTGATTAAATCTTGTAGTTAAGTGTTTAGATATATATATATTAATAATGAATTTAGTTGTACTTGCTATGTGAGAAATGTGCAATGCTATAGGTATTTGATTATTAGATATGGTTATTTTAAGTTGATTTGTAATGGTATGGTTGCATTGATGAATTGGTTTGGAAATGGTGGGAAGAATTGGCTATTATGCTTGATACTAATGCCGAATATGAGAATGTTGTACTTGAAAAATGTAGGTGAACATGACAAGTGTATTCGGCTTAGGGCATAAAGGATATGAAAATTTGGTATTTATTTTTGATTGTGTGTGTATGACCATGGATAATTGGCTGCACAAATATTATGAATACATAATGTATGTTAAATTTATTAAGCTACAAAACATTATACATGATCGGCCAATGTAAATTATTTGAGTAAAGTATATCTTGATGGTACATTTCGGCTAGTATAAAATGTATATGGATGTCGTATGACTATGTTTAATTTGGGAAGTAAATTGTTTGATTTAGCTCAAGAGCCTAGAGGATCAAAGTTGGATAAGGGAAAGGAAAAAGTGATCGAATAGCCGTCGTAATCGTTCGACAACTTCCGAGGTAAGTTTTAAGTGATTAAACGTTGAGTAAATTCAATCATAATAGGACATAATGAGTTGATTTAATAAGATATGATGTGGCCATGATATGTCTTAAACTCAAATGGTAAGTTCATAAGTGTTTGGACTTGGAAATTTAAGAGCAAATTGTAATAACTTGCTTAGGACAGCAGCAGTAACGTGATTTTAGAAAATCACTATAAATTGTTGGTGTGGAATTATAGGCCGAATAAAATATGTAATCAAAGCTTAATTAGTATAGTTTCTTATAAAAGAGACCATGTAAGCAAAGAGATTTCCTATAAAGAGATATTTAAAGTTGTGTGAGACAGTGTCAGAATGACTCCGAAATCCCCTGTTCTGTTTTTAGAAAATCATTATAATTTGTACAAAAATGGTTATAAGATAAAATTTATATTCTTAGACTCCTTAATGAGTCTAGTTTCAAATGAAATCAAATAGAACATATTTTGAATTCTGTACAATGAGAAATTTGATTCGTAGTGAAGAGTGGTCAGATTAGTCAAACAGTGAAACAGGGGAAACTTTAAGAAAAATCTGGTATTGATTGGCCAAACCTAAAATTCTGAAAATTTTATGGATGGAAGATATATGAGTCTATATTCAGGGAAAATTAACGGCAATTAATTTTGAGTTTTTTAGCTCAATTTATAAATAATTTAGTGACTATTGCTCAGGAAAACAGCTTGTAGTGAATATGTGAATTTGTTGTAAACATTGATGAAACTATTTGAGTTGCTTATAAGCTATTGCTGAAATTGATGTACAAGATAAATATATATGTGTGTGATAAAGCCGGATGGCTAATGTGAAATATGTATGAGATATGTATATGTGGTAAAGCCGAATGGCTAGTGTGAAAGATGAATGAGATATGTATATGTGGTAAAGCCGAATGGCTAGTGTGAAATATGTATGAGATATGTATACGTGGTAAAGCCGAATGGCTAGTGGGAAATATGTATGAGATATGTATACGTGGTAAAGCCGAATGGCTAGTGCGAAATATGTATGAGATATGTATACGTGGTAAAGCTGAATGGCTAATGCGAAATATGTATGAGATATGTATATGTGGTAAAGCCGAATGGCTAGTGATTCGGCTAGTGTGAAATATGTAGGAGATGTGTGTATATTGTGGCCGAATGACCAAATGTGAAAGGTGTGTATTATTACATATTTGATGAGGCAAATGAATTACAAATATGACAGTCGATGTGAATGTTGTAACATGTGAATAAATGTACATGAAACTTGGAAATATATTCCGGGTAAGACCCGATGACTACGTGTGGAGATTTTGTCTGGGTAAGACCCGATGACTACGTGTGGAGATTATGTCCGGGTAAGACCCGATGACTACGTGTGGAGATTTTGTCCGGGTAAGACCCGATAACTACGTGTGGGGACTATTCGAGCTAAAGGTTTCGCTGAAGATTCGAGTAAAGCATAAGATTATACGACTTCACAGTAACAATTGGTAATAAATACGTTCAATGCGTTAAGTTGGTCAGGTATGTATTTTGAGATTATATTTAAGCTTGATTTGGACTAAATCACAAGGTTGTTATGTGATGCATATGTGAGTAAAGCAATAAGACTGTTCTATGATTATTGTGCGTTTGGTCAATGTGGAAAGTTAGGTGAAAATATGTAATGTACCTTTGGTTATAAGAGATCACTATCAAGTGAGAATTTATCTGCCTATTATATATGATGAGAGGGGCATATTCGGTAAAGGGATGGTATGCCCGAAGGAAGAGTGAAATAAAAATACGAACAACTATGTTATAATTTGATTGTTATCTGTTGACACTGCTTAAAACTTACTAAGCATTGTAATGCTTACTCCGTTTACTTTGTTTCCTCTGTTTTATAGATCTCATTTGGAAGCTACAGGCTCGGGGATCGTCAGCAACTAGTCACACTATCACTATCCACTGCTTGTTACTGTTATGTTTTGAATTATTTTATGGCATGTAAAGAATAGACCAGTGGCCGAAGAATATTTTGGTTAATGTATATAAGCCATGCGAAAATGGCATCTTTTGAATGTGTACTTATGGCAGTTAAATTGTATCCCTGACTGTCTTTAGTATTTACCTAAAGGAACGTTCTTTAAAATAATATATATATATATTCAAAATTTTTACTGTTCGGATATGAGTTTCAAGTCCAGTAATGCCCCTTTACCTATTCCGGCAACGGATACGGGATAGGGGTGCTACATCTCACATGGCCAAAGACATGCTCGTGTCGCAAGCCATGTGGACATTCAAAATTGAAGCACATGGCTGTGTCCCAGCCCGTGTCCGGCCCCGTGTAACTCTCTGACTTGGTTCACACGTCCAACACACATGCCCGTGTGCCCAAAAAATGGCCACACACGCCGTGTGACAGGTCGTGTACTAGGTAGTGCCAAACCTGTAGGGTATACTGACTTAGGCCACACTACCAATCAGACGCCTGTGTGCTAGGCCGTGTGGAGCATACTGACTTGGTTTTTAATTCAACAGCAGGGGACACACGGTCTGCAACATAACCATGTGTCATACACGACTGAGGCACATACCCGTGTCTCTGTCCGCGTGGACAAAAATAGGCTATTTACCAAGCCATTTTTCCACCCAAATTATATGCACCTACACCAAACTAAAGTAGCACAAAACATAGCATAAATAGGCATTCATACCAACTTAATCAAGCCTAATTCATGCTAACTCAATATCATTAACCATAAAACACTCAAGTCACAAAATAGGTCAATCCATTTATACCAAATTCACATATACATTTCAACTAATTAAACAATTTCAAAAATGCATCATTTGGCTCAAAATTTACAAACATATATCTTCTCTAATATCAACCACAATACCAATTATCAATAAGCATCACAAAGCTAACCTCAATCACATAACATAAACCATATGCACACATACATATATACACAACCAAACCAACCAAATTAAGTCAACTATATACAAACCAAACCATAGACATTTACAAGTCAAACCAAATGGCTAAATTCATCAACAACTTATACCAAAGTGACCAAAGTTCCTATACATGCCATATATTCCAAAACATAGATTCAAAAGTACCAAAATGATTGCTTGATAGTGTGATAAAGTCTTCGACGATCCCTAAATCTGAACTAGCTTTGAAATCACTATAAAACACCGAAAAATAAACAAAGTAAGCTTGTATGAAAATAATAAGCAATACTTATCACTTATTAACCATTCAAATTGTAAATATAACATGCTACAAAACATTTAACCACAATGTTATTATGTTTTCAATCACATAACTAACCATGTATTCACAACTTTCATATATCCAATGCTTATACAATTTTTTCGTACATACCTATATCGATACATATCTATTTCTCACCATTTCACATTTTCAATATACCCATTGAACCCTTTGGAATAATATCAGATGCTCAGGAATCTCGCACCAAAGTGCCACGTACATAGCCAATGCTATCTCAATCTCATACCACATATATGCTCACTCTCGAGCTATCAACAGGCCCACTCACACAAGCTGTGGGTCAAGACGTAGCTACACGGTGCTGCTCACACAAGCTGTCAAGTAACCGCAACACATGTTGGTATATTCAGCTACTAGTAGGACGTACAGAACCAGCACCCGGATCACATAATCACAATAACCCTTAATGACATGTCATTCATATCCTAATCTACTCCTAAGGTTCAACTGGGATTTCCAATGTCAAATCCTCTTCAAATCATTGTCGAATATGTCTGTAGTCTCGTATTCACAGTTTATGCAATATCAAAACATTTAAAATATATTCACAATGAAACTTATTACATACAAACTTACCTCGGACGCTAAAACAGCGAAATAGGTCGATTAGTCGAGTACTTTGTTTTTCCCTCGATGTAGATCCGAATTTTTCTTTTATTAATCTACATGTAATCAAAATCAACTTATTTAATTACCTCTCTATTTATTTTAGTCCAAAATTTACAATAAGGCACTTTTGCACATTTGCCCCTAATGTTTCATATTTTTACAATTTAGTCATTATTTCATAAAATCACAAATTCATGTAATTTAATACCAACACATGCTAGCCGAGTTTCATTAGTATACACATCAGCCCATATTTTTCATTCATTTCACATTTTAACCACAAAGTTTCCACATTTCACAATTAAATCCCTAATTTGCATTTTCACTAAAAATCACTTAACAAAATTTGTGTAACTGTCATCAAACATTCATAATCTACCTTCAATCACTAAAATACAAGTTATTCATCAATGGAAACATCCTCAATCTTTAAAAATTTTGAAAAATAGTCCCTGGGCTAGCTAGACCTAGTTGCAACGATTTCAAAAACATAGAAATCATTATAAAAAGGGACAAAAATCACTCACCAATTTAAGTTTGAAGTTGTCGAGCCCTAATAGCTTCCATGAATATTTTATTTTCTCAATTTTCGGTTGAAAAAACATTAGAAGATGATAACTTTTATTTTTATTTTATTTATTTTATGTTTTTTAACATATTTACTTAATTAACCTTAGTTATATAACATAAAAATCACTTAATGCATTTCCATAATTGTCCACTTATATTTCAAATGGTCTAATTAAAACATAAGGACCTCCACTATTTTATTTCATAGCCATTTAATACTTCTAGCTATTAGAACATCACTTTTGCACTTTACGCGATTTAGTCCTTTTTTATCAAATTAAACACTTAAACGATAAAATTTCTAAACGAAACTTTCACACAAACATATTATCATGCTGTAAATATTAAAAAATAATAAAATAATTATTTTAACTTCAGATTTGTGGTTTCAAAACCATTATTTTAATTTGACTAAAAACGAGCTATTACAACTCACCCCCTTAGGGATTTTCGTCCCTGAAAATCTTACTAGCAAAAAGGCTAAGGTATTGTTTCCTTGTAACACCCCTAACTCGTATTCGTCACTGGACTAAGGTCAAGAGGCATTAATGGACATAACGGAACATTTCACAATCATATCATAATTAGCAATCATACATTATCTTATCATATTCAAATATAAACAATAAGTCCCTCTTTTAGGTCTAAGCGACCTTAAACATTCATTAGGAAGAGGTTGGGACAAAACCGAACAAATATAAAATTTTTATCAAACTTAACAAATTTTCTAAATTACAAAGGTCACACGCCCGTGTGAACAGGCTGTGTACCTCACACAGCATTAGACACACCAATGTGTCTAGGCTGTGGCAAAACAGGGAATACATACTGACTTTTCCACACGACCACATGACACGCCCGTGTGCCAGGCCATGTGAAAGTTAGGGAGGCTACTGACTTGTGTTGCACGGCCAACCACATGCCCATGTGTCGGCCCGTGTGCCACACATGACCGATAGACACACCCGTGTGTCTAGGCCGTGTCAAAACTGTAGGTATATTGACTTTAAATCGTAGGGTACCCTAGGGGGCACACAGTCGTGTAACATAACCGCGTGTTGCACATAGCTGAGACACACGCCCTTATCCCTACCTGTGTAGACAAAAATAGGCTATTTGCAAAGCCAAATTGCCACCCATTAAGGGTCCTCCCTACAAACAAGAAATAGGTAACAGTTGCATCATTAGTTCAACCAATTTCAATCACATAACATACATTCTTCATGTCATGTAATCAACAACTAATATCATGCTTATATCCAAATTAAAACATACCAAATCATAAACCAAAGTCATATCAAAACATATGATTCATAATCTCAATTTACTTCATTCTTTCACATGCCAAAATCTTATCAAATTCCAAAAAGGAACATACCACAACTTACCAAAATGACCAATTCTAATAGCCATTCATGAACACATTATATTGACCATATTGCATCACATAGCTTATACACAAAATTCATTTATAAACACAACCAAAACCAAGAAATATCACATGGCTAGATATACACATTACCAAATATATTCAACTACTTCTAGCCTGTACATGCCATACTTCAAATTTACATTTTCAAAAAATACCAAAATAGAGTTTGATAGTGTGGTGATGATCCTTGATGATCCCTGAGCTCCCAGTAGCTTCGATATCTATAAAATAATGCAAACACACACAAAGTAAGCTTTCAAAAGCTTAGTAAGCCATATACAAATAAACTTATCACATAACACATTTCTAAACTATTTCATTCATGTAGTTCATGGAAAAACATAACCACATATCTATAATTCTTATATAGCTCAATTGTTCATAATTCAACTACATATGCACATCTCATTCTCAAATAACTCATACATATTTCATATGTCCACATATATACATATGCTTACCTTTCATTCTTAATCTTAATATACATGCCAAATGTACCTGAATCTGATACAAGTTCACATAGTCATTCATTTTCTTGGTATGCCCGTTGAACCGTTCGGAATCAAATAGGATACGCGGATAGCTCAAAAAGCTTGTATAATGCCAATATCCTAGACGTGGTCTTACATGTAATCAAATAACGATGCCACTGTCCCAAACAGGGTCTTACATGAAATCAAATACGAGGCTGATGTCCCAAACATGGTCTTACACGTAAATCTCAAATCGATGCCAACGTCCCAAATGTGGTCTTACACGAAATCACATATTGAAAATCCTATGTCATGATATATGTATCCTAGCTACTCCTATGGTTAGTACGAGACTTTTCGGGCGTTGTCGCATTATCAAAACTTTCTCGAATTTCATATATTTCGCTCTCAAATCCATTCATTACAATTTAAATATCATATAAGCAATTTATAATTCAATTCAATACATTTATTTGTATATCGACTTACCTCGTACAGATTCAAATGGATGGAATCGACTACTCGACGACTTTTGACTTTTCTCGATCCAATTCTATTTTCTTTGGTTCTTGATCTAAACACATTCAAATTTAACTTATTCAATCTCAAATTCATTCAAATCAATCCATTTACACATTTTAGGGCATTTTACAAATTAGCCCTCACATTTTCACATTTTAACACTTTAGTCCCTAATTCATAGAATCACAAAATATACATAATTTCTTTATATATACTTGGCTGAATATTCACTTAGCTCATATAAGCCAATATATTTCATTTAATTTACATTTTAGTCCTTCAATTTCACATTTTCTCAAATTAGTCCAAAATACTCAAATTCATCAAAAATTCAAAGACAAAACATATTAACCCAACATATATCTTTCATTTTCAATCATCAAACTCCATAAAGCTCACAATTTCATCAATGGCATAATTCAAATTCATCATCAAAAAAAAAATTTAGGTATGGGCTTGAAAGATTACTAAGAAACAATCACAAAAACGTAAAAATCTTCAAAAACCGATCAAAAATCATACCTCAATTAAGATGATAATAGCCAAACCCTATTTGACAGAAAAAGCTTTCCTTTCTCTTGTATTTTCGGCAATATGGTGAAAGAATGACAACCAAATTCATTTTATTTTATTTAACATAACATTAATGCATAATTTACCAAAATAACCTTATTATTATCATTTAAAATTCCACTAACTAATGTCCATCAATGTCATTTAATTATAACCATGGTCTATTTGCATCATAAGGACCTCTTTCGATAATTATTCAAAAAGAATGGCAATTTTGCATTATATACGATTAAGTCCTTCAATCAAATTAAGCACACAAACAATCAAATTTTCATATGGAACTTTCACAGATATCAATTCACATATAAAAAGCACGGAAAATAATATTAAAATTATATATTTTTTAACTCAGATTTGTGGTCTTGAAACCATTGTTCGGACTAAGGTCTAAACCAGACTGTTACATTTCTCATAGCTTTCTCGGGCTTCCACCTGGCTTCTTCGACACCATGTCATTGCCAAAGTACTTTCACTAAAGCTATGCTTTTATTTCACAATTGTTTAACTTCTCGAGCTAAAATTCTGATCGGTTCTTCGTTGTATGTCATGTCGGGTTGACTTTCAATCTCTGCTGGAGAAATTACAAGTGATGGATCTGATCTATATCGGCACAACATCGACACATGAAACATGTTCTGAATCTTTTCCAACTCTGACAGTAAAGCTAGCCGATATGCCACTGGCCCTATTCGTTTAATAATCTCGTATAGTCTGATAAATCGCGGACTCAATTTTCCTTTGCAACCAAAACTAAGTATTTTCTTTCACGGAGATACTTTTAGAAATACTCTGTCGCCGATCTGAAATTCAATGTCTTTACGTTTCAAATCTGCGTACGATTTCTGTCGATCTGAAGTTGCTTTCAAACTATCACAAATTACTTTCACTTTATCTTTAGTCTCTCGGATCAAATGAACCCCATGAATCTTTTTCACACACAGCTCAGTCCAATACAATGGAGTTTGGAATTTGCGACCATACAAAGCTTCATACGGTGCGATCTTTATGCTGGATTAAAAGCTATTTTTTATATGTGAATTCAACCAGTGGCAAATATCTCTCCCAGTTGCCTTCAAAATCTAAAACACAACAACGAAGCATATCTTCGAGAATTTGTATTACTCTTTCAGACTGACTGTTAGTTTGCGAATGAAATGCTGTAACACCCCTTACCCGTATTCGACGCCAGAGCAGGGTACGAGGTGTTATCGGACATAAACTCACACAATCATACAAAATCAAGACATGAATTTCCATCCAATTTAAAACTTTTCATTCACATAAATGACATCCCTTATATGGGCCCTCGAGGCCCAAAACATACATTGGGTGTGGTTCAGGACTAAACCGAGAACTTTCAGAACTTTTGTGACACTTACAAATATTTCTTATTTTGGAGGGTCACACGCCAGTGTGGGTAAGCCGTGTGGTTACAGATGCCCATGTGGCTTGGGACACGCTCGTGTCCCCAGCCCATGTAACTCTCTTTTTATGATGTCATCAACTAAATAGGGTCACACGACCAAGTCACATGCCGGTGTGTTTGGGCCGTGTAGCGAATTAAATTCCAAAAATCAGGTGCATAGTTCACACTGCCTGGGCACGCCCATGTCTTGGGGCCGTGTCCTTCACATGGCTGAGACACACGGTCGTGTCTCTACCCATCTGTTTACTACTAGGCATTCTGTTTTACCTAATTAGGGTGCAGGGGACACACGGCCAGATCACACATCCATGAGGTAGATCATGTGTCACATACAGTCTAGACACACGCCCCTGTGCCTACTGTGTGGACAACTTTGAGGCTATTTTCCAAGCCTTTTTTCACCCTCCATAACATATGTTCACTTACACATCTCAATGACATCCTACATACATTCATAAACATGGCTCATGTATATCAACTTCTTTTCAATTTATACTTGTTTAAGACTCTATATTTTATTTAGACCAAGCTTACTAAATCGCATGCAATATGAGACATCAAATTATTTCCATTTCATACATTCATGCCTTAGTGTTATTATGCCATTTACTCACATTTTCATCTTCAACATCCATGATCATATCTATAATTCATCCATGCCAAATGAATTTAACCACATCATGAGTGACCTTAGCACATGCATGCATATATAAATAGGATTACATTCCTATAATTAATATGGGCCATATCATGGCCATATACAAAATGAATCATCAAATCATTATAAGCCAACACATTTGGATAAACAATATGACATATAATAAAAAGACCAAATCCCTATACATGCCATACTTAAAATACTTGAATTCACTATACCCAAAAGATAAGTTTCATAGTGTGAATCGATCTCTAACATCCTTCGATCCTCGAGCTAGCTTGGTGATACTATAAGAAAATGGAAAAGAAAGGGGAGAAAGCATAAAGCTTATTAAGTTTGCATGTAAATAATTAACTACATTAACCATGCATTATTATACACATAACACAATAATATTTACCACAATGTCATCAAGTACCATAGGTACATTTTAAGTCATGCCATTTAGATAATGTACAATAAAACTCATTGTAACATCCTGATTTTAGTTAAATCGAAATAGTGATTTTGAAACCACAAATTTAAGGTCAAAAAATTATTTTAATATTATTATTGGTGTTTATAGCATGTGAATATATATGTGTGAAAGTTTTGTGAAATAATTTTATTGTTTGAGTGTTTAATTTGATAAAAGGACTTAATTGTGTAAAATGCAAAAATAGCATGCTATAAGTTAAAAGTGTTTATTTGATATGGTTTATTAAATGTGAGGTCCTTATGATGTTATTTGACCATAACTAAAGTAAGTGGACAATTATGACCATGGTTTAAGTGATTTTGAAGTTATATTTTAAAGGTTAAATATGTAATTAAGTAAGTTAACATATAATAAGTAACACCAAAAATAAAAAATCATGTTTTATTATCATCTTTTAACCGAAAATAAAAGCGAGAAGAAAAAAATTAGGGCTTTTGAATTTCGGCACCTTTGAAGCTTGATTGGTAAGTGTTCTTTGCTCAGTTTTTGATGATTTCTACGTTTTTGTGATCATTGCTTTGTGTTCTAGCTAGCCCGTGCCTTAATTTTCAAAATTATTGATGATTTAGTAAAGTTCCATTGATGAATGCTTGAGTTCTTGAATGTTTGATGATGGAAAATGAGTATTTGTTGATAGATTATCACGTTTTATAAAGTGATTTTTAGTGAAATTGTCATTTAAGGGCTAAATTGAGAAATGTTTAAAATGTGTGGTTAAATGTGTAAAATAAATGAACATATGGGCTGCTATGAAGTTATACAAAATTTAGTTAGGCATGGGTTTGAATTGAATTGGTGTAATTTTGTGTTTATTGAAATAAGGACAAAATTGTAATAAATGTAAAAGTTTAGTTTCAAAGTGTAAATTGGCTAAATTATGTGTTTGTGGATGAAATTTTTTGAATTGGTGATTAAATAGATTAATTTTGAATATGTAAAAATCAAGAACGAAAGAAATCAGATTTAGATCGGGGGAAATCCAAAGTTATCGAGTTGTCAACCCCATCCATTATTTCCAACTACCAGGTAAGTTCATATGCAAATAAATGTCTTTGAATTGAATTATATATGTTTATTTGTCCTTGAACTACTATGAATGTTGAATGAAAAAATCTGAGCAAGAATCGACAAAGTTACAACATCCGAAAGTCCAGTACGAACCTTAGGAATATAATAGGATACGAATGTCATGGCATTAGGTTATCAAGATGTGATTACATGTAAGACCATGTTTGGGACATTGGAATTGTATAGAGATTATGTATAAGACCATGTCTGGAACATTGGCATCGTTAAATCAATTTCATGTAAGAACCTGGCTGGGACAGTGGCATCGATATATATATTAACATGTAAGAACATATCTGGGATATGGCATGGTATGAGCTTATGTGATGAGCTTATGTGATTTTCGAGTATCCTTAACAATTCTGAATAGTTCAACGGGCAAAGTCAACTCAAGAAAAAATATGTGAATGAGCTAAGTGGCTCAGGTACGTATGAGATTCATTCGAGTATTGAAACGAGAAGTAATTGATGAATTCAATTGTGAAATTGAATATGTGTACCATGAGAAAGGTTTGTGATCATATATGTGATTAACCATGCTTAACATATTTGAATTGATATGCAAATATTCATATGATGGTTTTATTTGTATATGGCTTACTAAGCTTTTAAAGGTTACTTTGTGTGTTTTTTCAACGTTTATAGAATTTTGAAGCTAGCTCAGACATTGTGGATCATCGGGAACCATCATCACACTATCGACTAATCGTTGGTATTTTGAAGCTTTGTATATATGGTATATGGCATGTATAGACTAGTGTCATCTTGGTATGTTTTGAGTTGTGATTATAGCCATGAGTTTTGGTTTGTAAATGTTGGAATATGGCCATTTAAGTTGGCTTGAATTAGATGTTTGATAAATGATATATGTGATGTTTATAATGCCTTAAGTGTTGGCTTGTTTAAATGGTTGTATGGATGCTCTTTTGGTTAGTTATTAGTTGATATATTATTGTTTGGAAGTTGGTATATTATGGTATGATTTGAGGATGATGAACTGGTATGTTTGAGAAGCATGATTTGTGTAACACCCTTAACCCGTATCCATCGCTGGAAATGGTTAAGAGGCATTATCAGACTCGTAACTTAGATCAAAACAACCAAATATCAAATACCATCTCAATTCAATAAAATACCATTCATTCATGTTCATTACGAACGTAAACCGAGCATACAATGTCTAACCCATGCATCTAGGACTAAATCGATAACATGTGAACTTTTCAGAACTTATAAAAATTTTCAACTTTTAAAAGGTTACACGCCCATGTGAACAGGCCGTGTGCCTCATGTGTCGAAACCGTGGCGAAACAGTGCATACATACTGACTTGTCCACGCGGCCACAAGACACGCCCGTGTGCCAGGCCATGTGAAATTAGAGAGGCTACTGACTTGGCCACATGGCTGACCACACACCCGTGTGACAACCTGTGTGGCACACATGACCAATAGACACGCCTGTGTGTCTAGGCCATGTCAAAACTAGAGGGTATACTACCTTTAATTAGTAGGGTACCCCAGGGGACACATGGCCGTGTAACGTGACAGTGTGTCGCACACGGCTGAGACACATGCCCGTGTCTCTGTCCGTGTAGACAAAAATAGGCCATTTGAATAGCCAATTTGCCACCCCAATTTGGGTCAACCTACAAGCAAAAAAATAAGCATATATGCACAACCAAATCAGCCAAATTCCAAACCAAAAGATAAGCCACTCAAGACATAACAATTCCAATCGAATACATACTCATAAGCCTTACCAATCTATATCAAAACATAAGTCAAAAGCTTGTCAAAACATTTCTTTCTATACATCATTCAATTTCATGCTAAAACTTGCCAAAACTTACCAACATTTACCACTTCATTTGTCCAACTAAAACATATCAAATATATCATATTGCATCACATATCTTATACCAAAACCATGACATATCCACAACCATACCAAGCCATATCACATGGGTAAATATATACATCACAAAACATAATCCCAAAACTTCTAGCCTATACATGCCATACTTTAATATATACATTTTCAAAGTACCAAAAATGAGGTTCGATAGAGTGGTGATAATCCTTGACGATCCCCAAGCTCACAATAGCTTCAATATCTATAAAACAATGCAAACACACACAAAAAGTAAGCTTTCAAAAGCTTCGTACCAAAATCATCAACAGTATATAAAATATGAAACAACAACACATAAGTACTTATAGATTCTCAACTCATCTATCAATTTCATGCCAACATCATCCATATGTTTACACCAATTCAATAAACTATATATGCATAATACCATCTACCACATAGGTATTAAACTTACCAGAACATTCCCGTATTCATTCATTTTCATTCTCACCTCTTGTTCAGATATTTTAAGACTTTTCGAAGATTACCAATGCTTTAAACATCCGCACACTTAGTGCTTTAAAGATTAGCTAAAGCTATAATAATTCTGCACACTTAGTGCTTTCTCAATTAACCGAAGTTATCTTGGTATCGCACACTTAGTGCCTCATATAGCCAAAGTTAGTTTAAATCACACACTTAGTGCCAAATACCATTGATTTATCATCATATTCATCTAGACTAAATGTATATACAATCTATGTATAAACAAAGCCTCAAAACATACTCATAACATCATGTTTTACGTATGAACTTACCTCGTACTCGAAATTGTCGACTCGAATCATATACTCTATAATCTTCGACTTCCCTCGGTCTGAGTCTAAATTCCTCTTTTCTTGATCTATAAGTATTCAAAATTAACCCTTTTATTCACTAAATTATTCAAAACAACCCATAGACACATGTTTAGGGCATTTTGCAAACTAGCCCTCATATTTTTCCATTTCGACACTTTAGTCCCTAATTCACAAAATCACAAAATACACAAAGTTTGCTTGTACACAAGCTTAGCCAAATTTTCATAGGTCTCATACAAATTCATAAATTTCATTTATTTCACATTTTAGTCTCTCAAAATAACATTTTTACAATTTAGCCCAAATTACTCAATTTCATCAAAAATTCAAAGACAACATATGTTAACCTAAAACATATCTTTCATAATTCATCAACTAACATCACAAAGCTTATAGTTTCATTAGTGGCATAACTCAAAAGCATAAAGAAAATCAGAAATTGAAACATGGGCTTGATAGTATACTAAGCAACGATCACAAAAACATAGAAATTATCAAAAACCGAACAAAACTCATACTTTAATCAAGCTTCAACCATAGCCGAATGAAAACCTAGCCTTTGGCTTTTTCCTTTTCAAATTTTTTGTCAAAAATGATGACAATAAGGATGATTTTATGATATGTTTTATTTAACATAACTTAATTACTAAATACCAATTTTAACCTTATCCATTTCATTAAAATTCCACTAACTATTGTCCATATTTGTCCATTCATTAAACCAATGGTCTATTTGCATCATAAGGACCCTTCATTTATAAAGCCAAACCAAATAGACACTTTTAACATCTAGTACATAGCTTTTACATTTTACGCTATTGGTTTTTTTTATTAAATTAAGCACACAAACATTCAAATTTTCAAGCGAAACTTTCACACATGCTAATTCACACATCATAAACGTAGAAATAATATTTAAACATTTCTCTGACTCAAATTTGTGGTCTCGAAACTACTATTCTGACTAGAGTATAAACCAGACTGTTACAATTTGGTTGATAGAAAGGTGAGAAAATTCATTTAGGATATGTGTAAGTTATGATGATTTTGGCTTAGTAATTTTGTATATTTTGAATAAGGAATTGAGTAATTGAAATGCTTGATGATAGATGGCTTGATATGTGAGTGAATTAGCATGTTTTGGTTGCCTATATATGTGTTGAAATGGTGCCATTTTGATGGTTAGGTGTGCATGAGAAAAGGGCGGAAAATTGGCTTTCCAAAATGGCCTATTTTTGTCCACATGAACAGAGACACGGGCATGTGTCTCAGCCGTGTACGACACACGGTTAGGTTACACGGCCATGTGTCCCCTGGGGTGCCTTTTCGAATTAAGTCAATATACTCTACAGTTTTGACATGGCCTAGACACACAGGCGAGTCTACTAGTAGTGTATGGCACACGGGCTGGCACATGGGCGTGTGGTCGGCTGTGTGACCCAAGTCAGTAGCCTCCCCAGTTTTCCCACAACCATGGCACACAGGTGTGTCCTCAGTTGTGTGGTGCAAGTTAGTATGTATGCCTTGTTTTCACACGGCCTGTGACACAAGCGTGTCTGGTGGTCGTGTGAGGCACACGGCTTGTTCACACGAGCGTGTGACCTTGAAATTAAAGAAAATTTTCATGTTTCCTAAAGTTTGCAAATGTTATCAGTTTAGTCCCAAACCTCTTTTAAGCATGTTTTAAGGTCTCATAAGACCTTATAAGGGACAATGTGATTGATATGAACGAATTATGAGTATGAATGTATAAATATTTGTGAATGAAGTGTGTTATCTGGTAATGCCTCGTAACCCTATTCTGACAACAAATACGGGTTAGGGGTGTTACACTTGTAACAGCCTGATTTTGGGCTCAATTGGAATGGTGGTTTTGAGACCACCAATCCAAAGTCAAAGAAATTATTTTGTTATTATTATTTTAGAGTTATAGCATGTTTATATTAGTGCATGAAAAATTTGGTGAAGTAATTTTAGCGATTTCATGCTTAATTACGAAAAAGGACTAAATTGCATATAGTGCAAAAGTCTCGATGTGATAGCTAAGGGTGTTAAATTGCCATGAAACTTAAATTGGGGGGCTTTAAAAGATAATTAGACCCTTTAGTGAGGCTTGGGCAACCATAAGACAAAGAAGATAAAATAATCAATGTATTAGGTATGTGATGACCTAATGTGTGATAAAATAATACCCTAAAGCCTAGCCTTCATCTCTTTCATTCATCCTTTCTTCTTGACTAAAAAGATTAGCCATATGAGGGTTTTTGAAGCTTGAAAAATTGCAGCCACTTAATCTCCCTAAAATAAGTGGTTTTGATGACTTTTCTTGATAATTTTTGTATTTTTGGAACCGTTGTAACATGAGGTTTCAAATAAGGGGACTACTTTGCAAAATGGTTGAAGGTCTAAGGTTTTACCGTGAGTGTGTTCATGTTGTTTTCTAAAATTTTATGGAAGAAAATGAATCATGGATGTGAAATAAACAACTTTTGTGAAGTAGGTTTCATGGAAACCCTAACTAAGGACTACTTTGCATAAGTTAAAAAATAGTTGATAAATGTGTGAAATAATGAGAATTGTGGGCTGCTCCTAGTATAAAAAGTATTCGGCTAGGCTTGATTAAAGAGGAAATGTGATAAAAATGAGTTTTGGGTCTAGGGGGCAAAATGACCATTTTGCCCCATTATATATTGTTGAGTACCTAAATTGATAAAACGATTACATTTGTGAATTTTTATCATTATAGATCAAGAATTACAAAATTTGGGCCTCGACCGGGGAAAGCAAAATAAGTGGACTAAACTGAACTAGTCATCTACATTTTATAATCCGAGGTAAGTTGTATGTAAATAATACAACTACATAAATTTCTTATTTGTGGAAATGATTATGTATAATGAATATTGAGATAGTTGAACTCCCATTTCAACCTTAGGAAATGAATCGGATATACATGCCATGACATTTGGGTTATTTGTGTGCTAGTGTAAGACATGTCGGGGACATGCATCGGCCACATTATGAGAGCCAGTGTAAAACCATGTCTAGGGCATGGCATCGGCATTGAGACGAGAGCTAGTGTAAGACATGTCTGGGACATGCATCAGCTACGAGATGTGTCAGTGTAAGACCATGTCTGGGACATGGCATCGACACGTATAGAGGTGTCAGTGTAAGACCAAGTCTGATGACATGGCATTGGCACGGATGTGTGAGAGCTAGTGTAGGACCGTATCTGGGACATGGCGTCGGTCTCGATTTCGGTAGTTAGTGTAAGGCCATGTCTGGGACATGGCACTGACTTGATGGTTGAGCCAGTGTAAGACCATGTCTGAAACATGGCATCGACATTATACCCTATGTTTGAGGCTTAGTGAATATTCGATAGCATTCCAAATGGTTCAACAGTAAGAATTACAGTTTAAGTTAAACAAGAAAAGCATAACCATGTTGTAAGTGGTACAGGTACCTACTTGAAATGTATGAGATGTGAGCTCAAAATATGCTATGTGAATTGTATTGGATAGTGATGAGTAAGTTGTGCTTATGCCTACTTTTGTATTATGAGCATGATGATGGATGGTAAAGTTGTTGTTATATTTATTTGCATGAAACTTACTAAGCTTTATGCTTACTCCCTCTCCTTTCCATTTTCTTATAGTGCTGTCTAATTAGCTCGAGGATCATCGAGCGTCGGAGGCATTGATCACACTATCATCTGAAGCACTTGGTATAGTTAGATCTTTTATTTTGATTATGGCATGCATAGAACCCTGACTTTTGAGTTTGGTGTCATTGTTAATTGGCCAGATGTGTTGGTTTACTTTAGCATTTGATTCATTTTATATAAGGCCATGAAAAATAACTAATATTGAAAGTTTATATATGAATGCAAGATAGTCATTCACGAATGTGAAATTGTTGGCATGGTTGAATATAGGAGATGTATATAGGCCATGGCTATGGTTGTTTAGTTGAGAAATCATATTAAGTTAGACTTTGACTTGTTGGTTGATGTTAGATTCTGTTTCAGGGAGGCAAAGTGTAACACCCCAAACTCGGCCCAGACATTATGGCTGAATCTGACGCGTTACATTAAAGTGTTTTAGCGAAAATCGTGTTTTCATTGAAAACCCTTCTTAAACAAAAGAAACCTTAATAAACACACCTTTCAATTGCGAAAGCCTTGTTTTAAGTATTTGATTTAAGAAAACTTATCATTTAAAAAAAATTGAGTTGCAGAAACGTAGAAAACATACTATAATTTAGGAAACCCATGTTCAACCTCTCGTAATTACAATGGAAATAATAATACCTCAAGTAATAATAGCATAATAAAAACCATATTACAATCTGGTATGAAACATACTTAATAAAATAAAACTTATAAGCTTAAAAAAAAGTCCAAATTTGTCTTACTAGCTGGCCACCCAGAGTCCCTCCAAACATCGAGCCATCTACTGAGCATCACTTGAAAATAAAATAAAAGAGGGGCCCAGTTTTCACAAACTCAGTGTGTACAACCCTCGATGGAAAACAAGCATTCAAAAATCATCATACATCAAACATCCAATGCAATCCCATTCAAACTATCCATCCGCTACACACCAGCTCCGTGGGGATATAAATATCGTCCCACCCAGCCCACACACCAATGGTAGCCTGGTTACGGAACTACCTTCATTTACATATTGGGCTTTAAAAGCCATCGGTGGATCCACGATTGTCAGGCAACCATGTGATCCTCATATACTTCCTCCGTACCATAATTCGCACCCCATATGCAACCTAAGCAGAACATCATATGTATGCATGTCACATCCACAAAACTTACATTCAACACCTAGGGGTATTTTGGTCATTTTCGCCCATAGGGGCATTTCGGTAATTTTTCCTTAATTATGGTTTTCACTTACCTTGGCCCATGAACAAGCCCCGCGAGCTAAGGTGAACGGATACTATGCACCAGGTAGGATCCCAGAGAAGAGGAGGTGGGTCGTTAAGACCGCTTAAGTACCAAGCTCTCCTTAGATCCAATCCTAGACATGCATATACCTGTTGCCACACCTTAAACCTATGACTTGTCAATGGTCTCAATTAATTAATTAAGTTTTATGTAGTCATCATATACTAGGCCCAATACCCCTACATACATGCATATGGCCCACTAGGCCCAATCTTATTCAAACGGCCCATCTGGCCCAGCTCATATTCTTATGGCCCACTAGGCCCAATTCACATTCATATGGCCCATCAGGCCCAAATCATATTATATTCATGCTCACATACAAATTTCCTAACACATAGCATCATTTATTAATCTTTGCCTATGATGGGCCCAGCACCCCATCAAACCCATTTAGCCAATTCTCAACCCAAGTCCACGGAATCGCCCGTGGGCCTCAGGCAACCTATCAGTTTCCTCTCCATGGGTGTTTGCGCACTCATGTGACTACCGTAGCCCAACTTTTGGCTTTTCAGCATTTCGACTTTTCAGCATTTCGGCATTTCAGCTTTTTCTGATTCATTGTGTGTGTGCAGTGTATGTACACACCTGGTAGGCAAGCGTGATGCGATTTCCTTAGCCCAAACCTACAATCGATATCATTCAAAGATTAATCTCACATACTTATCGAATACTTTACCAAAAGCTGGAATCTCACCTTAACCTTACCTTGCACGATTAGTATAACAGCCCTTTCACTAACCATGATCAACTCCTAGATCTGCACCAATCATGTGACAGCCCTATAGTGACCCTAGTCGAAAAGCGGTTTCGGGACCACTAAACTGAGTCACCAAATTATTTGAATGTGATATTTATGGTCTAAAATATGTGAATATGAATGTGCGAAATTTTTAAGCTTCGATTTAGTTAATTGCATGTGAATGTAGTACATAGGACTTGTGTGACACTTTTGAAATGTGATAGGCTAATCTATAAGGATCTAATAGTGCATGTAATCAAAAGGGAGGACTTGCATGTCAATTTCCCCCCCTAATTAGTAGTGGCCGGCCATGAGCATGAGGGTGGACAAAATGTTATGGCTAAAACATGTCATAAACATGTTGGGTTGATGCTTTATGTTAGGAATAATAAAATAAAGAGCATGGGCAATAAAATATTAGTGTTAGTAGGAGGAGAAACAAAAAAAAAGAATGTGTGTGGTTGTTCCCCCCCATTGCCGTGAGTTGAAGAAAAGAAAACAAAGAAAAAAAAAGTGTCCATCCTTTTTCATTTCTTTTGGCCGAAAGTTCTAAGGAAGAAGGAAGGAGCTCTTTCTTCATGATCGGCTTGGAAGAGGATTAGGAAGAGGTTCGGCCATACTTGTATCTAGGTTAAGGTATGTTTGATGTTGTGCCATGAGATTCATGCATGTTTTTAGTAGTTAGCTTGAGTTCTAACTAGCCCATGGTTCAAATCTTTACTATGTCATGGAGATGATATTCGGCTAAGGTGGATTTGTGTTGATGTCATTTGCATGCTAAAAGTGAAGCTTTGTAATGATGCATGTGATGGTGGATTGATGACTCTTGAATCTTCTTTTTAGCATTTTTGAGTGAGACATTAAGTTCTTTGTTTAACCATGACCAAAATTGAAATGGTATGGTGTTGTGATGCATTCGGCCATGGTAGGAAGTAGAAGAGAAATATGGTTGTTGTTCACATTATTTGGATGAGAAATGGTAGTAAGGTGAAGTGCAAATGTTAGTGTTTGATTTACTAGTGTATATATGTGTATTGGCCAAGTTTTGAACTTGAAACAAAATGGTGTTTAGTCAATACAAGTGACCATACTTGTAGAATGTATTAAGTGTTGCAATCGGCCTCAACATAGACATGCATGTTCGGCCACATGAATGAGTACATAAGTTGATGTGTATGTTCGGCCATAGGTAAGCATATTGATGGCTTTATCTTGACTTAGAAAATTCGGCTAAGGGGAATATTAGCTAATATGTTGAATTCGATTCGTGATTTCGTACATATGTGACTCTAATGTCTAATGTATATATGGGCTAAGTACCTTGAGCTTCTCTTTTGATGTTCGAATGAATTGTATTAAATTGATTAATGTGATTAAAAATGCGTATGACCATTTTGTATTTGAGCTAAAGGTGGCCATATGACCCATCAAATTCATTGTCATGTTCGGCCATAAGCTAGCATAATGAGACTTTAATAAGTTAAATTTGTTTGAATTAGCTCAAGAGCTTAGAGGACCAAAGTTGGATAAGGGAAAGGAAAAAGTGATCGAATAGCCGCCGAAATTGTTCGACAACATCCGAGGTAAGTTTTCGAGTAATGGAGCTTAAATTATGATTCGATTAGATTATGTCTTAAGTAAATCAAAATCATGCTCTTTGTATGTGGCTATTGAGCCGAAATTTGTAAGTGTGATAAGTGTTTTGTGTTTGAGCTTTGGTAATGAAAATGAAATATGGATGTGTCATGATTTATTGATATATGTGCATGGTTATTCGAATGATATCCGGGCTAAGTCCCGAAGGCTTTTGTGCTAGGTAACTATAACCAGACTAAGATCCAAAGGCATTCGTGCGAGTTGCTATATCCGGGCTAAGACCCGAAGGCATTTGTGCTAGCGATTATATCTGGGCTAAAACCCGAAGGCATTTGTGCTAGCGACTATATCCGGGCTAAGTCCTGAAGGCATTTATGCTAGTGACCACATCCGGGCTAAGACTCGAAGGCCTTGTGCAAGTAGTTATATCCGGCTAAATCCCGAAGATTACTTGAGTTTGGGAATGAGCGATCTGCTGTAATAATTTCAATTAATACGCTCGTAAAATCTCAACAACGAGGTATGTGTTGTACATGCATTGGATTAATTGATTCCTCTTAAATAGCATTCGCCCAGTCGATTAAGGAGCTTCCGGTTTTTGGTTAAGTTGATCCTTTATGTATGAATATAAGGGTTGGAAATGTGAAGTAGGACTAATTTTTGAGAATATATGTGTATATGAAATTATCCGTCTAGTTATATGAATGCTATACTTCAGTTGAGCCTAATTCCATTGCTCAAAACTTACTAAGCATTAAATGCTTACTCCGTTCTTTGAATCTCTGTTTTATAGATTTTTGTTCGTCAGCTATCGGACTCGGGAGTGTCAAAGTCATAGTCGCCCACACTATCAAAGCCCCTTTTGGTACACTTTTGGTTGAACTTTGAAATGGCATGTATAGGACTACCCGTTTTGTTGTTGGTCATAGACCCTTTGGTTTTGTGTAAATTTGGATAGCCATGCGAAAATGGCTTATATACACTTTGAGCTTAGTATTATAATCGTCTTGTATGATGTTCATTAAGAGGTATGGAAATGTTTGGGAACGATTAGCCGATGGAATGGTTAATCATGATCATATTTTGTGCTATATATGCTAAAGGGCTAGTTGAATCATGGAAACTATGTAATAGGTAAAGTCTACCTTAAAAATAGATGCTGATAGCAGCAGCAACGTGAATGTGAAAAATCACTAAAAATATTAGAAATGGAATTAAATAGTGAATAAATTATGTAATATAACCTTGATGAATCTATTTTCATAGGAAAGTAACGAAACGATCCTATGAACAGTATATTATGAGATATTTAAGTTTTCGTGAAAACAGGGCCAGAACGGTTTCTGGATTCCCTGTTCCGACTTTGGAAATTCATTATAAATTAACCAGAGATAATTAGAAGTCATGCCATATATGTATAGATTCCTTTTCGAGTCTAGTTTCTATAGAAACAAACGGAATCAGTATTGAAGCCCTGTACAGGGAGATATCCAAGTCGCAATGCGCAAAGGTCAGTGTAGTCGAACCCTGAAACAGGGGAGACTTTAACTAATAAACTGTACTAATTGGCTCGACCAAAAATTCTAGAAAAAATTTTTAGATGAAAATATGAGTCTAGTTTCAGGAAAAATTTATGGAACTGATTTTCGAGTTTTGGAACTCGAGATATGATTTTTAAGGTGACAGTGACGCAGTTAGCCAGCTCGTCTGGAAATTTAAAATGGACTGTGCGAATAAGTGATTTAAGTCTGCGAACCCCTCGTGTCTGACTCCGGCAACGGTCTCGGGTACGGGGTGTTACAAATCATAACTATTAAAACCAGAATAATAGGTGACTCGTATCCAACACAAGTCTCCCTACCTTACTATGGCTATTCGGCCAACCTTAGCCAATGGATGAGGAATACTTACCAAAACCGCCACACCTAAGGGGCAATTCGGCAATAAACTAAGATCTCAGATCCGATACTAATTCCCTGCCACAGTTGATTAGAAAAAGTGAGGGACAATATTTGATACTTAGCAAAGAAACCGATTGGGAGAACAACACTTACACTAGATTTGACCAAAGTAGAAGGAGTAGTGATTGCACCAAGGGTATTCAGCCAAAGAGGTTCAGCCCTTTACGATTTTGTATGGTAAAAGAGGATTATTCAGATCCAAGGAAAAAGAAAGAAAAGTCAGTAAAGAGGTAGAGGAAGAATAGAATTCAGCACAAGGAAGGAGAAAAAGAAAGAAAGGCAGAGGCTTTTCGGTCATTAGCTTCATACCCTAGCATTCGGGATTTTTAGCCTTATAGCCGAATTTTCCCATGGCCAATTCCCCATTCAGCTCCATCACTTCTCCCTTCTCATCTCCTCGTTTTTCTCCCTGATAACCCCTTGATCCTTTCCTTAATTCTTTCTCCTAAACACTTCCCTTAGAGTCCACTTTCACGCCACTTCCATCCTTCTAGAAGGTCAAAATTAAACTTCTAAAAACACTAAGCTAGGATTCAAACCTTGGACCTCCTTGCTAGCTATTAACGCCACCTCCGTACACTCTAAGTGGCGTCACTTAGCCACTCCTCTACTAGGCTCTTTGCTGCTATTTTCCCTTATCTTTATTAAAAGCCCAAGTACTTGCCAACCCTGATTCTTTTAATAATTAACTTATAATTTCTTCTACCCCTTAATTCGAACTCAAACCTTGACCAAGACCTACCTTTGCGTAATTAGCACTTAACCGGAATTATTAAGCACAAAAATAAAAATTCAAGATTTCGAGATTTCAGGATTTTTGTATTTCGGGATTTTTAGGGCGTTACAACTCTACCCCCTTAAACAAATTTCGTCCTCGAAATTTCCAACTACTAACACAGACTACAACATCACACTTCCGCTATGCACTTTAACTCCAGCTTAGGTAAATAGCACACTATGGGTAAGTACATACCATTATTCGCCTCTGGAGCGTCTACATCCTCTTGACGACATGCTGCATAGACCAAATCTGGCTGCCTCACCTCAGCATGATCAGCACCTCTGCTTGGTGTTCCACGACCCAAATTGTTTCCACCCCTGGCTTGATCATGACCTCTCTGCTGTAGCGGACCACCCCTCGGTGGCTGTACATCTCCTCGATCCACGACTGGCACCTAAGCTGACAGTTTAGGGAAATTCTGGATCCTATGCTTCATAGATCCACAAGCTAGGGTAATTCCTGATCCTATGCTCCATAGATCCACAAGCTAGACAAGCTCCCGTCCTCTTCCAACACTCGCCTGCATGACCTTTGCCACAATTAGCACAAAGTGGCACCCCTGGATTAACAGCAGGGGGCCCTGCTCTATCTAGCCCATTAACTCTGGCCCTAGCCCTAGGCATCTGTCTTACACCAGGAGTCTCAGCCTCCCTTTTATTCCTACCCCTCTATTTCTCCCGATTTAAGTGCTCAGTATGCTTTACCTCATCTGTTTTCTTTGCCTTCTCCACCAACTCTGAGAAAACTCGCTCCCTTTGTGGAGCTATCAGTACTCTGAGGCTATCTCTAAGTCCATCCTCAAACCTCACGCAATGCTCATACTCCGTTGCCACCATTACTCTTGCATACCTACTAAGGCGTAAAAACACCGCCTCATACTCCGCCACTGATTTTTCCCCTTGGGTCAAATTCAGGAACTCCTTCCTTCTAGCATTCACATAGCTTGCACCCACATACTTACCTTGGAATGCAGCTTTGAAAAACTCCCAAGTGACCCGCTCCAGTTGGGTGCCCTCTTTCACTGTCAGCCACCACTGGTAGGCTTCTTCCCTAAGCAGTGACACTTGTCCTTTCAACTTTTGCTCAGGTGAGCAGTCCAGGTCCTCCATTATCCTTTCAGTGGCCTCCAACCAATATTTCGCCACATTAGGAGCCACGCCAGCCATGCCCTTAAAGATCTCAGCCCCGTTCGAATGAAGTTGCTCCGGAATGAACCCCCGATTTTTGCTGCCATTATTGGGCCCAGCGACCCTTTCCAAAATTCTCATCATTGCTTGCAACAATGCATCTTCTCCCACGGCCCAATCCTACGGTCCATTCCAAGCCACAGGTGAGGCCGGAGCCTATTCTACTCCAACATTGGGCATATGGCCCGATGCCAACGATTCAGCCCTAAAACTTCCGCGGCCTCGTCCATGGCCACTTGTACCTCTTCTAGCACTCATCGTCGATTCGCGTATTATCTAGATTAGAAATTTTATAAAGTCTTCGTTAGTTTCAATAATTAACCCGATGTTTTACGGAAGTACTTAAAGAGAAGATTGTTTTCGAAAATCCTCTACAGTTTCAACTTCCTGCGGGCTTTGGTTCCATTCTAACAAAATCATCTAGAGTAGCCCTCTAACTGTTTACTATAATAACTTAAACAAATTTAAGAGTAAAAGTACTTACTTGGTTGGATGTCGGAGACTCAGTGTGCCGCTCAGCAACACTTCCCTTTTTCCAAAACATTGTAATCCAATAAAAAATATTATTTTTTTAAAACAAAAAAACCAAGTAATAAGGCCCAAATTCACTACCCGAGTTTTAAAACTTGGGCTCTGATACCACTAAATGTAACACCCCAAACTCGGCCCAGACGTTATGGTTGAATCTGACGTGTTACTCAACTTCTCGTAATTACAATGGAAATAATAATACCTCAAGTAATAATATCATAATAAAAACCTTATTACAATCTGGCCTGAAACATACTTAATAAAATAAAACTTATAAGCTTAAAAAAAAAGTCCAAATTTGTGTTGCTAGCTAGCCACCCAGAGTCCCTCCAAACATCGAACCTTCTACTGAGCATCACCTGAAAATAAAATAAAATCCACACACCAACAGTAGCCCGTGATAAACCGTAATTTATACATATTTTTACCCCATGCTTAACACATTTTATGGATGATTTTTCTTTAGAATTGGTGAATTCGATGCTCCTAATGCCTTAATTTCATGTTTTATATTTAGGAGAGCATAAGAGAGGGAAAGGAACGAGAAACAGGCCAAAAACAGAGAAAATGGGCCAAATTACGAAATCAACACGGCTTGGACTTCCTCACATGGGCAGACCACACAGCCGTATCAATTTGGTAGATTTGAAGCACGATTCACACGGGCGTGTCCCTACTGAGCCCAAGCTGAGTCCAATTCAGAAAAGGCTAATTTTGAGGGTTTTTTAGGCATTCTAAAGCCTATAAATACGCCTTAAAGGAAGAGAAAAAGGGAGGCACTGAGAAGAAGGAAGGAATTACTCGAAGGAAGCCGATTGATCTATCTCAGAAGTCGGTTTCATCATCAAGACTAAAGATCTCCCCTCAACTTCCCTTAGGAGTTTTGGGTTTTCTTTATGTTTTGTATTCATTATTCTTCTGAGATGTTTTCATTTTTATTTATGAACTAAATCCCCTAAATACCTAAGGGGAATGAAACCTAAGATGAATCTTGTTATTATTTTTTAAACTGTATGATAAATATTTAACTTGTTCTTAATTATGTGTTCTTAATTCTTTTTTTGATATCCTAGGATACTGATTTAAGATAAGCTCTTATTCAGAGGAGAAATAGACCCTGTCTAAGAGTACATTTGTCATAATTAAACAGAATTGATTGCGTGCCTAGAGATAGGGTGACAAGATTTTGCCAAATTAGGGTGAAACCTAATATGGGGATCCATAGATCGAGTTAATGCAACCCTAGAGTGTTAATTAGAGAAAAGTCTCAATTATTCAATCTAGGGATTAGACGTTATTAGTCTTGAATAGGGATAATAACATAACTTAGGGATCTCTACGAAACAAGTTCAATGAATAAATCGTCCCTTTCGGAGCCAGAATAACAAGTACAGTCTAAGGGGATTTTTCCTTAGGTATTGTCTTAATTCAATCGTTTTCCAAAAGTAATCCCCCAATTCTACTTTCTGTGAATTCTTAGTTTAGATAATTAGTTAGTTAAAACAAAACCCCCTTATTTTTTAGGCTAGATAATGAAAAGATAGTCATTACTAGTACTTTTAGCTCCTTTGGGTTTGACAATCCGGTCTTGCTAAAACTATACTACTGTTCGACAGGTACACTTGCTTGCATCGCGATAATAGTTAGTTTCAAGAATGATTAATTATAAATATTTAAAACTTACCTGTCACGAAAATCGCGACCATGTTTTTGGCACCGTTGCCGGGGAACTAAGATATTAGGAACGCTCAATTTTTATTACTTTAGCCATTTATTTTCTAGAAATTTAATTTTAGTTATTATTATTATTTATTAATTTACTTTTTCTTTCTCTTGGCAAGTTTTTATAGTTTATGACTAGAAGAAACCCGTCAGGACCACTACTTTTTGACGAAGAAATCGATCGCACAGTTCGTAGAAATCAAAGAGAAATAAGGCGAAGCTGAAGATACATAGAGAACGAGCAAGAGGACGATGCTCAACCCCCAACCAAAGAGATGGCTGAAAACCAAGACAACCAGCTACCTCCTGTAATTGCGGTTAATCAAAATCCTGCTCCACGCACTATGCATGATTATGCTAAACCTTCTTTAACAGGAACTAAATCGAGCATAGTTAGACCTACTGTAGCTGTAAATACTTTTGAACTAAAACCTAACACTATTCAAATGATAAAACAATTTGTTCAGTTTGATGGTTTGCAGGATGAGGATCCCAACGCTCACTTAGCAAACTTTTTAGAACTGCGATACATTTAAAATTATTGGTGTTCTTATGATGCCATTTATTTTTGATTATTCCCTTTTTCATTGAGGAACAAAGCTAAGCAGTGGTTGAACTCATTACCATGAGGGTCAATCACTACTTGGGAACAAATGACCGAAAAATTTCTATTAAAATATTTCCCGTCGGCTAAAACGGCCAAATTACATAATGATATCTCTTTGTTTGTGCAGATAGACTTAGAAACTCTTTACAATGCATGGGAGAGATCCAAGGGCTTACTGAGAAGGTGCCCTCACCATGGGTTACCGCTTTGGCTTGAGGTTCAAATGTTCCATAATGGCCTGAATCCTTTGACTCGGTAAATGGTTGACGCAGCTGCTGGCAGAACCATCAATAATAAAACACCTGAAGATGCTTATGAGTTTATAGAGGAGATGTCACTGAATAACTATCAGTGGCAAGTCATGAGGACAAAACCAACGAAAACAACCGGTGTTTATAATGTCAACTTGGTCACTATGCTCTCTATTCAGGTAGAACTCTTGAATACGAAAATTGATGGTTTTCTTAGTTCTGCACAGGTTCACCAAGTAATGCAGTGCGAAGCAAGCCGAGGTGGATCAAGCAATTCAGAATACCAACCTTATGGCCACAACATGGATAACGAGCAGTTAAATTACATGGGTACTAATCCTCGATCTCAAAACAATCCATATAGTAACACTTACAATGCAGGTTGGAGGAACCACCCAAATTTCTCGTGGGGTGGTCAGGGAAGTCAAAGATCACAACATCCTCCAGGCTTTCAACAACCCCCTACCAACAAGAGAAGAAGCCGAACCTTAAAGAGATGCTGTCTAAATTTATCTCGGTGTCAGAAACCTATTTCCAGAACACCGAGACAACACTTAAAAATCAACAAGTGTCGATCCAAGGGCTCGAAACTCAGATAGGCCATCTTTAAACTAATCTTCGAATGACCACAAGGTAGCTTGCCAAGTAATACTGAACCCAACCCAAGGGAACAACTCAACGCGATTAATGTTCAAGATGAAGAAGGATTCGTTGAGCCTGAGCCAGAATCGGGGCAAGAAAGTATAGTAAGTAGAGGTCAAGGTGAGGTAGGTCATAATAAAAACAAATTAGTGAATATCGAATATAAACCTCGCCATACCCCAACGCGACAAGGAAAGACCGCTCAGATGTACAATTTGGTAAATTCCTTAAACTCTTAAAAAAATTACACATTAACTTATCGTTTATTGAAGCTCTATCACAGATGCCAAACGCAATGAAATTTTTGAAGAAGCTTTTAGCACATAAGCAGAAGTTGGACGAGGCATCGCATGTGGAACTAAACGCAGTTTGCTCAGCTATTCTGCAAAATAAGCTACCGAACAAATTAAAAAATCTAGGGAGTTTTACAATTCCTTGCTTAATTGGTAGTTTAGATGTTAATAATGCATTAGCTGATATAGGGCTAGTATTAACGTCATGCCATACAAAATGTTCAAACGACTAGGTCTTGGGAAACCCAAACAGACTAGGATGAGCATTCAATTAGCAGATAAAACTATAAGATTTCCTAGGGGTATTATTGAAGATGTGCTAGTTAAAATCGATAAATTTATATTTCCCGTGGACTTCATTGTTGTAGACATAGAAGAGGATAGCAACACTCCTTTAATTCTAGGAAAGCCCTTTTTAGCAATTGCTAAAATGATCATTGATGTTGGCACAGGTGAACCCACACTCCGTGTGGGAGACGAAACAATCACCCTTCAAGCTCGCAATTCTGGCAACACATCATAAATTGAAGGTGATCGTTTAACCCATTCTACTAAAACTGACAATATGGTGAAACCTACTTTGCAGGAAATGAGTATGAAGAAAGTACATGAGCCATCTCAAGCAATGGTAGAGGACCTATTCATGAAGAACGAAGGCTACAAATTGAGGAGCTAGATGAATGGCAGATGCATAAACCAAGAACGTATGATAAACCAAAACTACGCAAGAACAATCTCAACACCTTCCCACATCAACTTAAGGTTGGAGATAAAGTCTTATTAGATGCCGCAGATCCTCACATTGTCACTACCACACCGAATGAAGAAATCCCTCTTACAGTACTTAGCATTTTCCCATTCGGTACAGTCGAGGTAAGTCATCCCAAGTTCGGCACTTTTAAGGTAAACAACACTTGTCTGAAACCTTATTTTGATGAGAATGATAGCAGGAATGAGGAGTATAAACTCTTCGAACCCCATGACCATTCAATGGTGAGGTAAGTCGAGCTTAGACTATAAATAAGCGCTTCTCGGGAGGCAACCTAAGCACAAACTGTATTAACTTAATTAAAATTTAGTCTTCAACACCTAACTTACTAACAGAACTCTTGAATATAGGTTTTCCACAGAGACATGGCCAAGCACACGGGCGTGCTTAGGGCCGTGTGAAAATAGGGCAACGGTTTTCCTAAACACAGGCTACGATAAAACACCACGGCCGTGCGACATGGCTGTGGTCAAACATGCCAAAACAACACGGGCGTGAGACACGCTCGTGTGGAAGAACCGTGGGTGAACTTGTTAAAATAGCACGGGCGTGTGACACGCCCGTGTCTAGCACTCACGGTCGAACCTGTTAGATTGACACAGGCGTAGGTCTAAATACACAGGCGTGGGAGAAGCGAACAACACCAGACACGGCCGTGCGACACGACCATGTACACCCACACGCCCAAAGGACACGAGCATGTACTAAATGTCAGACGTGCCCAAACTCAAAATTCGTGAATCACACGGGCTAAATTAGGGAACACAGGCGTGTTACCTGGCCGTGTGCCCCAAAATCTATAAATAGGCTGCACTATTCATTGTCTTCTTCACCCGAAAACCCTAACCCTAGTCGCTGCAAGTCCACACGCCTTCCCCGCCATGCCCGTGCGCCGCTTCCAACTTCATTCCTGACGCTTATTCTTCCATTTTTTAGCGTTTGTTCACTCTTTTACCTTTAACTCCACACATTTTTAATGCTATAATCTTCATGTATCTCACACTATGCTATCATTCAAGTTTCATTTCTTTTAAGATTAGTTATCATTCATTCCCCATGACATATTTTTTATTAAACTCTCATGCCTTATTCACCTATTCTAAATCAATATTCATAGTTTTCAATTGCTTTTTGTTATTTACCATTACAACTCATGCCATGTGCCAAATTTATGCTCTGTATATTCCATGAAATTCGATGCCCATTCTCATGCCCTTACAATGCCAATGTCACGAAATCAAAATTATTATGTTGGCTGAGTTTAGTTAGTATTAGTAATTTTGGATAAAATTGTTAGTTCAAATTCATGGCTTTTCAAATTTGTTTACCTACTATTATTCTTCTTTAAATTGTAGGTACCATGTCATCCTTACATGGTAAAAAGACCGTTGTCCCTACTTCAAAGAAAAGAAAGGGAGTGTCATCTTCCTCGGGTCCTACTGCAGAAGTTTACCACCCTTTCCTGAGGTTACCCATCGGGCCCCAAGAAGAACTCCTACAAATACTTCGAACCCGACCTTTAATTCCGGGCTGCTGTATCGACTAGGCTGCAATAGAACAAGTCCAGTTGGCTGCTACAATTCGGGCCCTCCTAACCACCGACCCTTACGAGCTTTTCTTTAGGATCATCGAGCCGATGTATCTCGAGCTTACGATGGAATTATGCTGCACATTTCATCTTCAGACCATGAAGACGAACTACGATGATCCCGGCACGGTGCAATTTCACCTAGGCAGATTAATCCACTAGCTCAGCGTCCCAGAATTGTGATAGCCCTAATTTGACCCTAGTCGGGAAGTGGTTTCAGGACCACAAAACCGAGTCATAAAAATAATTAACTGTTATATTCTATGCTTATTATATGTGTACATGCATATGTGAAAGTTTCATGCTCTAATTTTATCATTTGTATGTGAAATTATTAAATAAGACTTATGTGAAATAATTGTGGAAGGTGATAGGTAATTTTAAAAAGGGGGTCTATTAATGCATGCCACAAAAGGTTTAGACTTGCATGTCAAATATACATTTTTGTTTATAGTGGCCGGCCATGATGATGCTTTTATATTAAATATATGTATTAATTATTAGTTAAATGGCTTTATACTTTATAATATAGATGAATAAAATAAAATAATAATAGAAAGAATGGTGAAGAAAACAAAGTCTCAGCTTTGTTCTTCTTAGCCGAATCTAAAGAAAGAAAAAAAATGGAGTAAGACATTCGGCCATTTGAATCATAAGGAAGGTTAGTAAATTGTGTTAGGTTTTTTTTTTTAAATTCTAGCTTGTTTTAGGTTAGTCATCATGTTTCTTACTTAGGCCATGTTAAAATTTTGGATTTGGGTGGTGAATGGAGCATTCGGCCATGGTTGTTAATGAAGAGATTGGATTATTTTCTTTATGTTTTGATGAATAAATGTTGATGAGAGAAGTTTGAACTAGTTAAAAGTTTAATTTGATAGTATTTATGTGTAATAGCCGAACTTGGACTTGTTTAGTTACTTGAATAAATGTTTTGAAGTCAAATGTTGTTAATATATGAGATTATTTATTTTAAATGCATCGTATGAACTATTAGTAAAAGAAAAATATGTGCTGAGAATCTATGTTTATGTTTATGTGTATTCGGCCATGAAGCAATTTGAATTGAGAATAAGTCTGTTTAAATGAATGTTTTGATTTTTGATAAGTTTTAATTATTTGTGATGCTTAAAACTTACTAAGCTTTGAAAGCTTACTTCGTTTGTTACGTTCTTTGTTTTATAGATTATTGATTCCAGTTACCTGCTCGGAAAGGGAATCGTCAGCTACTCGTCACACTATCTGTCATTTTGGGGTACTACTATATTTTGAAGCTAGTATGGCATGTATGGAATAGACTTAAGCGAATGATATTTTGAGATGTACTTATATATAAGCCATGTGAATATGGCTACTTTTGAATGTCGATACAAGTTTGAATTTCGATCTTTAACTGAGTTTGGCGATGTATATTTTTATTTTATTTTTTATTGTGTATGTTTTTAAAATATTAAATTTTGAATCAGTAACTCTTCATAACCTACCCCGGTGACAGACACGAGTTATAGGGGTGTTACAAGAATTCAGTACTGCACTGGGTTTATATACGGAAGAATTCAAGGAGGAGAATGACTTACATGCTCTCAACCGCCACATCCATCATTCTCCTTCACGGTGCTGGGATGCACTAGTACCAGGTGCGGCCACCTACAATCCTAGCCACTCCAAGGCATCGGCTCTCCCTCCATCTCTGAGTTACCTGCATGCTATTTTGGCTCACACGATTACAGGAAGGCGAGAGGGCACCGGCATCGTCAATACTCACGACGCCTACTTTTTATGGTGTATGTCGCACAGGTATTTCATCGACCTTGCCTATTTCATCGCCCTCATGATTCAGCACCAAACGGAGCGGTATAGGGAGGGAGTCATCTCCATGGCCCCTATGTTACCCGGTTGGCTCGACGCTTTGGGCTCTTCAGCACCGTAGCCCATGAATCATCCTTAACCCTCATTGGCCAAATGTCTCTGCAAGGCATCTCGAGCATGCTTAGCATGAGGATGATCAAAAAGTGCTGAGGAACCTACCCTCCTCAATATCATCTCCCCCAATCTACTGAGGAGGACGCCTACGAGAACATTCCTGATGATGTTCCCCCACAATACGAGGACCCACCGTCTCAGCCACCACCACCCTCTCGTCCAGTTCATACGGCGGCTTCATATGCTGACATCTCTGAGCACTTCACTCGATTCGAGCAGCAGTGTTTTCAATGATTTGACAACATTGATGCTACTCTACAGCAGATTTGTCAGCACCTCCACATCTCATCGCCACCCCCACCTCACGAACCATTTAGTGATGAAGATGTTTAAAAACTTTTATTTCTTATTTTATGTTTTTACTTTTATTTTACTTTAAGACTACTTTTTTATTTTTCTTTCACCTTATTTTTATTAGGACTTATAATTATTATTCTACAATTTTAAATTTTGGCTAATTCCTATTGAGTACTTTCCATTCTTTATTTATTTCTTAAAAGAGTTCCTGATTCTATCACAGTTATAAAGAGCTCCACAGCTCACTATTACTTAGGAACTCGAGACTCCACCGGGAACGTTTCTCCACGACTAGTATGTCCTCATCGACCACGACCATAGCTACCATTAGATATAATATTCTTTCGGTGCAAGACTTATGGACTAATGAACCTCTACCACCGCCGGAGTATCCTCCTCCACTCTCGCACCGATTACTCTTCAAAACTCCAGTTCGAGGAATTCATCATACAGGAAGTTTCACTTCTCCTCCTATCTTATGATTACAAATTTATCTTTTCCTATCTATCTTTGTACATTGAGGGTAACGTACGTCTTAAGTGTGGGGGGTATTTATTTCATTATCAGAAAAAACCCTGAATGACTGCCTTGTTCTCTTGAAAAGCTCTCATATCGTATTTAGGATAAATTTTGATTGATTTATGATTTTGATTGATATATCTTGAATTAAAACATAGGCATTTATGCACTGATTTTTTAAACCTTAAGACACTAGAGAATCAAGCATGATAAGTTGATTTTTAGGAATTTAAAATTTTAGGTTGTTTCCCCAAAGTTTAGGTATTACTTTGCGTTGGAATTCACAAGTTTTAAACATCAAAAAGCCATAATTTTTGTGAGATTTTTGAGCCTTTTGAGCATCTATTAATTCTTTCCTGCTCACTTTTATTATTGCTTTGTGTGCGTCAGTATTGAATTGTTATTCAAGAACTTGCTTGATTATGCATGTCAAGACCACACTATTTGATTTGATATGTCAAAATGAGAAAGGCACTTAGGATTAACCCACTCATTCCATGAAAATCCTACCTCCACATTAACCCCTAGTAAACCCCCTTGAGCCTAACAAATCATTTCTTGTATTACCCTTAATGTTAACCCTTATCCCATTATTGTTGAAATCCCCTAAATTAATTTGATCCCCATTTTTTTCGAGATTTGAATTGAAATAGTTGCTTAACTATGTTTTATTCTATTTTGTAATTTAAATTGTTCTTAATTAAAAAAATGTATACATATTAGTAGTAGTAATCATTTGTTTTTGAGCTTAAGTATTTAAATTCCATATCTTGAGAAGAAGCTTTGTTGTACGCAAGTGATATTAAATCTTTTTCTAGTTAAGTGATTTTTCAATTCAATCTCAATTCTAACTTTTTCTTTCAGCCTGTGACCACACCCCCTAACCAAGCCTTATTACAACCCTCTAAAGACCTTTTGATTGATGTATCATCTTAATTTATAGTGGTGGAGATTTGATTTTCATGTAAGCCTATGGTAATGACTTTTCATTATTGACTATTGAGTGCTTCATTTATTGTCCTTAAACATCTCAAGTGATTTGAGTGAATCTTTAGTGAAGATGTAAAACTCTATGACATTTTGAATCAAAGGTAATTATTTAGACGGGGAGACACATATACTTTCATGATAAAGTGCTCAACTTGGAATGATTGAAACTTTGATGTTCTTTCAATTGAATTTTCAATGTATGATCACCTATGGATTATTTTGAGATATTATCGATAGGAATTATAGGTTGAGAAGGATTTATTTTGATTATGAGTTGAGAATTTTGCTTAAGGATAAGCAAATGCTTAAGTGTGGGGGTATTTGATAAACCGTAATTTATATATATTTTTACCCCATGCTTAACACATTTTATGGATGATTTTTCCTTAGAATTGGTGAATTTGATGCTCCTAATGCCTTAATTTCATGTTTTATATTTAGAAGAGCATAGAAGAGTGAAAGGAACGAGAAACGGGCCAAAAACTGAGAAATGGGCCAAAGTACGAAATCAACACGGCCTGGACTTCCTCACAGAGGTAGACCACACGACCGTGTCAATTTGGCAGATTCGAAGCACGATTCACACAGGCGTGTCACACGGACGTGTCCCTACCGAGCCCAAGCTGAGTCTAATTCGAAAAAGACTAATTTTGAAGGTTTTTTTAGGCATTCTAAAGCCTATAATTACTCCTTAAAGGAAGAGAAAAAGGGAGGCACGGAGAGGAAGGAAGTAATTACTCGAAGGAAGCTGATTGATCCATCTTAGAAGCTGGTTTCATCATCAAGACTGAAGATCTCCCCTCAACTTCTCTCAGGAGTTTTGGGTTTTCTTTATGTTTTGTATTCCTTATTCTTCTGAGATATTTTCCTTTTTAGTTATGAACTAAATCCCCTAAATACCTAAGGGGATTGAAACCTAAGACGAATCTTGTTATTATTTTTTGAATTGTATGATAAATATTTAACTTGTTCTTAATTATGTGTTCTTAATTCTTATTTTGATATCCCAGGATACTGATTCAAGATAAGCTCTTCTTCAGAGGAGGAATAGACCCTGTCTAAGAGTACATTTGTCATAATTAAGCAGAGTTGATTGCACGCCAAGAGATAGGGTGACAAGATTTTACTAGATTAGGGTGAAACCTAATAGAGGGATCCATAAATCGAGTTAATGCAACCCTAGAGTGTTAATTAGAGAAAAGTCTCAATTATTCAATCTAAGGGTTAGACGTTATTATTCTTAAATAGGGATAATAGCATAACTTAGGGATCTCTACGGAACAAGTTAAATGAATAAATCGTCCGATTCGGAGCCAGAATAACAAGTACAAACTAGGTGGATTTTTCCTTAGGTATTGGCTTAATTCAATCGTTTTCTAAAAGTAATCCCCCAATTCTTCTTTATATGAATTCTTAGTTTAGATGATTAGTTAGTTAAAGCAAAACCCCCTTATTTTTTAGGCTAGATAATAAAAAGACAGTCATTACTAGTACTTTTAGTTCCTTTAGGTTCAACAATCTAGTCTTGCTAAAACTATACTACTGTTCGATAGGTACACTTGCCTGCATCGCGATAATAGTTAGTTTCAAGAACGATTAATTATAAATATTTAAAACTTACTTGTCACGAAAATCACAACCAACTCGGTTGCGGAACTACCTTCATTTACATATTAGGCTTTAAAAGCCGTCGGTGGATCCACGATTGTCAGGCAACCATGCGATCCTCATATACTTCCTCCATACCATAATTCCCACCCTATATGCAACCTAAGCAGAACATCATATGTATGCATGTCACATCCACAAAACTTACATTCAACACCTAGGGGTATTTTGGTCATTTTTCCCTTAGAGGCATTTTGGTAATTTTCCCTTAATTATGGTTTTCACTTACCTTGGCCCATGAACAAGCCCCACGAACTAAGGTGAACGAATGCTATGCACCAGGTAAGATTCCAGAGAATAGGAGGTGGTTCGTTAAGACCGCTTAAGTACCAAGCTCTCCCTAGATCCAATCCTAGACATGCATATACTCGTTGCCATACCTTAACCCTATGACTTATCCACGGTCTCAATTAATTAATTAAGTTTTATGTAGTCATCATATACTAGGCCCAATACCCCTACATACATGCATATGGCCTACTAGGCCCAATCTTATTCAAATGGCCCATCTGGCCCAGTTCATATTCTTATGGCCCACTAGGCCCAATTCACATTTATATGGCCCATTAGGCCCAAATCATATTATATTCAGACTCACATACAAATTTCCTAACACATAGCATCACTTATCAATCTTTGCCTATTATGGGCCTAGCAGCCAATCAGGCCCATTTAGCCAATTCTCAACCCAAGTCCACGGAATTACCTCTGGGCCTCAGGCAACCTATCGGTTTCCTCTCCATGGGTTTTTGCACACTCGTGTGACTATCGTAGCCCAACTTTCGACTTTTCAGTATTTCAGCTTTTCAGCTTTTCGGCATTTTGGCTTTTGCCGATTCATTGTGTGTGTGCAGTGTATGTACACACCTGGTAGGCAAGTGTGCTGCAATTTCCTTAGCCCAAACCTACAATCGATATCACTCAAAGATTAATCTCACATACTTATCGAATACTTTACCAAAAGCCAGAATCTCACCTTAACCTTACCTTACGTGATAAGTATAACAGCCCCTTCACTAACCACGATCAACTCCTAGATCTGCACCAGTCGTAACTATTAAAACTAGAATAATAGGTGACTCGTATCCAACACAAATCCCCTTACCTTACTATGGCTATTCGGCCAACCTTAGCCAATGGATGAGGAATACTTACCAAAACTGCAACACCTAAGGGGCAATTCGGCAATGAGCTAAGATTCGAGATCCGATACTAATTCCCTACCATGGTTTATTAGGAAGAGTGAGGGACAATATTCGATACTTAGCAAAGAAACCGATTGGGAGAACAACACTTACACTAGATTTGACCAAAGTAGAAGGAGTAGTGATTGCACCAAGGGTATTCAGCCAAAGAGGTTCAGCCTGTAACGCCCCGTACCCGAGACCGTCGCCGGAGTTGAACACGAGGTGTTAACGGGCTTAATTCATTAATTTAACAGCTCAAACAATTTATTTTTAAAATTTCCAGACAAGCTGGCCAACTGTATCGCGGTCACTTAAAAATTCATATCTCGAGTTTCGAAACTCGAAATTAAAATCCTTAAATATTTCCTAAAATTAGACTCATATATATATTTACTAATTGTTTCTAGAATTTTTGGTTGAGCCAATTAGTATATTTTATTAGTTAAAGTCTCCCCTATTTCAGGGTTTCACTACTCTGACCCCTGTGTATTACAAATCAGATATCTCACTGTACAGAGTTTCAATGACTATGTCATTTGTTTCTTATAAAACTAGACTCAATAAGAATTTCATACATGTAAGATAAAACTCCTAATTGTTTTTTTTACAATTTATAGTGAATTTTTAAATTCAGAACAGGGGATACAAAGATCACTCTGACCCTATTCCACCAAAACTTTAATATCTCACAAAATATAACTCATATACCTGTTTTGTTCCATCCATATGAAATTAGACTCATTATGCTTAAATTTCATAATTTACTCATCATTTAATTTTATTTATACTATTTTTAGTGATTTTTAAAATTTACATCACTACTGCTGTCAGATTCTGTTTTATGGCAAATTTTACTTTACTATATATTTTCATGGACTAAATAGCATTTTAAACATACCTAACATCAAATATGACTTAGATTGGCCATTCCAATGGCTAATCATTTACAAACCTTTTTCTTGCCAAACCATAGCCAAATCATAAGATCATTTACACAAAGGGAGTATTTTGCCATACATGCCACATTCAAAACACACAAGCCATTTTACCAATTTAGGCCTTCGGATAGTGTGGACGAATCTTCGACCTATCCCGATTCTCAAGCCGGCTTGTCAACAAATACAATGAATGAAAAGAAGGGGGTAAGCATAAATGCTTAGTAAGTTCACATGGAAATAGCAAGTAACATAATCATGAAATTCCACATAAAACATCATTTGCATAAACAACACCAAGACATTCATGTTTCATTTGCATTTAATATCTTTCTACGATTTCATCATACCAAGTTCTCAACCCGAGGATTTAAACACATACCTGTCAAATTTTCTCATTCACCACACTTACCAATATCTCACCTTCGTTTTAGGCATTCTTCTCATTCACTTAAGATTCACCCGTTGAACACATCGGAAAATAATTTAAATACGCAGATTTCATGAATGTAAGTGCCATACCCGCAGCTAGACAAACTCAATAGCCTGTGGAACTTATGTAGCCAAGCTACCATGTAACCTGCCCATAAGTGAACTCGGACTCAACTCAACGAGTTCGGATGCCTAGTTACAACTCATGAACTCGGACTCAACTCAACGAGTGGAACTCAAGTATCCTAGTGACATGTCACTTGTATTCTAATCTATTCCTAAGGTTCAAACGGGCTTTTTCCTTGATCTCACATCTTTGCCGTCTTCCACAGAATATCGGAACCCATACTCGGTGATAGTTCATACTCATCAAGTAATTCACATAATTACATATTATTCAACAATAACCACAAAACATAACATTTCATGATAATAATAAGCATCATATCATATAAACAACATTAAATTGCTCAAAATGATAATTATGTTACTACATTTACACATGAACTTACCTTGATACAATATATTTGCAATCGAGCCTATTCTTCGTAAACTTTGTTTTTCCCTCGATCGTGACTTGAATCTCGTTTCTCTTGATCTATAATGCCAAATTAATCTTATTTAATACATACATTCATCAAAACAGCATTTAATACGAACTTTTGCAAAATTACATTTTTGCCCCTAAAATTTTGCATAATTACACTTTTGCCCCTAGGCTCGGGAATTAAAATTCATCCCTTGTTCTTATGTATTATGACATGCTGATCATTTTTCCCTTCTATGGCAACATCAAATTCACACTATAACATGTACTTATGACTATTAGGTATTTTTACTAATTACTCGTTTTCGCTTAAAACTGAGTAGCACAAGTTGTCTAACATAATGTAAAACCTCATATTCTATCATAAAACACCAAAATACACAAATTTTACCTATGGGTATTTTTTTCCAAATATGAACCCTAGGTTGAATTATTGCTAGCATAAGTTAATTTGAGCTACCGGGATTTCAAAAACATAAAAATCATTAAAAACGGGGCATGAAATCACTTACTATGAAGCTTAAAAGTTGAAGAAACCCTAGCTATGGGGAGAGGTAAAATTCATCAGCAACAATATGGAGAAGATGATCATTTTGTGTTATTTTTCCTATTTTATTTGATTTAATATACAAATTACCAAAATGCCCTTACTACTAAACTTTCCAAAAATTCCATCCATGTCCAATTTTTTTATCCATAGACTTAGAAATTGGTAAAGTTGCTATTTAATACCTCCTCATTAATATTCCAAAGAAATTTCATACTAAAAACTCCTATAATGCAAATTTTGCAAATTATTCGATTTAGTCCCTAATTCCAATTTAAGTACTTTAGGCATAGAATTTCATAACGAAAGTTTCACACAATCATGCAATCATATCATAAACATCAAAATAATTATAAATAATTATTTCTATCTCAAATTTGTGGTCACGAAACCACTATTCTGATTAGGCCCTAATTCGGGATATTACATGGCCCTTTACGATTTTGTATGGCAAAAGAAGGTTATTCGGCTCCAAGGAAAAAGAAAGAAAAGTCAGTAATGAGGTAGAGAAAGAATAGAATTCGGCACAAGGAAGGAGAAAAAGAAAAGAAAGGCAGAGGATTTTCGGCTTTTAGAGAAAAGAGTTTCTGGTAACAGGGTGAAGGAAATTCAGTCATTAGCTTCATACCCTAGCATTCGGCACCTATTTATAAGCCTTATAGTCGAATTTTCCCATGCCTAATTCTTCATTTGGCTCAATCACTTCTCCCTTCTCATCTCCTCGTTTTTCTCCCTGATAACCCCTTGATCCTTTCCTTAATTTTCTCTCCTGAACACTTCCCTTGGAGTCCACTTTCACGCCACTTCCATCCTTCTAGAAGGTCAAAATTAAAATTCTAAAAACACTAAGCTAGGATTCGATCCTTGGACCTCTTTGCTAGCTATTAACGCCACCTCCTTACACTTTAAGCAGTGTCACTTAGCCACTCTTCTACTAGGCTCTTTACTGCTATTTTCCCCTATCTTTATTAAAAGCCTAACTACTTGCCAACCCAATTCTTTTAATAATTAACTTATAATTTCTTCTACCCCTTAATTTGAATTCAAACCTTGACCGAGACCCACCTTTGCGTAATTAGCACTTAACCATAATTATTAAGCACAAAAAGAAAAAATCAAGATTTTGAGATTTTTGGATTTCGGGATTTTTGAGGCGTTACACAAAGGCTTGGTAGATAGCCTTATATTGTCCACACAGGTAGACACTCGGGCATGTGTCTAGGCCGTGTGTGACACACGGTCAGCCCCATGGGTGTGTTGTTCAGCCATGTGTCCCCTGCACGTAAAATTTACAAGTTAGAATGTATGGTAGTAAACACACAAGCAGAGATAGGGTCGTGTGTCTCAGCCATGTGGAGGACATGGCCTCTAGCCACGGGCGTGTGCCCCTTATTGGATACTAACATCAAAAACAGAATGTCAAGGTTTTTAGACACGAGCTAGGACACGGTCGTGTCATGGCCATGTAGGGGACACGGGCTATAGACACGGACATGTGTCAAGCCGTGTGAAAAACCCTGTAGTTTGAATTTAGAATTTAATTCGCACGAGCATTGGACACGAGCGTGTCCCTAGATGTCTAGGTCATGTGTATCACACGGGCCATCAGCACGACCATATTATAATAACCACACGGGCGTGTTGCCCATCCACACGGGCGTGTGCCCTATTTCAAGAGGCATTTTTATTAAATAAGTTTAAGGACCCGAGTTGGTTTCGAATGGCTTCCAATGAATGTTTGAGGCCTCGTAGGCCCATATTAAGGAGATTTAATAAAGTTAAAAAAAGTTTTAAATTTGAGCAAGTCTTGGTGACTTGGAAACATTTAAATGCATGTGTTTAAGTTTAATAATGCCTTATATTCTGTCCCAGCGTAGGGCACGGGTGTGGGGTGTTACATTTAGTGGTATCAGATCTATGGTTTAGTCGATTCTAAGAGTAACCTAGTGTAAGTACGAGTCTAGCTATACATGTCATAATTGTATATTGATAGTGTGACGACTCTTGACGAGATAAATTTTGTTTTTATTTATATAATAAATGGATCCTGACGTAGCTATGTCGGATGATGTGGAGAGCAATGCGCCAGCTCCCGCTGAAGGGACCGCGCTAGTAGATAATGGGCCCGTGACACTAAGTCAGGGCGGTGGGGCTAGAGAGGCTTACCTCTACATAATGGACGCTTCGTACACAGAGTTTGTTCGTGCGAATCTGAGCACTCCACCTCCCCACCTCCTCCGATTCCTCAGTATGCCCCGGTAGCTCCGCAAGGAGTGGATATGGTTAGGAGGGAGAAACCCTCAGTAGATAAAATACGAAAGCAAGGGTCCGAGGAATTTCTGGTTAATATTGATTATGACCTAGAAAGAGCAGAGTTCTGGTTGGAAAATAACATTAAGGTATTTGATGAGCTATCGTGCATGCGTGATGAGTGTGTGAAGTGCGCAGTATCACTTCTACGAGACTCGGCCTACCAATGGTGGAATACTCTCGTGTCTATTGCACTAAGAGTGAGGATAACTTGGGAATTCTTCCTGGAAGAGTTTCGAAAGAAGAACATCAGCTAGAGGTTTATATACCAGAAAAGGAAAGAATTTTTAGAATTGAAGCAAGGCCGTAGGACGGTAACGGAGAACGAACATGAGTTTGTGAGACTCAGCAAATATGTATAGGACTGTGTATCTGTAGAAGCCATCATGTGCAAGAGGTTTGAAGAAAGTTTGAACGAAGATATTCGTCTAGTAGTTGGCATCTTAGAATTGAGGGAATTCGTGGTGCTCATGGAGAGAGCATGTAAGGCCGAGGAATTGGCCAAAGAGAAGAGAAAAGCTGACATCGAGTCCTGAGACTCAAGGAAAAGACAGATAGATAAATCACAGCAGACCTGATCTAAGAGATCGAAAGAGTTTCCTACTTGATCAAACGCGTTAGTAGGGTTCTCAAACAAGAGAAAAAATAAATAGCACACGACGTATAAAGGTCAAACCACTTCTATTGCTAGTGTTGGTAGTGCTCGGCCAAATAGGCCAGAGTGTTCACAATGTGGTAGGCGTCATTTTGGCGAGTGCCGAGGGAATGAGAGGGGTTGCTTCAAATGTGGATCACTAGACCACTTTATCTGGCTGTCTGGAATTAGATGACAAAGAGAGAAAGCAAGATATGAGGGCGTAGTGCTTCTTCGAGGGTAGACCAAAGAAGAACCCAGCTAGTGGGGCTAACAGTAGAGGTGCTCCTAGAGATTTAGCTGTGAGGTCCGAGGGCCGAGCACCTGTAACACCCCTTACCCGTATCCATCGCCGGAACAGGGTACGAGGTATTATTAACAAATTATAGTATATACTATTAAATAAAACCCAACAAAAAATATGGTGTGCAATTTGATCATGAATCATTATAACATATGCCATTAACAATACAAACCAATTTCAAAAGCTTCATACAAAATGATTAGTTTGATACTATAAGTAGTATTTTAAACCTAGACAATTATAACACTTAACAAAATAACTAAGTCTGCTATACATGCCATATTTCAAAATGTTGAGTTCAGATACCAAGGGTAATGATAGTGCAGGCAGATTTTCAACGATCTCTAACTCCTGTGCTAGCTGGATGACACTATAAGACAAGGAGAGAAAAGAAAGTAAGCTTATAGCTTAGTACGTAAGTATATAAATAACAGATAAGGAATCTAATATGTCTACAACATAACTCAATTATATCATATTTTTAATTTTTTTACTATTTACTCCGGTTTGATCAAGCTGTCCCTCCTGCGTCATGATCACTAAATAAATCATAACTCGAGTTACGAAATTAAAAATTCAAATCCGGAAAATTTTCCTAAATCTAGACTCATAATACGTCTTACTAATTGTTTTCTAGAATGTTTGGCTTAGAAAATTAGTACAGTTTATTAGTTAAAGTTTCCCCTATTACACAGCTCAACTGATCTGACCTCTGTTCACTACGAATTGAATTTCTCTCAGTAAACAATTCAAATAACCATGAAACCTGTTTCATTTAAAACTAGACTCAATAAGAAATTTATGCCTATAAACTATATATCTTAATTTGTTTTGTACAATTTTTAATGATTTTTCAAACTTGGACCAGGGGATCACATAGTCATTCTGAGCAAGTCACACATAATTGTAAATATCTCAAAATATAGAATTCATTTGCTTGCTCTGTTTCCTTTATATGAAAATAGACTCATTAAGCTTTAATTTCACATCTCATTAAGCCTCTAATTAAATTCCTTCTATTTTTTTATGATTTTTTAAAAATCACGTCACTGATACTGTCCAAAACAGTTTTAATGCTAATTTCACTCTTTCACACATTCTTTGTACTAACCTCATTTTAACTTATATATATATATAGCACAAATCATTTTCACTACATTTCATACATCACAAGTATAGGCCCATGACTACAATGTCACCACAAAGCCATCCCGTTGAACAATTCGGATTAATCCTCGATACTTGATGGTTTCAGCACACAGCCTCACCATCATATTTCATTTAATTCGGCTCTCTTGTACACATGGTGAACACTTAGTACCACTCATGTGACCTAGCCAATTTGTCTCGTAGATCTCTTGTTTACATGGTGTCCTTCACTTGGAATCACGCATGCGACCTAGCTACATTTATCTCTCACGTAGCTCTCTTGTCTACATGGGATACATCCCGTATCACACATGTGACCTAGCTACTGCATAGTATCTCGTAGCTTTCTTGTACACATGATGTGCACTCGGCACCATACATGTGACCTAGCTACGCCCCCCTCTATTTTATTCGATCTTTCTGAATGTTCAACCCGGATCTCTCTATTACTTATTTCTATTCTTCCAATAGTCGATTTATACTTCAACATCATCTAATATATATATAATAGGCTGAAATATAAGAATGTAAATGAAATTAATGTATTATTTACATACAAACTTACCTCGGTGCAAAATATGGGAATTTTGCAATTTAGTCCAAAACTTTCTCCTTTCCCCGTTCGAGGTCGATTCCACGCTTTTCTTGATCTATAAGAACATATTTAGTTCATTTAACACACGAACTATTTATTTTAATTGAAAAATCACATTATACAAAAATTACATTTTTGCCCCCTAACTTTTACAAAATTACAATTTTGCCCCAAGGCTCGAAAATTTAATTTCAGCCTTTATTCTTATGTTTAATGACCTACTGATCATTTTTTTCTCTTCTATGGCAACATCAAATTCTCACTCTAACACATAGTTATGAACAATAGGTATTTTTATCGATTATGCCGTTTTGCTCGTTTTCGTTAAAATCGCTTAGAAAAGATCGTTCTCCTAACTTCAAACATTCATATTCTGCCATCAAACAACACAATACATGCCTATCATTCATGGGTAAATTTTTAAACATACACCCTAACTCAAAATAATGGTAGAAATAAGTAAACCGAGCTCGAGGATTTCAAAAATGTGAAGAACATTAAAAACGAGGCTTGAAATCACTTACTTTGAAGCTTGAAAATTGAAGAAACCCTAGCTATGGAGGAGAGAAAATTTCGGCAGCAACTAGTGAAGATGATGACCAATTTTGTGTTATTTTTCCCATTTTATTTCATTTAATATACAAATGACCAAAATACCCTTACTACTAAACTTTCCAAAAATTCCCTCCATGTCCAACTTTTGTCCATAACTTAGGAATGGGTCAAATTGCTATTTAAGACCTCCTAGTTAATATCCCAAAGCAATTTCATACTAAAAACTTCTAAAACACGAGTTTTACAATTTATTCGGTTTAGTCCCTAATCTCAACTTAAGCGCTCAATGCATAGAATTTCATCATGAAATTTTCACGAAATCATGAAATCATATCATAAACCCCAAAATAATTATAAAACAATTATTTCTATCTCAGAATTGTGGTCACGAAACCACTATTCCGATTAGGCCCTAATTCGGGTTGTCACAATTCTCCCCCCTTTAGAGATTTTCGTCCCCGAAAATCTTACCGGTAAAGAGGTTTGGGTACTGTTTCCTCATAGCTTCCTCAGGTTCCCACGTAGCCTCTTCTATCCCATGTCTGTGCCACAATACTTTCACTAAGGCTATACTTTTATTTCTTAACTGTTTAATTTCTCGAGCCAAAATCTTTATTGGTTCCTCCTCATAGGTCATATCCGGTCGAATCTCAATTTCTGTTGGAGAAATCACATGTGATGGATCAGAAAAATAACATCGCAACATTGATACATGAAACACGTTATGAATTCTTTCTAACTCTGCCGATAAGGCCAACCGATATGCCACTGGTCCAATCCTCTCAGTAATCTCGTACGGCCCAATAAAACGCGGACTCAACTTGCCTTTTCGGCTAAATCTCAAAATCTTTTTCCATGGTGACACCTTCAAGAACACTTTATCACCCACCTGAAATTCAATCTCTTTTCTTTTTAAATCTGCATATGACTTTTGTCAATCTGAAGCAGCTTTCAAGCAATCCCGAATTACTTTTATTTTCTCTTCGGTTTTTTTAACTAGATCAACTCCGTGAATCTGTTTCTCACTAAGTTCAGTCCAATATAAAGGAGTCTGACACTTACGACCATACAAGGCTTCGTACGGTGCCATTTGTATACTTGACTGATAACTGTTATTGTAGGCAAATTCAATCAAAGATAGATATTTCTCCCAACTACCTCTAAATTCTAAGACACAGCATCTAAGCATATCCTCGAGTACCTGGATTACTCTTTCCGACTGACCATCTGTTTGTGGATGAAACGCGGTACTAAAGTTCAATTTTGTACCCAAAGCTTCTTGTAACTTTTTCCAAAATCTCAAGGTAAATCTCGGATCTCTATCTGATATTATAGACATAGGTACTCCGTGCAACCTCACAATTTTAGCAATATATAATTCGGCTAATTTATCAAGTGAGTAATCGGTTATAAAGTGGGCTGACTTTGTTAATCTATCAACCACTACCCAGACAGCATCCTTCTTTTTAGGAGTCAAAGGCAAACCGGTTACAAAATCCATGGTAATCTTGTCCCATTTCCACTCATGCACCATTACCGGTTGAAGTAGTCCTGAAGGCACTTGATGTTCAGCTTTTACTTGTTAACAGATCAAACACTTGGTTACAAATTCAGAAATGTCCCTTTTCATACCTGGCCACCAATACAACTTTTTTAAATCATTATACATTTTTGTGCTACCAGGGTGAACTGATAAACAGCCACTGTGCGCCTCATGTAATATTTTTTGAATCAATTCATCGTTTTTCGGTACACATATCCTGTCTCGAAACATCAAACAGTCGTCTGGTCCAACTCGAAAATCTGAGTCGTAACCTGATTCGCATTGATTTCTCTTGGTTCGCAACTCACTATCATTCTTTTAAGCATCACAAATCAGCTGGAGAAATAATGATTTAGCCCTCATCTCTGCTAAGATTGACCCATCATCAGACAATGCTAACCCCGTATTCATGGCTCTCAAAGTAAAAAGAAATTTCCTGCTTAAGGCGTCAGCAACTACATTTGCTTTTCCTGGATGATAATCAATCACTAGCTCATAATCCTTTAATAATTCAAGCCATCTCCGCTGTCGTAGATTCAAATCCTTTTGATTCATCAAATGCTTCAAACTTTTGTGATCAGTAAAAATTTGGCATTTTTCACCATACAAATAATGTCGCCAAATCTTCAAGGCAAAGACAATAGCGGCCAATTCCAAATCCTGTGTAGGATAGTTCTTCTCATGCAGTTTTAATTGTCTCGAAGCATAAGCTACCACTTTACTCTCTTGCATCAATACACATCCAAGGCCTGTCAATGATGCATCACTATAAATTATGAACTCCTTTCCTGGCCCGGGCTGTACTAAAATTGGTGCTTTAGTCAATCGTGCTTTCAACTTTTCAAAACTCTGCTGACATTTATCAGTCCATTCAAACTTAACATTCTTTCGCAACAACTTAGTCATAGAAGAAGCAATCATCGAAAATCCCTCAACAAAATGTCTACAATACCCAGCCAAGCCTAAAAAGCTTCTAACCTCGGATACATTCTTTGGCGGTTTCCAATCAACGATCACAGAAATCTTGCTTGGATCCACCCGAATACCATCACCTGAGACTATATGTCCCAAAAATCCGACTTCACGAAGCCAGAACTCACTTTTACTAAACTTAGCAAACAGTTTATTTTCTCTCAAGATCTGCAATATAGTTCTCAAGTGTTCAGCATGTTCAGACTCATCCCGAGAATAAATTAGAATGTCATCTATAAACACTACTACAAACTTATCCAAATATGGCCGAAAGATCCGGTTTATTAAGTCCATAAATATAGCTGGAGCATTTGTTAAGCCGAAAGGCATCACAAGAAACTCATAATGTCCATAACTTGTCCTAAAGGCTGTTTTCGGCACATCCGACTCCTTAACTCTCAACTGGTAGTAACCAGACCTCACTCTTTGAAAACACTGTGGCCCCCTTTAACTGATCGAATAAATCACCAATCCTCGGCAATGGGTACTTGTTCTTTATAGTCACCTTATTAAGCTGACGGTAATCAATGCAAAGTGTCATTGAACCATCCTTCTTCTTTACGAACAATACAGGAGCACCCCAGGGAGAGAAACTCGGTCTCACAAATCCCTTATCTGTTAACTCTTGTAACTGAGCCTTCAATTCTTTTAATTCATTCGGAGCCATTCTATATGGAGCAATCGAGATCGGTGCAGTACCCGGCAACAAATCAATGGCAAACTTTATCTCTCTGTTCGGAGGCAACCCAGGCAATTCCTCTGGAAACTCACAAACTATCGGTACTGATTCAAACTTCAGTTGAGGCAACTCAGTATTCATTACATAAGCCAGATAAGCTTCACACCCTTTCTTCATGTATTTCTGTGCAGACATGTGCGAAATCACCATAGGCAATTTATTTGATTCATCTGTTTCAACCCACAGAATTTCTCCATTTTCACATTTCAACTCTAGTGTTTTTTTTTACAATCTACCTTGGCATCATACAATGTCAACCAGTCCATTCCCAATATAACTTCAAACTCATCAAATGGAAACAGCATCAGATTAGCCGGAAAACAGTGACCTTGAATCATTAATGGGAAATTCTTGCAAACCTTGTCAACTAGCACATATTGGCCTAAGGGGTTCGACACTTTAATCGTAAACTCAATAAACTCAACAGGCAACTTTTTATTAGATACTAAATTCATGCAAATATAGGAATGAGTGGACCTGGGATCAATCAATGCAATAACAATAGTATCATAGAGAGAAAATGTACCAGTAATGACATTGGGAGATGATGCATCTTCTCGGGCACGTATAGCATAAGCTCTAGCAGGTGCTCTAGCTTCTGATCTCGCCGCTGAATCTTTCATCTCAGTTTTACTGCTAGTCCCACCTCCAGTATTTCTCGGTGGTCTACCTCTACTAGCGGTGGTATTCTGTCTAGCACTCTGAAATCTTTCTTTTTTAACTTTCTCCAGACAGTCTCTAATAAAATGCTCACTAGAACCGCACCTGAAACAAGCTCGCTCGTTTCCCCAACACTCACCATAATGTTGCCTGCCACATTGCTGACACTCAGGCTTTCTAGGTCGCACATTACCCACACTTGCCACCAAAGTAGCTTGAGCTTTAGACCCCGAATATGCTCTACCACGATCTCTGTATGAATCCCCAATTGAAACTATCATTCGAGGATTTTTCTCTTTGGACCTCTTTGATTGAGATTGAAATGACTTGCTTATCGGCCTTTTTCTGGCATCTCGAGCCTCAATAGCAGCTTTTCTTCTTTCTTTGTTTAATTCTTCGGCTTTAAGAGCTCGGTCAACCAATACTACAAATTCTTTCAACTCCAAAATTCCTACAAGCACTTTAATGTCCTCATTTAGCCCATCCTCAAACCTTCTGCACATAGTGGCCTCGGTGGACACACATTCCTAGGCATACTTGCTGAGTCTTACAAATTCACGTTCATACTCTGCCACAGACATCTTGCCCTGCTTCAATTCAAGGAACTCCTTCCATTTTTGATCAATAAATCGCTGATTTATGTATTTCTTTCTAAATTCTTCCTGGAAGAAATCCCAAGTAACTCTTTCTTTTGGCACCACTACTACCAAAGTCTTCCACAAGTGGTAGGCCGAATCTCTCAAAAGTGATACAGCACACTTTAAGCACTCCTCGGGTGTACATGAGAGGTCATCAAATACACGAGTAGAATTTTCAAGCCAGAACTCCGCTTTCTCAGGATCATCATCGATCTTTGCTCTAAACTCTTCGGCCCCTTGTTTTCGAATCTTGTCAACCAGAGGCTTGTTCGCTCTTACCAAATCTATGCCTTGAGCAGCTACAGGAATCGTCTGAGGTATGGGAGGGGGTGGAGGAGGTTGAGCATTTGGATTTTCTCGAATAAATTCAGTATACCAATTGTTCATCATTTGGAGAAAGGCATCCCGAGCCTCATCTCCCTATCTCAATGTCTCAGGTCTACTTTCCACAGGTGCGGTCCCTTGTGCGGGAGCCTGCGCATTACGAGCAGCATCATCAGCCGCAGTTCCTTCAGGATCCATTACTATATTAAAACAAAATACAGTTTAGAATAATCAGGAGTTACCGCACTATCATAATATTTTTATGGCATGTATAGCTAGACTTTTACACACACTTTATTAGTCCGAGAATCGACTAAACCACAGCTCTGATACCACTAAATGTAACACCCCTTACCCGTATTCGTCGCCGGAACAGGGTACGAGGTATTATTAACAAATTATAGTATATACTATTAAATAAAACCCAACAAAAAATATGGCTTGCAATTTGATCATGAATCATTATAACATATGCCATTAACAATACAAACCAATTTCAAAGGCTTCATACAAAATGATTAGTTTGATACTATAAGTAGTATTTTAAACCTAGACAATTATAACACATAAAAAAATAACTAAGTCTGCTATACATGCCATATTTCAAAATATTGAGTACAGATACCAAGGGTATTGATAGTGCGGGCGGATCTTCAACGATCTCTAACTCCTGTGCTAGCTGGATGACACTATAAGACAAGGAGAGAAAAGAAAGTAAGCTTATAGCTTAGTACGTAAGTATATAAATAACAGATAAGGAATCTAATATGTCTACAACATAACTCAATTATATCATATTTTTAATTTTTTTACTATTTACTCCAGTTTGATCAAGCTGTCCCTCCTGCATCATGATCACTAAATAAATCATAACTCGAGTTACGAAACTCGAAATTCAAATCCGTAAAATTTCCCTGAATCTAGACTCATAAAAATTCTTACTAATTTGTTTCTAGAATTTTTGGTTTAGCCAATTAGTACATTTTATTAGTTAAAATTTCCCCTGTTACACAGCTCAACTGATCTGACCTCTATTCACTACGAATTGAATTTCTCTCAGTACACAACACAAATAACTATGAACCCCATTTCATTTAAAACTATACTCAATAATGAATTTAGGAATATAGACTACATTTCTTAATTTGTTTTGTACAATTTTTAATGATTTTCCAAAGTTGGAATAGGGGATCACATAGTCATTCTGAGCAAGTCACACATAATTGTAAATATCTCAAAATATAGAATTCATTTGCTTGCTCTGTTTCCTTTATATGAAAATAGACTCATTAAGCTTTAATTTCACATCTCATTAAGCCTCTAATTAAATTCCTTCTATTTTTTGTGATTTTTTGAAAATCATGTCACTGGTATTGTCCAAAACAATTTTAATGCTAATTTCACTCTTTCACACATTCTTTGTACTAACCTTATTTTAACTTATATATATATATATAGCACAAATCATTTTCACTACATTTCATACATCACAAGTATAGGCCCATGACTACAATGTCACCACAAAGCCATCCCGTTGAACAATTCGGATTAATCCTCGATACTTGATGGTTTCAGCACACAGCCCCACCATCATATTTCATTTAATTCGGCTCTCTTGTACACATGGTGAACACTTAGTACCACTCATGCGACCTAGCCGATTTGTCTCGTAGCTCTCTTGTCTACATGGTGTCCTTCACTTGGAATCACGCATGTGACCTAGCTACATTTATCTTTCACGTAGCTCTCCTGTTTACATGGGATACATCCCGTATCACACATGTGACCTAGCTACTGCATAGTATCTCGTAGCTTTCTTGTACACATGATGTGCACTCGGCACCATACATGTGACCTAGCTACGCCCCCTCTATTTTATTCGATCTTTCCAAATGTTCAACCGGGATCTCTCTCTATTACTTATTTCCATTCTTCCAATAGTCGATTTATACTTCAACATCATCTAATATATATATAATAGGCTAAAATATAAGAATGTAAATGAAATTAATGTATTATTTACATACAAACTTACCTCGGTGCAAAATATGGGAATTTTGCAATTTAGTCCAAAACTTTCTCCTTTCCCCGTTCGAGGTCGATTCCACGCTTTTCTTGATCTATAAGAACATTTTTAGTTCATTTAACACTCGAAATATTTATTTTAATTCAAAAATCACATTATACAAAAATTACATTTTTGCCCCCTAACTTTTACAAAATTACAATTTTGCCCCAAGGCTCAAAAATTTAATTTCAGCCCTTATTCTTATGTTTAATGACCTACTGATCATTTTTCTCTCTTCTATGGCAACATCAAATTCTCACTCTAACACATAGTTATGAACAATAGGTATTTTTATCGATTATGCCGTTTTGCTCGTTTTCGTTAAAAATCGCTTAGAAAATATCGTTCTCCTAACTTCAAACATTCATATTCTACCATCAAACAACACAATACATGCCTATCATTCATGGGTAAATTTTTAAACATACACCCCAACTCGAAATAATGGTAGAAATAAGTAAACCGAGCTACGAGGATTTCAAAAATGTGAAGAACATAAAAAACGGGGCTTGAAATCACTTACTATGAAGCTTGAAAATTGAAGAAACCCTAGCTATGGAGGAGAGCAAATTTCGGCAGCAACTAGTGAAGATGATGACCAATTTTGTGTTATTTTTCCCATTTTATTTCATTTAATATACAAATGACCAAAATACCCTTACTACTAAACTTTCCAAAAATTCCCTCCATGTCCAACTTTTGTCCATAACTTAGGAATGGGTCAAATTGCTATTTAAGACCTCCTAGTTAATATCCCAAAGCAATTTCATACTAAAAACTTCTAAAACACGAGTTTTACAATTTATTCGGTTTAGTCCCTAATCTCAACTTAAGCGCTCAATGCATAGAATTTCATCACGAAATTTTCACGAAATCATGAAATCATATCATAAACCCCAAAATAATTATAAAAAAATTATTTCTATCTCGGATTTGTAGTCACGAAACCACTATTCTGATTAGGCCCTAATTCGGGTTGTCACAGCACCTGCAGGAACTTATGCCATTCGTGCTCGTGAAGTGGCATTTTCACCAAATGTGATTACGGGTACTATTTCTCTTCACGATATTTCTACTGTTGCCTTAATTGATCCGTGGTCTACCCATTCTTATGTTTGTATGAAATTAGTACCCAGTATGTATATGCCTATAGAGTCTAAAGAATTTGTAGTAAAGGTGTCAACCCCTTAGGCAAGCATGTGTTAGTTGAAAAAATATGTAGAAACTGTCCTTTGATGGTTAGAGGTCAGTATTTTCCGGCTAACCTCATAATGCTACCGTTTGATGAATTTGACTTAATCATCAGTATGAATTGGTTAACTTCTCATGGTGTCATAGTGGATTGTGGAAGAAAAGTTACCGAGTTGAAATGTAAAGACGAGAATGTTTTTCGGGTTGAACCAGATGAATTAGATAGCTCACCTGTAGTAATATCATCTATGATTGCGAAGAGATATTTAAGGAAAGGGTGTGAAGCTTATCTCACTTTTGTATTGAACACTCAAGTGTCTGAATTGAAGATCGAATCAGTGCCAGTGGTATGTGAGTTTACAAATGTGTTTCTAGAGGAATTACCCAGACTGCCTCCAGTGAGGGAAGTTGATTTCAGAATTAAGTTAGTCCCTGGTATGTAACACCTCTAACCCGTATCCATTGCCGGAATAGGGTTACGAGGAATTACCGAAAAAGATACAACTTTCATACATTCACACAATCACTCAGATCATATTCTAAGGTATACCTTTGTAGTTTCAATTTATCAATTCTTGAATCATTAATACACAAAGTACAAAACAATTTATTAAACTCACATATAACCATTTTGTTATCTTATAACATGAATTACTATTCATATGATCAATTTCCAATACAATAACTGAATATTAATACATGTTAAATACATATGCTTTATTCAATGTCAACTTTCATTTTTCTCTATTACTATACACGCATATAACATTTCATATAACCAAACCAATATGTCAATCATAATTTACATTTCACAGCAAACACATCACAAGTTTGTATTTATACATATAACATAATATACTCTTGTCTAATGCTATAAAGTGTCAAGCCGAATTTAAACATGATAATATCACTTAATACGCAAGTTAAATAGTATGTTTAACCATCATATTTTCAAACAATCTACAAACCATTTCTAGCATAATTATCAAATCAAAACATACCAAAATTTATATGCTAATATCATGATAAAATTACAAATACATAATCAATTCATTTGCTCACCTATTCAGCTATCAAAATTAACCATTTAAGTCATACCAATTCCACCATTCAATCTTAAGTTAAAAATTTACCATTTGCATATCCGAATACAAATATTAACTTGTCACTTAATGACTATATGTTTGGGTAACAAAACATACCTCATACATATTCTTTATTTACTAATGAGTACCGAATCAAAGTAACCATATTACTTCTAGAATATGTCGTTAACACTTTATACATATAACAAGAATCAAACATTAAACTAATCATCTTGACCTTTAAAAAATCAAACCACAAACAAACATGTTATATGCATACGTATTTAATTTATCTAACATTAGCCGAATATACATGCTCATCATTTACCAATTTCAAGCAAATTTTACAAGACAAAATTTTATATCAAATTTTATGTCAATAATGGACCACACCTAATAATCAAATTCAAAATATAGCAAAGTCATCTCATAGCTTATCAAAACATGTATCACATTTCACATAATAATCCATTTTCAATTTTAATAGCCGAATACATCCAACCACAATATCATGCATATCTTATATCATTAAAATTCATATTACCTTTGGACATGGTCAATCTAAAACCAATCGTTAGGCATATTACTCAACTAAATATCCCACTATAATTTCACCTATATGCCATAACCGAATATACTTTAATACTACATCACATATTAACACATAACAAAACATAACAATAAAATTCTCATATATTTATCTATGTATCAACCATAGCCAAATCACCAAAACCACAATCAAACATAACCATAATTCATTCAAACCTTGAAACCAAACTTAATAAATAAACAAGCCATTTTCGCATGGCTTATATATACACATACCAAAATCATCATATTCAAATAAAATCTAGCCTCATATGTTCGAAATTCAACTTATAAAGTACCAAAAACAATCGATAGTGTGATAAGCTTCTCTGACGATCCCCGAGCCTGTAACTAGTCTCCAAAATCTATAATACAGAGAAACATACACACAGAGTAAGCTATCATAGCTTAGTAAGTCAGAAGCAAATAAGACATTCAATCACATTTATAGTTCAATTTAACTAAACTAAAATAAACCATCATAAATTCACATACAACATATACTTTTATATATAAACTTTATGTTGGCCGAATATACAAATATCTATTATCAAAATATCTTTCAATTCTAAAATCATAAATTCTTATATAACCGTATATATATATAATAAACTTATTTGCAATACTCATTAATCATCTCATAAGTATTCACATTTTATAATCATAAAACCAAAAATAACCATTCATATACATTTGCACATAGATTACAAATATGATTTAAGTTATACATAACCTTTGGCTGAATATATTTTTCATATACACATATATTTTCATTTGCATCATATATAATTTGCATCAAATATTAAATAACCAACTTACCTTATTTTCAAATAGGTAATCAACTATCTCATACCTAATCCCTTTAGCTCGATTTACACATTCAATTACAACTTATCATTGCCCGTTGAACCATTCAGAATTGAATAGGATACTTGGATAATCACACATATCGTACAATGCCAACATCCCAGAAGTGGTCTTACATGTAATCACATATCGATGCCACTGTCCCAGACAGGGTCTTACTCGCACACATATATCAGAGTCACATACTGATGCCAATATATTAAATGTGGTCTTACTCATACACATATATCGATGCCATGGTCTTACTCACACATCACATATCGAAATTATATGTCATGACATATATATCCTATCTATTCCTAAGGCTCATACGGGGCTTTCGGATGTCGTAACTCGATCGAATCGAACTCGTAACCATTGCTCCCAAACATTTATCAATATGGCACATTCTCAAAAGAATTATAACAATTCAATTCAGCATTTATAATATACATATACTGAAATTTACAACATCTACTTGCCTATAAACTTACCTCGGACAACAGTAATCAGAACGGAACGACTATTCGACAACTTTGTTATTCCCCCGATCCAAATTTGATATCTTTAGTTCTTGATCTAAACATATTCAAATTAAACTCATTCAAACAAAATTCTATTCAATTTAGTCCAAAAACACATAAATGGGCAAATTACCATTTTACCCCTAACATTTTACACTTTTTATAATTTAGTCCAAATTGTACAAAACACAAAACATGCAAAATTTGAGTACACCATGCTTAGGCTGAATCTTCCTTATGTTCATAAAAATCTATAAATTTCATTTATTTTACATTTTAGTCCCTCAAATTATCATTTTTACAATTTAGTCCTAATTACTCAAAATCATAAAAAATTCCAATACAAAACATATTAATCCAAAATATATCTTTCATAATTCATCAACTAACATCACAAAACTCAAATATTCATCAATGTCATAACTCAAAATATTCATGAAAATAAAAAATTCAAGCATGGGCTTTGTACATTACACTACAATGATCTCAAAAATGTAAAAATTATCAAAAATCGAGCTAGTTACATACCTTGATTAAGCTATCAAATGGTCAAACCCTTAAACTCTTTATTTCTTTTCTTTCTTACAACATTCGGCCAAAAGAATGAAGAAATGCATGGATGTTTTAATTATGTTTAATTATATCATATATATTACTTAATATATTACATAACTAACCTTTGTTATAAAATATGAAATCATTATATATTATGTCTAAAACCATCCATCACAAATTCATATGGTCTAATTGCAACATAAATACCTCATGCAATAAAGAAATCATCAATTCGGCCCCTTTTACAATTAACCATCAAATTTTCATTTTACGCGATTAAGCCCTTTTTATTAAATCGACACTCAAACGGCAAAATTAAAACACGAAAATTTCACAGATATAAATTCACATATAATAAACACAGAAAATATTTTTAAAATATTTTTTTGGCTCAGATTCATGGTCCCAAGACCACCATTCTAAATAGGGTTTAAATCGGGCTGTTACATGGTACGGCACCCATCTCGATTGCTCTGTATAGGATGCTCCTACGGAGTTAATGGAGTTAAAGGTTCAACTACAGGAGTTAACTGACAAGGGATTTGTGAGACTGAGTTTTTCTGTGGGGTGCCCTACTGCTATTTGTGAATAAAAAGGGTGGATCGATGAGATTGTGTATAGGCTACCGATAGCTCAACAAAGTGGCTGTGAAGAACAAGTATCCCTTGCCAAGGATCGATGATTTTTTTGATCAGTTGAAGGGAGCCACTGTGTTTTCTAAGATCAACTTAAGGTCTGGATACTACCAGCTAAGGGTTAAGGAGCAAGATGTACCGAAAACTGTGTTTAGGACGAGGTATGGGCACTATGAGTTTTTTGTTATGCCCTTCGGTTTAACGAATGCCCTTGCAATGTTTATGGATTTAATGAACCGCATTTTTTGACCGTATTTGGATAAGTTCATAGTGGTTTTTGTCGATTACATACTGATTTACTCACGTGATGAGAGTGAGCATGCGGAGGATCTGAGAATGGTTTTACAAACCTTGAGAGATAAGAAGTATATGACAAGTTTAGTAAGAGTGAATTTTGGCTTAAAGAGGTTGGATTATTGGAACACATTGTGTCAAGTGACAGGATTAGAGTTGACCCGAGTAAGATCTCGGCTATCGTTGAGTGGAAATCGCAGAGGAATGTGACATAGGTTCGCAGCTTTCTGGGCTTAGTTGGGTACTACAGATGATTTGTTAAAGGATTCTCGATGATAGCTACTCCGATGACAAGGTTGTTATAGAAGGATGTCAAGTTTGAATGGACAGAGAAGTGCTAACAGAGTTTCGAGAAACTAAAGGCTTTGTTGATCAAAGCCTCAGTTTTAGTGCAACCAGAACTGGGAAAAGAGTTTGTAGTGTATAGTGATGCATCCCTAAATGGATTAGGGTGTGTGCTTATGCAAGAAGGCTAAGTAATAGCCTATGCCTCGAGACAGCTAAAGCCACACGAGAAGAATTACCCGACCCACGATTTGGAGCTAGTAGCCATCGTGTTCGCATTAAAAATTTGAATACACCATTTGTATGGCAAAACATGTCGAGTGTTCAGACCCATAAAAGCCTCAAGTATTTGATGACTTAGAAAGAGTTGAATTTATGGAAACGAAGGTGGCTAGAGCTGATAAACGATTACGAGGTGGTGACTACCATCCTAGAAAGGCTAATATAATAGCCGATACATTGAGTAAGAAATCATTGATTGCCTTGAGGGCTATGAATACTCAGCTGACCGTGATTGATGATGGATCAATCTATCAGAGACGAGAGCTAGACCTACATTCCTTCAAGAGATTTGTGAGGCTCAGAAAGGTGATAGGGACTTGCAAGCTAAAATGGCTCAGTGTGAGACGGGAAATGAATCAAAGTTTAGTATTGGCACCGACGGTTGTACTGTGTACCAAGACAGAGTTTGTGTACCCAAGGATAATGAGCTTATTCAGAGGATTTTGCGAGAGGCACATAGTGGTTGCTTGTCTATCCATTCGGGTAGTGTAAAAATGTATAACGACTTGAAGAAAATGTACTGGTGGTCGGGGATGAAAAGAGACATTTCTGAGTTTATTTCTAAGTGTCTAGTTTGTCAACATGTAACGCCCCAAAAATCCCAAAATCCCGAACTTTCTTTTTTTTAGTTTTGAAAAAAATTGTGCTTAACATTCCTAGTCAAGTGTTAATTATGTGATAGTAGGTCTTGGTTAAGGTTTGAGTTCGAACTTAGGGGTGAAGGAAATCATGGTTTAATTATTAAAATAACCTTGTTGGCAAGTAGGTTGGCTTTTAAATAAATGAATGAATAATTTGACACAAGAAAAGCTTGTGGTGGAGTGGCAAGTGGCATCACATGCAAGGTAAGGAGGTATGAGGTTCGAATCCCTCCTTGCACAAAAGAAGGATTTATTTTTGCTTAAGGTATGGACAGTGGTGGCGTTAGAAATGAACTCTGTAAGGAGTGATAAGAGGAGAAATTTGATGAGGAGATTGATGAGTTATCAGGGAGAAAAATTAAGAGATGAGGAGTGAAGAAGAGGTGGAGTCAAACTGGGAATTTAGGCATAGGAAATTCGGACATAGAGGCTATAAATAGGTGTCAAATTTGAGGTTGCAGGCTAATGTCGAATTCTCCCTCACCTTGTTGCCAGAAAACACCCTTTTTTCTCCAAAGATCTAAAAGTCGAAAATCCCTTGTTCTTCCTTCTTCTTCTTTTCTTTGTGCCGATTTTCCATTCCTCCCTACTCAAGTTCTCTTTTTTATTCCCCTCTGGTTTTAAATGATTTCGACTTCTCTTTGTGTCGAATAACCTCTTTTACCATACAAGTCTCAAGAGTCGAATATCCTCTGTGTCGCCACTACCCTTTCCACTCGGTCAATTCTAGTGTAAGTGTTTTGCTCTCTCTATCGATTTTGCTAGTATAGATCACTCTGTGCCTCACTTCTTCTAATTGGTTTTGGTAGGATTAGTATCAAATCCCAGTCCTTTGGATCCTTACCGATTTGCTCCTCAGGTGAGAGACTTTGCTAAGTGTTCTTAATCTGAGTTGGCCGAATGGTCATAGTTAAGGGAAGGTGGACTTGTGTTGGATACAAGTCACTTGTTATTTTGGTTTTAATAATTAATATTGGTGCAAATCTAGGAGTTGATCGTGGTTATTGATTAAAAAAGGGACTGTTATAACTTGTTGCGCAATGTACGGTAAAGGGTGAGGTTTCGGTTTTGGTAAAAATATGTATAAGCATGTGATTAATTGAAGGGTGATATCGATTGTAGGTTCAGGGCTAAGGAAATCACAACACGCTTTATTACCAGGTGTGCACATACACTGCACACACACAAATAGATCGGCAAATCCCGAAATGCAGAAAAGCCGAAACGCCGGAATGCTGAAAAGCTAAAAGTTTGGCTACGGTAGTCTTCCGAGTGCGCAAACACTCGTAAGGGGGAAACTGATAGGATATTTGAGGCCCCATGGGCGATTCCATGAACTTGGGCTGTGTTTTGGCCAACCGGGCCAGAATGGGCTAAGTGGGCCCGATCGGCTATTGGGCCCATAATAGGCAAAATTGGCAACTTGATTTTAAGTGATGAAAATTATATAAAAGCATGAATATGAATGTGATTTGAGCCTAATGGGCCATATGCATGTATGTAGACTTGTTTGGGCTTTGTAAGGGGTTTTGGGCCTAGTATTTGATAACTATTTAATTGACATAAAACTTAATTAATTAATTGAGACTGTGGATGAGTCATAAGGTTAAGGTGTAGTAATGGGGATATGCATGTCTAGGATTGGATCTAGGGAGAGCTTGGTACTTAAGCGGTCTTAATGACTCACCTACTCTTCTTTGGAGTCTTACCTAGTGCATAGTATCGTTCACTTTAGCCAACGGGAGTTGTTAATAGGCCAAGGTAAGTAACAAACCCGTAACAAGATAAATTACTAAAATGCCTTTAAGGGTAAAAATGACCAAAATACCCCTATGTGTTGAATGTAAGATTTATGGATGTTACATGTATATCCGCTGCATGCATACGATATTCTATTTAGGTTGCATATGGGTTGGGAATTATGGAACGGAGGAAGTATATGAGGATTGCATGGTTGTTTGACAACCGTAGGTCCACTGATGGCTTTTTAAGCCTATTATATGATTGACAGCTTGCTGCAATGAAGGTAGTTTCACAACTGGGCTACCATTGATGTGTATCGGATGGGTGGCTCGATATTTATATCCCCTCATGATGTGTATCGGTGGACGGAGTTAATGTGTACCGGTTGGATTATTGGGGTGGGTTGCACTACATTGCATTGCATGTATGATTTTATGGTGATTGATGAATGCTTATTACTCGTCGAGGGTTGTACACACTGAGTTTTCGAAAGCTCACTCCCTTTTTTATTTTTCTCAAGTGATGCTCAGTAGAAGGTTCGAAGTTTGGAGGGACTCGAAGGTGGCCAGCTAGCAAGACGACTTGGACTTGTTTTGTTTTAAAGAAAGCATATAGTTTCTAGCTTATGAAGTAATTTCAGATTGGAATGTAAGAAGGCCTTCCCTTTTATTATTTTTTGGATTGTTATCTTTATGCGTTGTAATTATGAGAAAGTGAACATGGGTTTCCTAAATCATAGATTGTTTTTCTACGTTTCCGCAACTAAATTTTAAAATGACAGGCTTTCAGAAATCATATGTTTTAAACAAGCTTTCACGATTGAAAGAGAGTTTTTATAAGTTAATTAAGGTTTCTCATTTTAAGGAAGGGTTTTCAATGAAAACAAGGTTTTTACTAAAACACTTCAATGTGACGCGCCAGATTTGGCCATAACGTACGGGCCGAGTTTAGGGTGTTACATTTAGTGGTATCAGATCCCAGGTTGCAAAACTCAGGCTGTGAAGTGGGCCTTATTAGTTTGGTTTTGTTTTAAAAAAAATTTCGGATCACAAATTTTGGAAAAAAAAATTCTTGTTGTGTGGCACACACACTGAGTCTCTGACGTCGAACCAAATACGTTTCTTTATTCTTAAGCTTGTGTAATTTGATATACTGTAGGTAGTTAGTGGGCTACTTTAGATGATTATACTAAGGTTTTTTTTTAGATTGAAACTGAAGCCCGTAGGACCTTGGAACTGTAGAGGATTTACGAAAACAACCTTATTTTAATACTTCCACAAAACATCAGTCTAATTATTAAAACTAACTAAAACTTCATAAAATTTCTAATCCAGATAATACGTGAGATAACAATGAGTGCTAGAAGAGGTGCAAGAGGTCGTGGCCGAGGCCGCGGAAGTGTTAGGGCTGAATCATTGGCATCAGGCCATATGCTCCATGTTGGAGTAGAAGAGGCTCCAGCCTCACCTGTAGCTGGTACTAGGCCGTATGATCGGGCCGCGGGGGAAGATGCATTGTCGCAGGCAATGTTGAGGACTTTGGAAAGGGTCATAAGGCCCAATAATGGCACGGGAAATCGGGGGTCCATTTCGGAGCGACTTCGATCAAATGGGGCTAAGATATTTAAAGGCGTGGCTAGTGTGGCTCCTAAGGGGCAGAATACTGGTTGGAGGCCATCGAAAGGATAATACAGGACTTGGACTGTTCTCCTAAACAAAAGTTGAAAGGGGCAGTGTCACTACTTAGGGAAGAAGCTTACCAATGGTGGCTGACAGTGAAAGAGGGCACCCAACCTGAGCAGGTCACTTAGTAGTTTTTCAAAACTGCGTTCCAAGAGAAGTATGTGGGTGCGAATTATGTGGATTCTAGAAGGAAGGAGTTCCTAAACTTGACCCAGGGAAACAAATCTGTGGTGGAGTATGAGGCGGAATTTCTTCGCCTTAGTAGGTATGCAAGAGTTATGGTGGCAACGGACTATGAGCGTTGCGTTAGGTTTGAGGATGGTCTTAGGGATAGCCTCAGAGTATTGATAGCTCCATAAAGGGAGCGAGTCTTCTCGGAGTTGGTAGAGAAAGCAAAGATAGCGGAGGAGGTGAAGTGCACTGAGTGCTTAAATCGAGAAAAAGAAAAGGGTAGGAATAAAAGGGAGGCTAAAACTCCTGGTCTTATACAGAGGCCTAGGGCTAGGGCCAAAGATAATGGGTTGGTTAGAGCAAAGTCCCCTGCTGTGAACCCAGGGGTGCCACCTTGTGCTGATTGTGGGAAAGGTCATGTAGGCGAGTTTTGGAAGAGGACGGGAGCTTGTCTAGCTTGTGGATCTATGGACCATAGGATCAGGAATTGCCCTAGAATGCGAGTTCAAGTGCCAGGCGTGGGTAGAGGTGATGTACAGCCACAAAAGGGTGGTCAGCAGCAGCCCAGAGGCCATGGTCAGGCCCAGGGTGGAAACGGTTTGGGCCATGGGGCACTGGGCAGAGGTGCTAGCCATGCTGAGGTGAGACAGCCAGCGTTGGTCTATGCAGCATGTCATCGAGAGGATAGAGATGCTCTAGAGGAAAATATTGGTACGTACTTTAACCATAATATGCTATTTATTTAGTTTGGAATTAGAGTGCGCAGCGGGAGTGTGGTGTGGTAGGCTATGCTATGCAGTTGTACTAATAGTTGGGAATTTCGAGGATGAAATTTCTTTTAGGGGTAGAGTTGTAACGCCTCAAAAATCCCGAAATCTCAAACTTTTTTTTCAGTTTTGATAAAAATTGTGCTTAACACTCCTAGTCAAGTGTTAATTATGTGATAGTAGGTCTTGGTTAAGGTTTGAATTCAAACTTAGGGGTGAAGGAAATTATGGTTTAATTATTAAAAGAACATTGTTGGCAAGTAAGTTGGCTTTTAAATAAATGAAGGAAGAATTGGACATTAAATAAATGAAGGAAGAATTGGACACAAGAAAGCCTTGTGGTGGAGTGGCAAGTGGCGTCACATGCAAGGCAATGAGGTATGAGGTTCGAATCCCTCCTTGCATAAAAGAAGAATTTATTTTTGCTTAAGGGATGGACAGTGGTGGCATTGGAAATGAACTCTGTAGGGAGTGATAAGAAGAGAAATTTTAAGACGGGATTGAGGAGTTATCAGGGAGAAATTAAGAGATGAGGAGTGAAGAAAAGGTGGAGCCAAACTGGGAATTTGGGCATAGGAAATTCGGCCATTGAGGCTACAAATAGGTGCCGAATCTGAGGTTACAGGCTAATGCCAAATTCTCCCTCACCTTGTTGCCAGAAAACACCTTTTTTCTCCAAAGATCTAAAAGCTGAAAATCCCTTGTTCTTCCTTCTTCTTTTTTTCTTTGTGCTGATTTTCCATTCTTCCCTACTCAAGTTCTTTTTTTGATTCACCTCTAGTTTTAAACAATTTCTACTTATCTTTGTGTCAAATAACCTCTTTTACCATACAAGTCTCAAGAGCCAAATATCCTCTGTGTGACAGCCCAAAGTTGACCCTAGTCGGGAAGTAGTTTCGGGACCGCTAAACCGAGTCACCGAAATGTTTGAATGTGATACTTATTGTCTAGAATATGTAATTATGAATGTGTGAAAATTTCAAGCTTCAATTTGGTTGATTTCATGTGAATTTAGTCAATAGGACTTATGTGAGAAAATTCTAAAATGTGATAGGTCAATGTGTGAGGACCTATTAGTGCATGTGGACAAAGGGGGGACTTGCATGTCAAATTCCCCCCTACTAGTAGTGGCCGGCCATGACAAGCATGGTAGACCAAGTTTGATGGCCAAGACATGTCATAGACATGTTTTGTTGGTGCATCATGGGTGGAAAAAAAATAAAATAATAGGCATGGAAATTAAATAATGAAAAGGAGTATGATGATTACACAAAAAAAAAAAGTGAGTAGTTGATTCTTTTCCCCCCCATTGCCGTGAGCTAAAGAAAAGAGAGGAGAAGATCTTTGTTCATCCTTTTCTCACCTTCATTTAGCCTAAATTAGAAAGAAAAACAAAGAAAAATTTTCTCATCCTTTGGTTCATCCTTGGCCAAAAATTTTATGGAGGAAAGAAGAAGAAAGGTGAAGAGATTCGGCCATGCATGTAGCTAGGCTAAGGTATGTTTGATGATGTTCCATGAGATGCATGCATGTTTTAGTTGTTAGCTTGAGTTCTACCTAGCCCATGGTCTAAATCTTGCTATGTGATGGAAATGGCACTTGACCATGGATGCATCATTCTTGGTTGATGTTTGATGTTGTGGTGATGAGGCATGAGGATGAGTTAAGATTCGGCCTAGGTGGAGGTCGTGTTAATGCCATTGCATGCAAAATATGAAGCTTGTTAATGATGCATGTGATGATGGCTTGATGATTCTTGAACCTCCTTTTTAGCATTTTTGTGTGAGCACATATGTGCATTGGTTGCTAAATGGAGAAGAATCGGCTAGCAAGATGTGTGCTAAGGCCGAATGTAACTTTGCATGTTAATGAGCAATGCATGTGTTAAATTGATGAAAAGGGGGAGGATGCTTTACTAGTGTGTATATGTGTGTATTAAGTGTTGAAATCGACCCCAAAAATAGACATGCATATTCGGCCAAGGGGAAAGAAATTAGCTAATATGTTGTGTTGATGCATGATTTTTGCATGTATGAGACTTTAATGTCTAATGTATAAATATGGGCTAAGTGCCTTGTGTTCATCTTTTTGATGCCTAAATGATGAAATCAATTTATTTGTTTAATTAAGCTCAAGAGCAAAGGGGAAATAAATCCGATAAAGGGAAGGAAAAAGTGGTCGAATAGTTAGCGGAATCGTTCGACAACACCCGAGGTAAGTTCTTGAGTAAGAGAGCTTAAATTACGATGTGATTAAATCATGCTCTATGTGAGGCTATTGAGCCGAATGTGCAAGGATGATATGTGCCTTGTGTTTGAGTTTCGCAAATGAAAATGAAATATGAATGTGCCATGAATTATTGTTAGATGTGCATGATTAATTGAATGCTGTCCGGGCTAAGTCCCGAAGGCTTTGTGCTAAGTGAATATATCCGGACTAAGATCCGAAGGCATTTGTGCGAGATACAAATTCCGGGTTAAGCCCCGAAGGCCTTTGTGCGAGATACTAAATCCGGGTTAAGTCCCGAAGGCATTCGTGCGAGTTATTAAATCCGGGTTAAGTCCCGAAGGCATTCGTGCGAGTTGTTAAATCCGGGTTATGTCCCGAAGGCATTGTGTGAGTTACTAAAACCGGGCTATGTCCCGAAGGCATTTGAACGAGGAGCTATATCCGGTTAAATCCCGAAGGTACGTGATTTGGTAATGAATGAGCTTGCTGTAAAATTCCAGCGAATACTCGAAAAACATCCCAATATGGGGATATGTTACGTATGTGTTGAATTTAATCGAGCCCTTACAAATAAATGTTCGCTCAGTTGATAAACGAGCTACCGGCCTTCGGCTAAGTTAGTCTATTGTGTATGTACATAAGGGTTGTTAATGTTGTGAAGCAAGTTTGATATCGGTAAATTGAGTATTGTGAAATATTCCGTTTAGCTAAATGTGTGTTATTCTTTGTTTATGCTGGAATTCCTTGCTCAAAACTTACTAAGCATAAATTGCTTACTCGTTACACTGCTCCTCTGTTTTATAGATTTTTGGTTCTCCAGCTATCGGACTCGGGATCTTGAAGTCGAAGTCGCCCACACTATCAAAGGCTCTTTTGGGTACTATTTTGGTTGAATTTTGATATGGCATGTATAGGACTACCCATTGTTGTTTTTCGAGTACTTTATGAAATGTATAAGTGTACAGCCATGCGAAAATGGCTTGTAGAAGTGGAGTATGGCATTAGACCATTCGTGTTTATGAATGTATAGATGGTTTCATGATGTAACTATAGTTGGAATGGAAGTGTTGAGCAAATGATCAGCCATTGGAATGGCTAAGTATGATCATATGTGGGCATATGTATGACAAGGCCCTAGTTGGTCCATGAAACCCCGAAAATAGGTAAGGTTTACTTTGAAAACAGAGGCTGACAGCAGCAGTGGTGTGGATTGGAAAAATCACAAGAATTCGTAGGAGTGGAATTAAATAGTGAATAAATTATGTAATCGAACCTTGGTGAATCTACTTTCATATGAAAGTAACGAAACAATCATATTAACAGTACAGTAAGAGATATTCAGGTTCTTGTGGAACAGGGCCAGAACAGTTTCTGGATTCCCTGTTCCGACTTTGGAAATTCACTATAAATTGACCAGAGATAATTAGGAGTCATACCATATATGTATGGATTCCTCTATGAGTCTAGTTTCCACAGAAAGAAACGGCATCAGTATTGAAGCTCTGTGCAGAGAGATATCCAAGTCGTAATGGGAAAAGGTCAGTGTAGTCGACCCCTGTAACATGGGAGACTTTGACTAATAAACTGTACTAATTGGCCCGACCAAAAATTCTAGAAAAAAATACATAGGTGGGGACATGAGTCTAGTTTCAGGGAAAAATCACAAAACTGATTTTCGAGTTGTGAAACTCAAGATATGATTTTTGAAGCGACTAGTACTCAGACTGGGCAGTGTCTGGAAAAATTTTTCAAAGTTTGTTAACATCTCGTGTCCGACTCCGGTGTCGGTCTCGGGTTCGGGGTGTTACACTCTGTGCCGCCACTACCCTTTCCACTCGGTCAATTCTAGTGTAAGTGTTTTACTGCCTCAATCAGTTTTGCTAGTATAGATCACTCTGTCCGTCACTTCTTCTAGTCGGTTTTGGTAGGATTAGTATCAAATTCCAGTCCTTTGGATCCCTGTGATTTGCTCCTCAGGTGAGAGACTTTGGTAATTGTTCTTGATCTTAGTTGGTCGAATGGTCATAGTTAAGGGAAAGAGGACTTGTGTTGGATACAAGTCACCTATTATTCTGGTTTTAATAATTAAGATTGGTGCAGATCTAGGAGTTGATCATGGTTAGTGATTAAAGAAGGGACTGTTATAACTTCTCGAGCAAGGTAAGGTAAAGGGTGAGGTTTTGGTTTTGGTAAAGATATGTATTAAGCATGCGATTAATTGAAGGGTGATATCGATTGCAAGTTTAGGGCTAAGGAAATTGTAGCACGCTTTATTACCAGGTGTGCATATACACTGCACACACACAAATAGATCGACAAATCCCGAAATGTTGAAAAGCCGAAAGCCGAAATGCAGAAAAGTCAAAAGTTTGGCTACGGTAGTCTTGCGAGTGCGTGAACACTCATAAGGGGGAAACCGATAGGTTATCTGAGGCCCCATGGGCGATTCCATGAACTTAAGCTGTGTCTTGGCCAACCGGGCTAGAATGGGCTAAGTGGGCCCGATGGGCTGTTGGGCCCATAATAGGCTAAATTGGCAACTTGATGTTAAGTGATGGAAATTATATGAAAGCATGAATATGAATGTAATTTGGGCCTAATGGGCCATATGAATGAGATTGGGCCTAGTGGGCCATATGCATGTATGTAGACTTGTTTGGGCTTTATAAGGGGTTTTGAGCCTAGTATCTGATAACTATTTAATTGACATAAAACTTAATTAATTAATTGCGACCGTGGACGAGTCATAAGGTTAAGGTGTGGTAATGGGGATATGCATGTCTAGGATTGGATCTAGGGACAGCTTGGTACTTAAGGGGTCTTAATGACTTAGCTCCTCTTCTTTGGAATCCTACCTGGTACATAGTATCTGTTCACTTTAGCCAACGGGGACTTGTTGACGGGCCAAGATAAGTAACAAACCCATAACAAGAGAAATTACCGAAATGCCCTTAAGGGCAAAAATGACCAAAATACCCCTATGTGTTGAATGTAAGATTTATGGATGTTACATGTATATCCGCTGCATGCATACGATATTCTGTTTAGGTTGCATATGGGTTGGGAATTATGGAACGGAGGAAGTATATGAGGATCGCATGGTTGCTTGACAACTGTGGGTCCACCGACGGCTTTTTAAGCCCATTATATGATTGGCAACTTACTGCAATAAAGGTAGTTCCGCAACCGGGCTATCATTGATGTGTATCGAATGGATGGGTCGATATTTATATTCCCACATGATGTGTATCGTTGGACGGAGTTGATGTGTACCGGTTGGATTATTGGGGTGGATTGCACTACATTACATTGCATGTATGATTTTATGGTGATTGATGAATGCTTATTACTCGTCAAGGGTTATACACACTGAGTTTTCAAAAACTTACTCCCTCTTTTATTTTTCCCAGGTGATGCTCAGTAGAAGGTTCGATGTTTGGAGGGACTCGGAGGTGGCCAGCTAGAAAGACGACTTGGACTTGTTTTTTTTTTTAAAGAAAGCATATAGTTTCTAGCTTATTAAGTAATTTTAGATTGGAATGTAAGAAGGCCTTCCCTTTTATTATTTTTTGGACTGTTATCTTTATGCTTTGTAATTATGAGAAAGTGAACATGGGTTTCCTAAATCATAGATTGTTTTTCTATGTTTCCGCAACTAAATTTTAAAATGATAGGCTTTCATAAATCATATGTTTTAAACAGGCTTTCACGATTGAAAGAGAGTTTTTATAAGTTAATTAAGGTTTCTCATTTTAAGGAAGGGTTTTCAATGAAAACAAGGTTTTCGCTAAAACACTTCAATGTGACGTGCTAGATTTGGCCAGAATGTTCGGGCCGGGTTTGGGGTGTTACACAACAAGTGAAGGTCGAACACCAAGTACCCTTAGGTTTACTTCAACCCGTGATGGTTCCCGAGTGGAAGTGGGACTGAGTAACCATGGATTTTGTGTCAGGGTTGCCTTTGACACCACAGAAAAAGGATTACGTTTGGGTCGTTGTTGATAGACTTACTAAGTGGCACATTTTCTACCAGTGTGTGACAGCCCTAATGTGACCCTAGTCGGAAAGTGGTTTCGGGACCACAAAACCGAGTCATAAAAATAATTAACCGTCATATTTGATGCTTATTATATGTGAATATGAATGTGTGGAAGTTTCATACTTTAATTTGGTCAGTATATGTGAAATTTATTAGTAGGGACTTATGTGAGACAATTTAGAAATGTGCTAGGCAAATGCTAAAGTGGCCTATTAATGTATGTGGGAAAGTGCTTGTACTTGCATGTCAAATTAGCCAAACTATAGGTAGTGGCCGGCCATGCTACAAATTATATAATCAAATGTGAATTTTCTATTAACTTTAATTAGCTAGATGCCATATTAGTATGGATGATGTAATAAAATAAAGAAATGATAATTAAAGGAAGAAAATGGGTGAAAGAAACAAAGTCTTCATCCATGTTTCTTCCTAGCCGATTCTAAAGAAAGAAAAGAACAAGAGCATTCGGTGATCTTAAACTCAAGATAAGGTGAGTAGTTCATGCTAATTCTTGAAATTTTAGTATATTTTGAGTTAGTTTTTAAGTTCTTTGCTTAACCCATGACCAAAACTTGAAATGGTGTGGTGTCTTGAGCATTCGGTTTTAGTTATTAAAGGATGAGATTGGGTTATAGTCTTTATGTTTTATGAAGAATTGTTGAAGATAAAATGTTCAAGAAATGGTTGTTGTTCATGTTATTTGGATGAAAAAGAAAATGGTAGTTAGGTGAAGTAGAGTCTAACAAATGAGCACATATGTGCATTAGTTGCTAAATGGAGAAAAATCGGCTAACAAGTTGTGTACTAAGGCCGAATATGATTTTGGATATTATTGGGTAATGTATGTGTTCTGAATTGATGGAATGGAGAGGATGCTTTAATTGTGTTATGAACAATTATATGTTAAATTAAGGTTTGCTAAGCTAGCTATTAAGGTGAAATGCAAATGTTAGTATTTGATTTGGTAATAATCTGCTTGGGAAAAGTAGCAGTAAGGTGATTTTGGAAAATCGCCATAATTTGTAGGAGTTGAGTTAGAAGCTGAATAAATCATGTCATTAAAGCTTGAAGAGTTTAGTTTCTTACAAAAGAAACTATAAAAACAAAAGAGTTACCGATCTTGAGATATTTGAAGTATTGTGGGGCTGAGTCAAAATGACTACTAGATTCCCTATTCTGTTTTTATAAAATCAGTATAAATTGTACAAAAATGGCCCCAAGATAAAATTTATATGCTTAGACTCCTTAATGAGTCTAGTTTCAAATGAAAGAAAAGATAGCATATTTTGAATTCTGTACAATGAGAAATTTGATTCGTAGTGAAGAGTAGTTAGTTTAGTCAAACAGTGAAACAAGGTGAACTTTAAGAAAAATCTGGTATTGTTGGGCTAAACTAAAAATTTTGAAAATATTATAGATAATAGACAAATGAGTCTTCTATCAAGAAAAATTTACGGCAATTGATTTGGAGTTTCGTAGGTCCAGTTATAAAAATTTTAGTGACTGTTGCTCAGGAAGTCAGCTTATAGGGAAATTGTAATTATATGGTAAACATTAATGAAAATTTGCTAATGAATTATTTATTGACTTTTTTTATAAAGCTTACTATAATCTATATGTGTGAAAGTGGAATCTATATGTATTATATTCTGAAAGTAATACTTGAATAGTCGATTAATGACTAGTTTAAAATTTGTTGAACTTAAGCTCAAGAGCATAGGGGGGCAATTTCAGATAAGGGAAAGGAAAAAGTAATCGAATAGCCGTTGAAGTCGTTCGATAACGTCCGAGGTAAGTCTTCGAGTAATGAAACTTAGTTTATGATTTGATTAAGTCATGTCATATAAGCATAACAAATAAACAGAGATATAATGATTCCACTTGAATTATATATTGAGGTGATTAGTTTATACTTATGACGGGTGGCCGAATGTGTATAGAGATCATATTAGAAAGCCACTCAAAATCATGCTCTTTGTATGTGGCTATTGAGCCGAAATTGGTAAGGTTTGATAAGTGTCTTGTGTTTGAGCTTTAGTAATGAAAATGAAATATGGATGTGTCATGATTTATTGATATATGTGCATGAGTATTCGAATGATATCCGGGTTAAGTCCTGAGGGCATTTATGCTAGTGACTATATCCGGGCTAAGTCCCGAAGGCATTTGTGCTATTGATTATATCCGGGCTAAGTCCCAAAGGCATTTGTGCTAGTGATTATATCCGGGCTAAGTCCCGAAGGCTTTTGTGCTATTGACTATATCCGGGCTAAGACCCGAAGGCATCTATGCGAGTTGCTATATCCGGCTAAATCCCGAAGGCACTTGAGTTTGGAAGTGAGCAATCTTGCTGTAATAATTTCAATTAATACGCTCATAAAATCCAAACGATAAGGTATGTTTCGTATATGCATCGGAAAGGTTGATTCTTTTTAAATAGTATTCGCTCAATTGATTAACGAACTTCCGACCTCTAGTTAGGTTTGATTCCCTGTGTATGAATATAATGGTTGAAGCGTGAAGTAAGTATGATTTTTGAGAACATGCATATATGCAATTATTCATTTAGTCATATGAACGCTATACTTTAGTCGTAAATAATTTCATTACTTGAACTTACTAAGCATTAAAATGCTTACTCTGTTGCTTGATTTTCTGTTTTATAGATTTTGTTCATCAGCTATCGGACTCGGGAGTGTCAAAGTCGAAGTCATCCACACTATCTAAGCCACTTTTTGGTACTCTTTTAGTTCAATTTTGAAAATGGCATGTATAGGGCTGACCCTTGTTGTTAATTAAATACCCTTTGGTAATGTGTATTCGTATAGCCATGCGAAAATGACTCGTATATTTCGAAGTATAACATTATGGTCTTGTGATATGGTTATTAAGTGGTGTGGAAATGTTTGGTAATGACTAGCCATTGGAATGGCCAATCATGGTCCTATTGGTGCTACGTACGTCATGGCTAATCGGGATTACCCTTGATAATAATGTATGTCAATTTGCTATTTGATTTATGGAAAATTATGAAATAGGTAAAATTTACCTTAAAATAGATGCTGACAACAACAGTGATGTAAGTTGGAAAAATCACTAAAAATAGTAGGAATGGAATTAAATAGTGAATAAATTATGTAATCGAATCTTGATGAGTCTATTTTCATATGAAAGAAACGAAACAACCATATGAGCCGTATTTTATGAGATCCTTAAGTTTTCGTGAAACAGGGCCAGAGCATTTTCTGGATCCCCTGTTCTGACTTTGAAAATTTACCATAAATTAAACAGAGATAATTAGAAGTCATGATTTATATGTATGGATTCCTTTTTGAGTCTAGTTTCATTAGAAACAAATGGCATAAGTATTGAAGCTCTCTACAGGGAGATATCTAAGTCATAATGCATGAAGGTCAGAGTAGTCGAACCCTGAAACAGGGGAGACTTTAACTAATAAACTGTACTAATTGGCCCAAAAAAATTCTAGAAGAATATCTGTAGATGGATATATGAGTCTAGTTTCAGGGAAAATTCACGGAATCAGTTTTCGAGTTTTGTAACTCGAGATATGATTTTTAAGGTGACAGTGACGCAGTTACCCAGCTTGTCTGGAAATTTTAAAATGAACTGTGTAAATAAATGAATTAAGTTCGTTAACACCTCGTGTTCGACTCCGGAAATGGTCTCGGGCATGGGGTGTTACAATTTTATTGGTATCAGAGCCATGGTTTAGTCGATTCTAGGACTACCGAAATACGTTCGGGTCTAACTATACATGCCATTATGTGTCTATTTGATAGTGTGGTGATTTCTGACAGTTAAAAATGTGTTTGTTTATAGTAATGGATCCCGATCCCAACCGAGCGGTAGCTGATGATCTTGAGAGTGTAGCGCTTGCTCCCGCACAAGGGACAGCGCCGGTGGACTCTCAACCTATTGCTAGTAATCAGAATGACGAAGCTAGACAAGCTTTTTATAGCGTAATGAATGATTGGTTCAATCAGTACATTCGAACTAATACGGCTGTTCCACAACCCCCACTCCCGAATAATACAACCCCTGCACCTGTGATACCTCCGGTAACTGACCAGATAAGATTAAATAATCCCCCAGTTGTCAGAATCCGAAAACACGGGGCTACTGAATTTAAGGCTACAGACAACAATGATGCCGAACAAGCTGAATTTTGGTTGGACAACACTATTTGGGTACTTGATGAACTATCTTGCACACCCGATGAATGCCTAAAGTGTACGATCTCCTTGCTACGTGATTCTGCCTACTATTGGTGGAATACGTTGATTTCTGTTGTGCCCAGAGAGCAAGTAACTTGGGAGTTTTTCCAAACCGAGTTTCAAAAAAGTATATCAGCCAGAGATTCATTGATCAAAAATGAAAAGAATTTCTTGAACTTAAACAAGGTTCCATGTCGATTACTGATTATGAACGAAAGTTTGTAAGGCTTAGCCGGTACGCGCGAGAATGCATTTCTTCAGAAGTTGTGATGTGTAAACATTTCGAAGATGGACTGAACGATGATATAAAGCTGTATGTTGGCATTTTAGAAATCAGAGAATTTGTGGTACTTGTCGAGCGAGCTTGCAAAGCCGAAGAGCTCAATAAGGAGAAAAGAAAAGCTGATATGGGAGCAAAGGAGTTTCGTAAGAGATCTTCGGGAAAGCCCTTTCAACAGTCATCGAAGAAATTTAGAGATGATTTAGGCCGATCTAGAGACACGTCGGCCTTTTCTAGACGAGACCGTGATCGACCCCCTGTGAGTACACGAGTTACTTCGGTCGCCAGTGTTGGAAATGATCGTCGAGGAAGAACAGAGTGCCAGTATTGTGGTAAATGGCATTCGGGGAGTTGTAGATTCCGTGATCGCTCCTGTTACAACTGCGGATCAGTTGACCACTTTATTAAAGATTGCCCGAGATTGTCTGAACAAAATGTAAATCAGAGTGGGAAACCGGGTGCTACTACTGCTCGAGGTAGACCATCTAAAAATGCGGGGAATGCTAGTGGCAGTCAGAGAGGATCTAGAGATGTTACCACCAGATCTGAGGCTCGTGCTCCTGCCAGAGCTTATGCTATACGTGCACGCGAGGATGCTTCTTCGCCTGATGTTATTACCGGTACATTCACTCTCTTTGATACTAATGTGATTGCATTGATTGACCCTGGTTCTACTCATTCTTATATATGTGAGACTTTAGCATCTAGTAAGACTTTACCTGTTGAGTCTATTGAGTTCGTTATTAGAGTGTCAAATCCCTTGGGTCATTGTGTGCTTGTTGATAAGGTGTGTAAGAAATGTCCCCTAGTAATTCGAGGTTCCCGTTTTTCGGCGGACTTGATGCTTTTACCGTTTGATGAATTTGATGTTATTCTCGGTTTGGATTGGTTGACCGTGCATGGTGCGGTTGGGAATTGCAAAAGCAAGACTATTGGTTTGAGGTGTGCAAATAATGAGATAATCCGAGTTGAGTCTACTGTCTTGAATGGATTGCCAACAATAATATCCTCGACGTTAGCTAAAAAATATGTGAGAAAGGGGTGTGAAGCGTATCTTGCATACGTGCTTGATAATGAAAAATCAGGAAAGAAACTTGAATCGGTACCAGTGGTTTGTGAATATCCGGATGTTTTTCCCGAAGAATTACCGGGGTTACCACCTGTTCGGGAGGTAGAGTTTGGCATTGAACTTGTACCTGGGACTACACCGATTTCGATAGCTCCGTATCGTATGGCACCAATGGAATTAAAAGAACTGAAAACTCAGTTGCAAGAGTTGACGGATAGAGGTTTTGCTCGACCGAGTTTTTCACCTTGGGGTGCACCAGTATTGTTTGTGAAAAAGAAGGACGGAACCATGAGGTTGTGCATCGACTATCGTCAGCTGAATAAAGTGACAATAAAGAATAAATATCCGTTACCGCGTATTGATGATTTGTTTGATCAACTAAAGGGCGCCTCAGTGTTTTCAAAGATAGATTTGAGATCAGGTTATTATCAGTTGCGAATTCGGGATTCGGATATACCCAAAACTGCTTTCAGAATGAGATACGGTCACTACAAGTTCTTAGTGATGCCGTTTGGGCTCACTAATGCCCCAGCGGTATTTATGGATTTGATGAATCGGATCTTCAGACCGTTTTTGGATCGGTTTGTAGTTGTGTTTATTGATGATATTTTGGTCTATTCGAGAAATGAAACCGATCATGCTGAACATCTGGGGTTAGTGTTGCAGGTTTTACGGAATAAGCAGTTATATGCTAAGTTCAGTAAATGTAAGTTCTGGTTAAGAGAAGTTAGTTTTTTGGGACATGTGGTATCTGCATCGGGTATTCGAGTTGATCCGAGCAAAATTTCAGCCATACTTAACTGGAAGCCCCCGAGAAATATTACTGAGGTTCGGAGCTTTTTGGGACTTGCCGGTACTACAGATGGTTTGTAAAGGGTTTCTCGATGATAGCCACACCAATGACGAAGCTACTTCAGAAAGATGTTAAGTTCGAATTGTCAGAAAAATGTCAGAAAAGTTTTGATCAACTAAAAACTTACTTGACTGAAGCTCCAGTGCTAGTGCAGCCTAAATCAGGCAAAGAGTTTGTCATTTACAGTGACGCATCCTTACTTGGGTTGGGTTGTGTATTGATGCAAGAAGGTCGAGTTGTAGCTTATGCGTCGAGACAATTGAAGCCACATGAGAAAAATTATCCAACCCATGATCTCGAACTAGCTGCCATCGTATTCGCTTTGAAAATATGGCGACATTACTAATTTGGTGAGAAGTGTCATGTATATTCGGATCACAAAAGTCTCAAATATTTGATGACTCAAAGAGATTTGAATCTGCGACAAAGACGTTGGCTCGAGTTGTTAAAAGATTATGAGCTTGTCATTGACTATCACCCGGGAAAGGCTAATGTGGTTGCGGATGCTTTAAGTCGTAAATCACTGTTTGCTTTACGAGTGATGAATGTACACCTGTCTGTTCTATCCGACAATGTGTTAGTAGCAGAATTAAAGGCCAAACCATTGTTGATTCACCAAATTCGTGAAGCTCAGAAATTCGATGATGAATTGGTTGCAAAACGGGCTGAATGCGTTTCGAATATGGAATCAGAGTTCCAAATTGATGATGACGATTGTTTGAGGTTCAGAAGTCGTTTGTGTGTTCCAATAAATTCAGAACTTATTTCGATGATTCTGAACGAAGCTCATTGTAGCCGAATGTCAATTCACCCGGGGAGTACGAAAATGTACAACGATTTGAGACGTCAGTTTTGGTGGCATGGTATGAAACGAGACATTTTCGATTTTGTTTCGAGGTGTTTAATATGTCAACAAGTGAAAGCGGAACATCAAGTACCTACAGGTTTACTTCAGCCGATCATGATACCTGAATGGAAATGGGATCGAGTCACGATGGATTTTGTATCTGGGTTGCCATTGTCGGCAAGTAAGAAAGACGTGATTTGGGTTGTTGTTGATAGACTGACAAATTCAGCTCATTTTATTCCCGTGCGTACAGATTATTCACTGGATAAACTAGCTGAATTGTACGTTTCTTAGATTGTAAGATTACACGGGGTACCTATTTCTATTGTGTCGGATAGAGATCCGAGATTCACCTCGCGATTTTGGAAGAAATTGCAAGAAGCTTTGGGTACCAAGTTGCATTTTAGCACCGCTTTTCATCCACAGACTGATGGTCAATCCGAACGGATAATTCAGATACTCGAGGATATGTTGAGATGTTGCATCCTTGAGTTTAGTGGTTCATGGGAGCGGTATTTACCTTTGATTGAATTCGCTTACAACAATAGTTTTCAATCAAGCATTAAGATGGCACCTTACGAGGCTTTGTACGGTCGTAAATGCCGTACACCATTGTTTTGGACCGAGCTCGGTGAAAGTAAAATTTTCGGAGTTGATTTGATTAAAGATGCTGAGCAGAAAGTAAAGATAATTCGTGAAAGTCTGAAGGCAGCATCAGATCGTCAGAAGTCGTACGCGGATTTAAAACGAAGAGATATTGAGTATCAGGTGGGAGACAAAGTGTTCCTTAAAGTTTCACCTTGGAAAAAATACTCAGATTTGGCCGTAAGGGCAAACTGAGTCCGAGGTTCATAGGGCCGTATGAAATATCCGAACGAGTTGGTCCAGTTGCATATAGGTTGCTTTTACCCCCTGAACTTGAAAGGATTCACAACGTTTTTCATGTTTCGATGCTTCGACGTTACAGATCTGATCCTTCGCACATAATTAGTCCATCAGACGTTGAAATTCAATCTGACTTGAGTTATGAAGAAGAACCGATTCGTATCCTCGCTCGTGAGGTGAAAGAGTTGCGAAACAAAAGGGTTCCGTTAGTAAAGGTGTTGGGCTCAAACACGGGATCGAAGAAGCTACTTGGGAAACCGAGAACTCTATGAAAGAACGATACCCAAACCTATTTACCGGTAAGATTTTTGGGGACGAAAATTACTTAAGTGGGGGAGAGTTGTGACAGCCCTAATGTGACCCTAGTCGGAAAGTGGTTTCGGGACCACAAAACCGAGTCATAAAAATAATTAACCGTCATATTTGATGCTTATTATATGTGAATATGAATGTGTGGACGTTTCATACTTTAATTTGGTCAGTATATGTGAAATTTATTAGTAGGGACTTATGTGAGACAATTTAGAAATGTGCTAGGCAAATGCTAAAGTGACCTATTAATGTATGTGGGAAGTGCTTGTACTTGCATGTCAAATTAGCCAAACTATAGGTAGTGGCCAGCCATGCTACAAATTATATAATCAAATGTGAATTTTCTATTAACTTTAATTAGCTAGATGCCATATTAGTAATAAAATAAAGAAATGATAATTAAAGGAAGAAAATGGGTGAAAGAAACAAAGTCTTCATCCATGTTTCTTCCTAGCCGATTCTAAAGAAAGAAAAGAACAAGAGCATTCGGTGATCTTGAACTCAAAATAAGGTGAGTAGTTCATGCTAATTCTTGAAATTTTAGTATATTTTGAGTTAGTTCTTAAGTTCTTTGCTTAACCCATGACCAAAATTTGAAATGGTGTGGTGTCTTGAGCATTCGGTTTTAGTTATTAAAGGATGAGATTGGGTTATAGTCTTTATGTTTTATGAAGAATTGTTGAAGATAAAATGTTCAAGAAATGGTTGTTGTTCATGTTATTTGGATGAAAAAGAAAATGGTAGTTAGGTGAAGTAGAGTCTAACAAATGAGCACATATGTGCATTAGTTGCTAAATGGAGAAAAATCGGCTAACAAGTTGTGTACTAAGGCCGAATATGATTTTGGATATTATTGGGTAATGTATGTGTTCTGAATTGATGGAATGGAGAGGATGCTTTAATTGTGTTATGAACAATTATATGTTAAATTAAGGTTTGCTAAGCTAGCTATTAAGGTGAAATGCAAATGTTAGTATTTGATTTGGTAATAATCTGCTTGGGGATAGCAGCAGTAAGGTGATTTGGAAAATCGCCATAATTTGTAGAAGTTGAGTTAGAAGCTGAATAAATCATTTCATTAAAGCTTGAAGAGTCTAGTTTCTTACAAAAGAAACTATAAAAACAAAAGAGTTACCGATCTTGAGATATTTGAAGTATTGTGGGGCTGAGTCAAAATGACTACTAGATTCCCTGTTCTGTTTTTATAAAATCAGTATAAATTGTACAAAAATGGCCCTAAGATAAAATTTATATGCTTAGACTCCTTAATGAGTCTAGTTTCAAATGAAAGAAAAGAGAACATATTTTGAATTCTGTACAATGAGAAATTTGATTCGTAGTGAAGAGTAGTCAGTTTAGTCAAACAGTGAAACAAGGTGAACTTTAAGAAAAATCTGGTATTGTTGGGCTAAACTAAAAATTTTGAAAATTTATGGATAATAGATAAATGAGTCTTCTATCACGAAAAATTTACAGCAATTGATTTGGAGTTTCGTAGCTCCAGTTATAAAAACTTTAGTGACTGTTGCTCTGGAAGTCAGCTTATAGGGAAATTGTAATTATATGGTAAACATTAATGAAAATTTGCTAATGAATTATTTATTGATTTTTTTTATAAAGCTTACTATAATCTATATGTGTGAAAGTGGAATCTATATGTATTATATTCTGAAAGTAATACTTGAATAGTCGATTAATGACTAGTTTAAAATTTGTTGAACTTACGCACAAGAGCATAGGGGGCAATTTCAGATAAGGGAAAGGAAAAAGTAATCGAATAGCCGTTGAAGTCATTCGACAACGTCCGAGGTAAGTCTTCGAGTAATGAAACTTAGTTTATGATTTGATTAAGTCATGTCATATAAGCATAACGAATAAACAGAGATATAATGATTCCACTTGAATTATATATTGAGGTGATTAGTTTATACTTATGACGGGTGGCCGAATGTGTATAGAGATCATATTAGAAAGCCACTCAAAATCATGCTCTTTGTATGTGGCTATTGAGCCGAAATTGGTAAGGTTTGATAAGTGTCTTGTGTTTGAGCTTTAGTAATGAAAATGAAATATGGATGTGTCATGATTTATTGATATATGTGCATGAGTATTCGAATGATATCCGGGTTAAGTCCCGAGGGCATTTATGCTAGTGATTATATTCGGGCTAAGTCCCGAAGGCATTTGTGCTATTGATTATATCCGGGCTAAGTCCCGAAGGCATTTGTGCTAGTGATTATATCCGGGTTAAGTCCCGAAGGCTTTTGTGATATTGACTATATCCGGGCTAAGACCCGAAGGCATCTGTACGAGTTGCTATATCCGGCTAAATCCCGAAGGCACTTGAGTTTGGAAGTGAGCGATCTTGCTGTAATAATTTCAATTAATACGCTCATAAAATCCAAACGATAAGGTATGTTTCGTATATGCATCAGAAAGGTTGATTCCTTTTAAATAGTATTCGCTCAATTGATTAACGAACTTCCGACCTCTAGTTAGGTTTGATTCCCTGTGTATGAATATAATGGTTGAAGCGTGAAGTAAGTATGATTTTTGAGAACATGCATATATGCAATTATTCATTTAGTCATATGAACGCTATACTTTAGTCGTAAATAATTTCATTACTTGAACTTACTAAGCATTAAAATGCTTACTCTGTTACTTGATTTTCTGTTTTATAGATTTTGTTCGTCAGCTATCGGACTCGGGAGTGTCAAAGTCGAAGTCATCCACACTATCTAAGCCACTTTTTGGTATTCTTTTAGTTCAATTTTGAAAATGGCATGTATAGGGCTGACCCTTGTTGTTAATTAAGTACTCTTTGGTAATGTGTACTCGTATAGCCATGCGAAAATGGCTCGTATATTTCGAAGTATAACATTATGGTCTTGTGATATGGTTATTAAGTGGTGTGGAAATGTTTGGTAATGACTAGCCATTGGAATGGCCAATCATGGTCCTATTGGTGCTACGTACGTCATGGCTAATCGGGATTACCCTTGATAATAATGTATGTCAATTTGCTATTTGATTTATGGAAAATTATGAAATAGGTAAAATTTACCTTAAAATAGATGCTGACAGCAAGAGTGACATAAGTTGGAAAAATCACTAAAAATAGTAGGAATGGAATTAGATAGTGAATAAATTATGTAATTGAATCTTGATGAGTCTATTTTCATATGAAAGAAACAAAACGACCATATGAGCCGTATTGTATGAAATGTTTAAGTTTTCGTGAAACAGGGCCAGAGCGTTTTCTGGATCCCCTGTTCTAACTTTGAAAATTTACCATAAATTAACTAGAGATAATTAGAAGTCATGCTTTATATTTATAGATTTATTTTTGAGTCTAGTTTCATTAGAAACAAACGGCATAAGTATTGAAGCTCTGTACAGGGAGATATCTAAGTCGTAATGCATGAAGGTCAGAGTAGTCGAACCCTGAAACAGGGGAGACTTTAACTAATAAACTTTACTAATTGGCCTGACCAAAAATTCTATAAAAAAATATGTAGATGGATATTTGAGTCTAGTTTCAGGGAAAATTCACGGAATCAGTTTTTGAGTTTTGGAACTCGAGATATGATTTTTAAGGTAACAGTGACGCAGTTAGCCAGCTTGTCTGGAAATTTTAAAATGAACTGTGTAAATAAATGAATTAAGTTTGTTAACACCTCGTGTTCGACTCCGGCAACGGTCTCGGGCACGGGGTGTTACACAGTGTGTACTAACTATTCCCTTGAGAAATTGGCCGATCTATATGTTTCTAAGATCGTAAGACTTCATGGAGTGCCTTTGTCAATTATTTCAGATAGAGATCCGAGGTTTACCTCGCGATTTTGGAAAAAGTTGCAAGGGGAAATGGGAACGAAATTGAATTTTAGCACGGCTTTTCACCCACAGCTGAAGGTCAATCGGAAAGAGTAATTCGGATATGAGAAGACATGTTACGGTGTTGTGTTCTCGAGTTTCAAGGTAGTTGGGAAAGGTATTTACCGTTGGTCGAATTCGCCTACAACAATAATTATCAGTCAAGTCTGAAAATGGCGCCTTATGAGGCTTTGTATGGACACAAGTATCGAACACCCTTGTATTGGACCTAGCTGAGAGAGAATCAGATGCAAGGGGTTGATCTAGTTAAAGAGACCGAAGAGAAATTTAAGGTGATTCACAACTATTTGAAGGCCGCTTTGGATAAACAGAAATCCTGCACAGATTTGAAATGGAAAGAGATGGAGTTTCAAGTCAGGGATAAGGTGTTTTTATAGGTATCCTTGTGGAGGAAAGTCCTCAAATTTGGTAGAAAACGCAAGCTGAGTCCTCATTTCATAAGACCTTATGAGATTACCGAGAGAGTAGGGCCTGTTGTCTACCGATTGGCTTTGCCCTCAAAGTTGGAAAAGATTCACGACGTTTTTCATGTGTCCATGTTACATCGATATAGATCGAATCCTTTGCATGTGATCGCGCCAATAGAGGTTGAGATTAGCTCAGACATGACTTATGGAGAAGAGCCGGTTAAGATTTTGGCTCGAGAGGTAAAACAATTGAGGAATAAAAGTATAGCACTCGTGAAAGTTTTATGGCATAGACATGGGTTCGAGGAAGCCACATGGGAACCTGAGGAGACTATGAGAGACCAATACCCGAATTTATTCACTAGTAAGATTTTTGGGGACGAAAATCCCTAAGGGGGAGAATTGTAACAGCCCGATTTTAGGCTCCTTTAGAATGGTGGTTTCGAGACCACCAATCCAAAGTTGAAGAAATTATTTTATTATTATTTTAGAGTTATAGCATGTTTATATTAGTGCATGAAAAATTTGGTGAAGTAATTTTAGTGATTTCATGCTTAATTACGAAAAAGGACTAAATCACATATAGTGCAAAAGTCTTGACTTGATAGCTAAGGGTGTTAAATTTCCATGAAATTTAAATTGGGGGTCTTTAAAGGGCAATTAGACCCTTTAGAGAGGCTTGGCCGGCCATAAGACAAAGAAAATAAAATAGTCAAAGTGTTAGGTATTTGATGACCTAATGTGGGATAAAATAATACCCTAAAGCCTAGCCTTCATCTTTTTCATTCATCATTTCTTCTTGACTAAAAATATCAGCCGTAGGAGGGTTTTGGAAGCTTGAAAAGTAAGACATGTCTGGGACATGCACCGGCCTCGAGATGTTAGCCAGTGTTAGACATGTCTGGGACATGCGTCGGCTACGAGATGTGCTAGTGTAAGAAATGTCTGGGACATGCATCGACACGGTTACATGTGTTAATGTAAGACCTATCTGGGACACGGCATCAACACAGATGGACGAAAGCTAGTACCAGACCATAGTTGGACTATGGCATCAAGTAAGCGATGTACTCAAACCATAAGATGTTCTCCAATTTGATAAATACTGGCAAATGATTAAGGTTAAATGTGGGAACTTGATAAGACATTAATAGTAATTTGGGTAAAAGAAATGAAAGTTTGAGTTGTGATAAATTCACTTATGTTTATCTAATAATCACATGAAATAAAGTTGCATGTATTATTGAGATATGTGAAAATGTGTTCATAACAAGTTGGAAATTTGAAATATTTGAATCAATGCGCGTAATGCAATGCTGTTGTTGAATATGTATTTGCTTGAGAGTCAAAAGTTCAGAGGCTTTACAATCTTCACCCCCTTACCAGAATAGAGTTATACGATGAGATTCTCGAGAGATATGTTGCATAAGCTTGCAAAAGTGAAACTAAAGAGTACAATAATGGAATAGTATGGGATTAGTGAAGACTGAATTAGTTAGAGGAATAATGTCGGACTTGCACAGATGTCTGAGTATGTCAGATTCAATTAAATAAAAGTTATGGCTATCTTTCTCTTCTGAGTATTCTATATTTTCCACTATTCTTGGAAATACATATGGTTATCCCTTTCGAGTGGGAATTCTATCGTATGAGGATGCTAGTGACTGTGATATTAGATGAAAAGCTCTATTAGTCCAGTTAGTTATGATCAACATTTCTCCATCTCTTCAGATTTCTATTCTGATATATTAGAATGAAGTTGATTGTAAAAATCTATGTGAGATTATTCTGATGTTCTATTGATTATGGTTTATATATATGTAGGAATTATATTATCTCTGTTATGAGGAATTCTAGAGCATACAGACAGTAGTTTGCTTCTGGTTTTCTCTGAGGGATTTTTTGGATCATATTTATTATTTTCTTTTGGATTATTTTCTCAGATTTCTGGTATAGTCTTATATTTTGGAATTTCTTATATTGGTTTTTCTCTCATTCTTGTTTCGAAAATTATCGAGCTTGGCTTATCTTTACGAGTAATCTTTGACTTGCGATATTAGAATTTGTTATGATTATGCTTCTTGATCGACTATAGAAGTGCGGGGATTTCAGTGTCGAGATTTTTTTAAAATTCTTGAGGTAAAGAATGGTTATTCTGCAAAAGTAAATTTGAGTTACGTGTATTTAAGTTTATTCTCTGGTTTTAGAATACCGTTACGTGTTCCTTGGTAAGTAGTCGTACAATCAGAAATGATGAGGTTTTATTCTTATAAGTATGATACAAAAAACCTAATTAGTTGGATTTCTTTTATTCGAGAGATGCGGTTGTAGTAAAGTTTCGAAACAGTTAAGGGCTTAAGCATAGAGAGGAGGCTATAAGTTAGTAAGGTTTGAGTACCGAGAAGCTCCGAGTTATGTAGAGAATTGTGTAGAGAGTTCTTAGTAGCATCCTATCTGTTCTTCCAAAGGGTAGTGAATTGTCTACAAGGTAAGGCCAATTATCATATATATTCGAGATTTATGATTGTCAGTGATGGCATTCGATAATAAAAAAAAGAGAAGAAAATGAGAAAGGACTAGTATGAATTTCGTACCGAAATATCTCTCTTCTCCCGGTAAATAAGAGATACCATATTGGATTTTGATAGATTGATGATAGTAGCCTGCATGACTATTCTGGTATATACAGAGGTATTGTTAGACGGATTTGGACGAGTTGTGTTTCTAAGCTTATAGTTCTTAGAATGTCAGTTTTCAGTATTTCGAATTGAGCTAAGACTCTTATGGTAACTATAAAAAGGTTACATAAATCTTGAGTATGAGCTTGAGCTAAGTTGTTTTGTAAGTTTTGAGAAAAAGATATAAGTGACTCGTGAAAGTTGAGAGCAACTTTTTCTGGTAGGATTTTCGAGGACGAAAATCCCTAAAGGGGGAAGAATGTAATAACCCGATTTTGGGCCTTGTCGGAATAGTGGATTCGGAACCACTATTCTAAGGATAGAGAAAATTATGTGTTATAATATAATTTTATAAGTGCATGTAAATTTTGGTAAGTTAATTTTAGCGATTTCTAGTCCAATTTCGAAAAAGGACTAAATCGCATAAAAGGTAAAAGTTGTATCTTGATGCCTAAAGGTGTTAAATTTCTTTGTAACTTAAATTGGGGGTCTTTAAAGTGAAATTAGGCCATTGAAAGTGTGATGGACGGCCAAGGGAGACAAATTGGTCAAAAAGCCAAAATTTGTGGCTTTTAGGTGACTAATTTGACTAAAAATAGAATAAAATAAAGAAAAGAAAGATATCATCTTTTCTCCATCTTCTCTCCACCGAAAATGGCAGCAAAGAGAAGGTTTAGAAGCTAGAAACTTTAAGCAAAGAAACTCCCTTTATAGTAAGTGATTTTAATGTTTTTTCTTGAAGATTTTTACATTTTTGTAACCCCTAAAGCATGAGCTTTCTTAATAGGGGATTATTTTGCAAAATGATTAAGAGTCTAGGGTTTTTCCATGAAAGCATATGTGTTGTTTTCTGAGTTTTTATGGAAGAAAATGAGTCTTGGTAGTGTTATAAACACTTTTTGTGAAGGAAGATTGCATGAAAACTCCTAAAAAGGGGATATTTTGCAAAGTAATATAATAAGTGTAAGTGTATGAAATAGTTGATATTGTGAGTTGCTATAGTTATGAAAAAGGTTCATCTAGTCTTAAAGAGTAAAGAAATTGAATAAAAATCATTTTTCGAGGCTAGGGGTAATTTGGTAATTTTGGCAAAATATAGGGGCAAAATTGTAAATATTGCCCAAGTGTGTCAATGGACTAATTTGATTAGTACATTGTTTTAATAAGTTGAGTGTGATGTTATAGATGATGAAAATTGAGATTTGGACCTAGGACGGAAAGAAATCGATTAAAGGATGATTACGTCTTTTTCACCTTTATCGTATTGAGGTAAGTTCGTATGTAAACAATACCATGCTATACATGTATTTAAATGTTATCATTACATGAATTGTACAAATATTAAGTGTATGTGATTAATAGAAATATGATAAGACAAAGCCTTAATAGGCGAGGAAAAATCCCGTTTGAACCTCAGGAATAGAATAGGATACGAGTGACATGTCACTAGGAATTATGAGTCTAGATGAGTAGCTCGAGAGTGACCATTTAAATGTCATGAGATATGAGGTAGCTTTAGCTACAATTGAGGCACTTATGTGCAAAGGTTCTTTCCGAGTATCCAATTAGTATTCCAAGTGTTCAACGGGTAACCCGAGGAAAGAGTTGATGATGGTCCCAATGAGGTAAGTCATTGGTGAGTATATACATGAGTTATGTTACGAGTTGTGCAGGTATGTACACTAAGCTTATAAGAATACCTTGATATGTGATGATCTATGATGCATAAATATGTGTTCTTACCATGATAGATGAAATGATGTTGAATTAATTTTGTGAACAATGATTAGGAATAACTTAGCCTTGACAGATTTGAACTACTGCAGTAGTGTAACTTTGAAAATACATTAAAAATAGTGGAAAATGAGTTAAAAGCTGAATAAAATATAGGAATAAATATTATTGAGTTTAGTTTCTTATAAAAGAAACCGTGTAAGCAGAGGAATTTCCTATAATGACATATTTGAAGTTGTGTTGGATAGAATCAAAATGACTTCGAGATCCCTTGCTCTAATTTAAGAAAATAATTATAAATTGTAAAAAAATGGTTATGAGTCATGATTTATATTCTATAATCCTTAATTAGTCTAGTTTCAATTGAAATGGACGAGAACATTATTTGATTCCTGTGCTATGAGATAATTGAACTTTAGTGGAGAAGGGTCGGAACTATCAAACAGTGAATAAGGAGAAAATTTGAGGAATAAACTGTACTGATTCGCTAAACCAAAAATTATGAAAATTTAATGATAGAAAGGTACATAAGTCTAGTTTCAATTAAAATTAACGAAACTTAATTTGGAGTTTCTTAGCTCTAGATATAAATAATTTAGTGACTATTGTTCAGGAAGACAGCTTGTCGTGAACTTGAGAATATGTTGTAAACATTGATAAAACATGTTAATGAGCTTGTAACACCCCGAATTTGGGCCTAGAAGTATTGAGCCTTGAGTGTGGGTCCGTAAGGAGGTTGTATATAGGTATTTAATTATGCAATGAAATGAAACAATAAAATGTCTGCTTTGGTTATTTATGGCTCTGAAAAGTGTTGGAGAAATCTTGGGTTCAAACCTGGGCTTTAGCAAAAATTTTGGTATTAAGTGAAAAAAACCTGGATGCTTAGATGAGGGCCTTTTAAATTATTGTGTTAAATAAATGACACAAGGAAGCATGTAGTCTAGTGGTTGTGGCGTCATTAAGGTTGTAAGGGAGCCTGGGTTCAAGTCTTGGCTCTTACAATTCATTTTGCTTTTTCTCTTAAGTGAATCTGGACGCTGGCACATATGTCTTAAAGTTAATTATGGACGTTTTTAACACAAAAAGAGCCTGTGGTGGAGTGGCAAGGTGGCGTGTTGTGCAATTGTGAGGTCTAAGGTTCAAGTCTTGGGATGCGCAATGGAGTATTTATTTTGCTATTTGAGCAGCGTAGGAGGTGGAGTTGGACTGAAACTCTGTGGTTGAAGTGATCATTAGAATGAGGAATTTTCCTATTGGTTGGGAGTAATCCCTCATCGGGAAGCTAACATAAGAGGGGATGCGAAGCTGGCTTTAAATAGAGAGAACCATAAGGAGAGTAAAGGTACCTTTCTTGGCTGATCCCTTTCGCTTTATGGCGTGCTTGTTTGGGTTGGGCGTCAGCTAAGAGTGTTCAGAGCGTGGATTAACTCCAGTCGCCAATCAGGTGTGTATTTCTCACTACTCTAGCTATAGGATGGCTACTTCGGGCCGCGATGGGCCGAAAGGGGGCATGTGGGCCCAATTGGATATGTTGTTTGATTGTGTAGTAAAAATTAGACTAGGCTAGGTGAATCTCATATTTGTAGCTAGATTTGGGCTAAAAGGGCCACACGAGCGTGTAGGTCCATTTGGGCCTAGAATAGGCTTTAGGCCCATTCGTATTGTTATCCTCGTTTAGAATACTTCAGTTTACCAAATTACTGAAATGCCCTCAATTTGTAAAATTACCAAAGTACCCTTGATTTACAGAATTACCGTTTTACCCTCGATTTACAGAATTACCATTTTACCCTCGATTTATAGAATTACCATTTTACCATCGATTTACAGAATTACTGTTTTACCCTCGATTTACAGAATTACCATTTTACCCTCGATTAGAAAAATTACCAAAATACCCCTGGTTTGTAAAATTACTAAAATAACCCTGGTTTGTAAAATCACCAAAATACCCTTGGCTTGTAAAATTACCGAAATACCCCTATAGGGTAGAATTACTGAAATACTCTTGTAGGGTAGAAATACCGAAATACCCCTATAGGGTAGAATTACTGAAATACCCCTGTAGTGTAGAATTACCGAAATACCCTTGTGGGGTAAAATTACCATTTTTCCCCTTGGGTGTTAAATGACTGTTTTGCCCTTGTGGGCAAGTGACTGACTTGGACTGTGTGGTTGACGAATTTGATTGTGAATATATGTTGGTGATATGAATGACTTGACTGTGATTGTTTGATTCAAATATGGACATGACATTCTGCATACATGACATATTGCATGGGTTGGGTTTTATAAATGGAGGAAGTGCTAAACGGGCTTTGACCCAGTTTACGGAAAAGGGCTTTGCCCCAGTTTACCGAAAAGGGCTTTGCCCCAGTTTATCGAAAAGGGCTTTGCCCCAGTTATTAAAAGAGGCTAGGCCTCCAGTTATATGATAAAGCAGCTATGCTGCCAGTGGAGAGTTTGGTTGGGTGGGTTGAGTTATTCCCCACATGGAGAGCTTGGTTGGTACGGGTGGAGAGTAGCAGATGGTGGGTTGAGTAGTCTCCCCAAATGGGCTTGCATACATTCATTGGTATTTCATGTGATATTGAAATGGGCCTATGGGCCATGCCGTTTACAGTAAAGGCTTCGGCCCAGTGAAATGATTTATGAAAAGGCTTCGGCCCAGTAACCGTTAAACGAAAGGCTTCGGCCCAGTATATGTCGAGACTGAATAGGGCTTTGGCCTAGATTGTACTGATACTGTGTTATTCACTGTTTGTTTGTTATTGGGATTACACACTGAGTTTTCGTAAACTCACCCCGTTTCTAACTGTGTAGGTAATCCCTAAGCTTAGATGGTTTGGAGCTGCGAGGGACTCGGAGATGGCCACATTACTATTTCTGTTTCTTTTAATTACAATTAGATTTCGTTTTGGGTTTTTAAATTGTGTAATAAGGCCGTAGGTGGGTTTTAAGTTTTAATTTTGATTGTGATTTCTTATACTAAACTGCTAGTCTAGGAAAACTCGAGATTTCAAAATGGCATGATTTTTCTAAGGAACACGAGCTTCCAACAACAAAGTTTTCAAAATGCTTCCGCGATTTTAAATGAGGTAATATACCAAAGGCAAACAAATTGGTAAACGTTTTGATGAGAACTTTAGTTTAATAATAATAAAGGAATTTGGATTCAGTAATGGATTTTCACCGGAAAGATCAAATTTGAAGATGGTTTGATGTGACGCACCAGATTCAGCCATAATGTTTAGGCCAGGTTTGGGGTGTTACATTTAATGGTATCAGAGCCTAGGTTACAAAACTCGGCTGTGGTATGGGTGGCAGAAAATTATTGTTATTTTTTTTCTTTTTTCGAAATTGGGGTTTGAAAAGGGTTTTTCTAAAATTTTGTTTTGGAATTTATCAACGAAACTTGACATGTTTCTGAAAAGATGTTACAGGAAGTGTGGCACACCGAGTCTCCGGCACCAAATCTGTAAGTTCTCTAACTCTGTTTACTGTTATAGATTGAAGTGCTATATTGAGAAACTGCTATAGATAGTGGCACTATAATGGAACTCTCTAGTTAGAGTAAACATTAACGCTTGAATTTAGATTTAGTATTTATTTGGTATGTGTTCTGGAAATGTAGAAATTGTTTGCATGTGAAATCTATCTGCTCCGATGGATAAATGTTTTGGGTGTATGTTAGTATTATTAGTATCAGAGTGCACAGAGGAGGTGTGGTGGTGTAGTTTGAGAGTGGGGAATTTCGAGGACGAAATTTCTTTAAGGGGGTAGAATTGTAACACCCCGAATTTGGGCCTAGAAGTATTGAGCCTTGAGTGTGGGTCCGTAAGGAGGTTGTATATAGGTATTTAATTGTGCAATGAAATGAAACAATTAAATGTCTGCTTTGGTTGTTTATGGCTCTGAACAGTGTTGGAAAAATCTTGGGTCCAAACCTGGGTTTTAGCAAAAATTCTGGTATTAAGTGAAAAAACCTGGATGCTTGGATGAGGGCATTTTAAATTATTGTGTTAAATAAATGACACAAGGAAGCATGTAGTCTAGTGGTTGTGGCGTCATTAAGGTTGCAAGGGAGCCTGGGTTCAAGTCTTGGCTTTTACAATTCATTTTGAATTTTCTCTTAAGTGAATCTGGACGCTGGCACATATGTCTTATAGTTAATTATGGACGTTTTTAACACAGAAAGAGCCTGTGGTGGAATGGCAAGGTGGCGTGTTGTGCAACTGTGAGGTCTAAGGTTCAAGTCTTGGGATGCGCAATAGAGTATTTTTTTGCTATTTGAGTGGCGTAAGAGGTGGAGTTGGACTGAAACTCTGTGGTTGAAGTGATCATTAGAATGAAGAATTTTCCTATTGGTTGGGAGTAATCCCACATCGGGAAGCTAACATAAGAGGGGATGCAAAGCTGGCTTTAAATAGAGAGAACCATGAGGAGAGTAAAGGTACCTTTCTTGGCTGATCCCTTTCGCTTTATGGCGTGCTTGTTTGGGTTGGGCGTCAGCTAAGAGTGCTCGGAGCGTGGATTAACTCCAGTCGCCAATCAGGTGTGTATTTCTCACTACTCTAGCTATAGGATGGCTACTTCGGGTCGCGATGGGCCGAAAGGGGTCATGTGGGCCCAATGGGCCTACGGGCCCTATTGGATAAGTTGTTTGATTGTGTAGTAAAAATTAGACTAGGCTAGGTGAATCTCATATTTGTAGATTTGGGCTAAAAGGGCCACACGAGCGTGTGGGCCCATTTGGGTCGAGAATAGACTTTAGGCCCATTCGTATTGTTATCCCTGTTTAGAATACTTTAGTTTACCAAATTACTGAAATGCCTTCAATTTGTAAAATTACCAAAGTACCCTCGATTTACAGAATTATCGTTTTACCCTCGATTTACAGAATTACCGTTTTACCCTCGATTTATAGAATTACCATTTTACCGTCGATTTACAGAATTACTATTTTACCCTCGATTTATAGAATTACCATTTTACCCTCGATTAGCAAAATTACCAAAATACCCCTGGTTTGTAAAATTACTAAAATACCCCTAGTTTGTAAAATTACCAAAATACCCCTGGCTTGTAAAATTACCAAAATACCCCTGTAGGGTAGAATTATCGAAATACCCTTGTAGGGTAGAAATACCGAAATACCCCTATAGGGTAGAATTACTGAAATACCCCTGTAGTGTAGAATTACCGAGATACCCTTGTGGGGTAAAATAACCATTTTTCCCCTTGGGTGTTAAATGACTGTTTTGCCCTTGTGGGCAAGTGACTGACTTGGACTGTGTGGTTGACGAATTTGATTGTGAATATATGTTGGTGATATAAATGACTTGATTGTGATTGTTTGATTCAAATATGGACATGACATTCTGCATACATGACATGTTGCATGGGTTGGGTTTTATAAATGGAGGAAGTGCTAAACGGGCTTTGCCCCAGTTTACAGAAAAGGGCTTTGCCCCAGTTTACCGAAAAGGGCTTTGCCCCAGTTTATCAAAAAGGGCTTTGCCCCAGTTATTAAAAGAGGCTAGGCCTCCAGTTATGTGATAAAATTACCAAAATACCCTTGGTTTGTAAAATTAGTAAAATACCCCTGGTTTGTAAAATTACCAAAATACCCCTGGCTTGTAAAATTACCAAAATACCCCTGTAGGGTAGAATTACTAAAATACCCTTGTAGGGTAGAAATACCGAAATACCCCTGTAGGGTAGAATTATCGAAATACCCCTGTAGGGTAGAATTATCGAGATACCCTTGTGGGGTAAAATTACCATTTTGCCTCTAGGGTGTTAAATGATTGTTTTGCCCTTGTGAGCAAGTGACTGACTTGGACTGTGTGGTTTACGGATTTGATTGTGAATATATGTTGGTGATATAAATGACTTGACTGTGATTGTTTGATTCAAATATGGACATGACATTCTGCATAAATGACATGTTGCATGGGTTGGGTTTTATAAATGGAGGAAGTGCCAAACGGGCTTTGCCCCAGTTTACACGGGTAGAGACACGGGCGTGTGCCTAGACCGTGTGTGACACACGGTCTTCCCCCATGGGCGTGTGCCATGGTCGTGTTTTAAAGTCAGTATTGCAAAAGGGCTAAGGGCACGGGTGTGTCCCAAGCCACACAGGCGTGTGTGACTACACGGTCTATACCCAAATGGGCGTGTGGAGCTTTAAAGCATGAAATTTTTTAAGTTTTTCTTAAGTTCTTAGTTTAGTCCCGAACCGCCTCTAATGCATGTTTGGGCCTCGTGAGCCCGTTTAAGAGACAAAATGTATGTGAAATGAAAAGTTTTAAATTGATCATAATTTTACGGCCCCGTTTTATATGGTTGGTTAAGGTTAAGTTTAAGATGCAGCAAGGGGTGTTACAGGAACTAATCCAAAAATATGATTCCATACTCGATTCACATTGGACTTTTTTGGCTTGCAAATCACCATCCCTTTTCTAAGCTTCATAACACTCTTGGAGAAACATTGGTCTAGCTCTTAACTAAGCTAGAGTCGAACCATCATCTGATAAGGCCAGCTGAGTGTTCATAGCCCTCAAAGCAAAAACGACTTCCTACTCAAAGCATCGGCAACCACATTCGTATTTCCCAGGTGATAGTCAATCACTAACTCGTAATCTTTTAACAACTCCAACCATATTTTTTGCTGTAGGTTCAAATCTTTTTGAGTCATCAAGTACTTAGGCTTTTATGGTCAGTGAATACTCAACATTTCTCGCAATACAAATTGTGTCTCCAAAAACCCAAACACAATGGCGACTAGCTCCAAATCATGGGTCGGATAGTTCTTCTCATGTGGTTTAGGTTGCCTTAAGGCATAAGCTATCACCTTGCCTTTTTTCATAAGTACACAACCCAATCCATTCAAGGATGCGTCACTATAAACTACAAATTCTTTTCCGGTTCAGGTTGTACTAAAATCGGTGTCTCAGTCAACAATGCCTTTAGTTTCTCGAAACTCTATTGGAATTTTTCCGTCCATTAGAACTTGACATCTTTCTGTAACAATTTTGTCAACGGGGTAGTAATCATGGAAAATCCTTTAACAAATCATTTGTAATAATTTGGCTAAGCCTAGAAAGCTTCTAACCTCTGAAATGTTCCTTGGCGGTTTCCATTCAACAATAGCTGATATCTTACTCGAGTCAACTTTGATACCATCACCCGAAACAATGTGCCCCAAAAATCTGACTTCTCAAAGCCAAAATTTGCTTTTATTAAACTTAGCATACAACTGCTAGTCTTTCAAAGTTTGCTAAACCGTTCTCAAGTGTTCGACATGCTCGGTCTCATCTTGAGAATAAATCAGTATATCGTCAATAAAAATAACCACAAATTTATCTAGATATGGTCAGAAAATACGGTTCATTAAGTCCATAAATATTGCGAGAGCATTCGTTAAACCAAATGGCATGACCAGAAATTCATAGTGACCATACCTCATCTGAAAAGTAGTTTTTGGCACATCTGAGTCTTTAACTCTCAACTGGTAGTAACCGAACCTCAAGTCTATCTTTGAAAATACTGTGGCTCCCTTCAATTGGTCAAACAAGTCATCGAGTCTTGGCTAGGGATACTTGTTCTTTATATTTACCTTATTGAGTTGTTGATAGTCAATGCACAATCTCATTGAACCATCTTTCTTTTTCACAAATAAAACCGGTGCGCCCCACGAAAAGGACTAGGTCTCACAAAACCTTTATCCGTTAATTCATGTAGCTGAACTTTCAACGCCTTTAATTCTGTCAGAGCCATCCTATACGGAGCAATCGAAATAGGTGCAGTACCAAGAATTAAATCAATACCAAACTCAACTTCCATAATCGGAGGCAATCCGAGAAACTCTTTCAAAAACACATTCGAATACTCACATACTACCGGAACTGATTCACTTTTCAACTCAGACTCTTTTGTATTCAGTACAAAGGCAAGATAAGCTTCATAACCTTTTCTTATACATTTCTGAGCAATCATAGAAGAAATCACTACAGGCAAGCTATCTTATTCATCTAGTTCAACCCGAAGAATATCACCACTTTCACATTTTAATTCATTGATTTTCCTTCCACAGTTTACCACTACATCATGCATGGTCAACCAATCCATACCAAGTATTATATCAAATTCATCAAAAGGCAAAAACATAAGATTAATCGGGAAACAATGCCCTTTAATCATTAAAGGGCAATTCCTACATACTTTGTCAACTAACACATGCTTGCCTAGAGGGTTTGGTACATTTATCACAAATTCTGTAGACTCAACAGGCATATTCATGCTAGACACCAATTTCACATAAATATACGAATGGCTAGATCCCGGATCAATCAAAGCAACAATATGAGTATCATAGAGAGAAAAAGTACCCGTAATCACATCAGGAGATGAAGCCTCTTCGTGAGCACAAATGGAATAAGTCCTCGCAGGTGCCCTACCCTCGGGTCGCACAGCTGGATCTCTAGGTGCACTCTTACTACTCACTATATTTCCCAGATTTCTCTGTGGTCTCCCTCTAGAAATAGCAATCTGAAATCTTTCCTTTTTAACCATCTCGGGGCAATCTCTAATGAAATGATCTTAGGAACCACACTTAAAACAAGTTCCATCATTAGCTCGGCACTCGCCGAGGTGACGTCTACCACAATGTGAACACTCGGGTCTACTCGGTCGGGTATTACCAACACTAGCAATTGAAGTAGTCTGAGCTTTTGGAACAGAGTACAGCTTACCTCTATTTCTATTTCAGTACCCAACTGAAGCACTCGATCGAGTGTTAAACTCTCTCGATTTCTTAGATGAGGACTGTAGTGACTTACTCATCTGTCTCTTCTTCGAATATCGAGACTCAAACTCATCCTTTCTTTTCTCTTTAGCCAATTCATCGGCCTTGCAAGCTCTCTCAATCAATACAACAAACTCTTTTAATTCTAGGATGTCAACCAGCAATCGGATATCCTCATTTAATCCATCCTCAAACCTCTTACACATGATGGCCTCAGTTGATTCACACTCACGGGCATACTTACTGAGTCCTACGAACTCAAGCTCACACTTTGTTACAGACATTCAGCCCTGTTTTAACTCAAGAAACTCCTTTCGCATCTAATCGATAAACCTCTGACTAATGTACTTCTCACAAAACTCTTATTGGAAAAATTCTCAATTAACTCTCTCCCTTGGTGCAACTGACACAAGGTTGTTCCATCACTGATAAGCTGAGTCTCTCAGGAGTGATACAACACTTCATGCATTCCTTAGGTATGCATGATAATTTATCAAATACCCTGATAGTATTCTCGAGCCAGAACTCTGCCCTTTCGGGATCATCATCTATACTAGCTAAAAACTCTTCGGCTCCTTGCTTTTGAATTTTATTCACTAGAGGTCTATTTAGTCTCATAAAATCCATACCCTGGGGTGCTATGGGAACAGGCTAAGGAATAGGTGGGGGTGGAGGGGGTTAAGCATTCGGATTCATTCGAATGAACTCGGTATACCAAGCATTCATCATATGGAGAAAGGCTTCCCTAGCCTCTTCTCCTCCTCCCTAACTCACGGTCACGGGTCTACTCTCAACTGGCACTGCCCCTTGAGCGAGAGCCAGCGCATTACTTTCTACATCATCACCTTTAACTCGGTTGAGATCTATTACTGTATGAAAACACAATTTAAAAAGTCAAGAGTCATCACAATATCATAATTCATTTATGACATGTATAGCTAGAATCGTGCACATGCTACGTTAGTCCGAGAATCGACTAAATTGCAGCCCTGATACCACTAAATGTAACACCTCTTGCTCGTATTCGATGCTGGAACAGGGTAGAGACATTACCAGACATAAACTCACACAATCATACAAAATCGAGACATGAATTTCTGTCCAATTTAAAACTTTTTATTGACATGAATAACATCCCTTATATGGGCCCTCGAGGCCTAAAACATACATTGGGTGTGGTTCAGGACTAAACCGAGAACTTTCAGAACTTTTGTGACACTTAGAAAATTTTCTTGTTTTGGAATGTCACACGCTCATGTGGGTAGGCCGTGTGGTTACACACACTCGTGTGCCTTGGGACACGCCCGTGTCCCCAGCCTGTGTAACTCTCTATTTATGACGCCATCAACTAAATAGGGTAACACGACCAAGTCACACGCCTGTGTGCTTAGGCCGTGTGGCAAATTAAATTGCAAAAATCAGGTGCAGACTTCACACTGCCTGAGCACACGCCCATGTCCTTGGGACGTGTCCTTCACACGGCTGAGACACACGGTCGTGCCTCTGCCCTGTGTTTACTACTGGGCATTTTGTTTTACCTAATTAGGGTGTAGAGGACACACGGCCAGATCACACGTCCACGAGGTAGACCGTGTGTCACACACAGTCTAGACACAAGCCTGTGTGCCTACCCGTGTGGACAACTTTGAGGCTATTTTCCAAGCCTTTTGTCACCCTAAATAACACAAGTTCACTTACACATCTCAATGACATCCTACATGGCATAAATAAACACTTATATATTCATAAACATGGCTCATGCATATCAACTTCTTATCAATTTATACTTGTTTAAGACTCCATATTTTATTTAGACCAAGCTTACCAAACCAAATGCAATATGAGACATCAATTTATTTCCATTTCATACATTCATACATTCATGCCTTAGTGTTATTATGTCATTTACTCACATTTTCATCTTCAACATCTATGATCATATCAACAATTCATCCATGCCAAATGAATTTAATCACATCATGAGTGACCTTAGAACATGCATGCATATATGAATAGGATTACATCCCCATAATTAAAATGAGCCATATCTCATGGCCATATACAAAATGAAACATCAAATTATTATAAGCCAACACATTTGGCTAAACCAATATGACATATAACAAAAACACCAAGTCCCTATACAAGTCATACTCAAAATACTTGAATTCACTATACCCAAAAGATTATTTTGATAATGTGGATCGAGCTCCGACATCCTTTGATCCCCAAGCTAGCTTGGCAATACTATAAGAAAATGGAAAAGAAAGAGGAGTAAGAAAAAAGTTTAGTAAGTTTGCGTGTAAATAATTAACAACAGTAACCATGCATTATTATACACATAACACAATAATATTTACCACAATGTCATCAAGTATCATAGGTATATTTTAAGTCGTGTCATTTACATAATGTACAAAAAAACTTATTATCACAATTCATTCCTTCACTTATTCGAAAGTCTCATCGAATCATAATCTCAATGTTTAGGAGCTTTGTATACGTACCTATACCCTTTCAACATGATCATACCTTGTCATCTCTTTGACATAATCGTTGGATTACCCGTTGAACCACTTGAAATACTAAAGGATACTCAGGAACTCTCATACACATGGTAGGATGCCAATTCCATATCCTAGATATGGTTTTACATGGGATCACATATCGATGCCAATACCCTATCTTAGAAATGGTCTTACATGGGATTGTAGATCGATGCCAATGCCATGTCCCAGACATGGTCTTACATGGGATGCCAATAGCCCAACTATGGTCTTATGTGAAATTACATATCGATGCCAAAGCCATGTCTCAGACATGGTCTTGAATGGGATCGCACATAACCCTAACGCCATGAAATTTGTATCCTAACTATTCCTAAGGTTCAACTGAGGTTTTGAGTTATCGAACTTCGTCGAATCGTCATCGAGTCATCATTAATTAATTCCAAAAAAACAATTATACAATTCATGCAATATTAAAGCATTAAATACATAATAATGTAACATTGCATTATTTACACACGAACTTACCTCGGTACCAAAATATGGCTATCTATTCGATTTAGTCCACAACCTTGTTCTTTCCTCGGTTTAGGTCCAGACTCCATTTTTCTTGATCTATAATATCAAATTTCACTTGTTTAATTATCACATTGTTCAAAAAAGTCCATAAATCATACTTTGGCAAAATTACAATTTTTCCCCTAAACTTTCACGTATTTACAAATTAGTCCCTAGACTCGTAAAATGAAATGTGTTCATTTTCTTTGTTACCCAACCTAGCCGCACTTATAACATGCTCATAGCAGCCCACATTTCTCATTAAAACATACATCTTACTACTCATTTTGGATCTTTTACAAATAGGTCCTTTTCATGCATTTCCATCAAAAATCACTTAGTAAAAGATGCTAAACACACATCAAACTTTCATATTCTTCCATTAAATATCAAAATACATGCATGACACACATGGGTAAGATTTTGAACTTGAACCCTAGCTCAAAATAATGGTAGAAATAGCTAGATCGATTGATGATAACTTCAAAAATGTAAAGAACATTAAAAACGGGGCTAGGATTGACTTACAATCAAGCTTGGAAAGTGAAGAAACCCTAGCTATAGAGAGCTTCAACGTTTCAGCCCTAGCTTGAAGAAGATGAGTAAATTTTTCTTAATTTTTCCCTTTTTATTCTTTTATTAACCAAATGACCAAAATGCCCTTAAGGCCTTTCTTTCAAATTTTTCCTATTCATCCCGTTTTTGTCCATAATTATAGAAATTGGGAAAATTGCTACTTAAGGAACTCTAATTAATAATCCATGACAATTTCATGCTTTAAGCTTCTAGAACTCACATTTTGCAACTTTTGCAATTTAGTCCTAAATGTCAAATTGGACACTTTATCAATAGAATTACTTCATGAATTTTTCACACTAGCATGCAATCAAATCATAAACCTCATAAGAATCATAAAATAATTATTTCTACTTCGAATTTGTGGTCTCAAAACCACTGTTCTGACTAGGCCCTAATTCCGGATGTTACAAATACAGTACTAATGTTCAACTTTGTACCTAGAGCTTCTTGTAATTTCTTTCAAAATCGCGACGTAAACCTCGGATCTCTATCCGATAAAATCAAAACTAGCACTCGTGCAATATAACTATTTCAATAATGTACAACTCAGCCAATTTATTAAGTGAATAATCTGTACGTATCGGAATGAAATGTGCTGATTTCATTAGTTGATCGACGACAACCCAAATAGCATCTTTCTTCCTCGGAGACAGGGGTAATCCCGATTCGAAATCCATCGTAATTTTATACCATTTCTATTCTGATATCATCACCGTTTGTAGCAATCCTGAAGGCACCTAATGTAATGCCCCGTACCCGATACCGTTGCCGGAGTCGAACACGAGGTGTTAACGGGCTTAATTCATTACTTAAACAGCTCATACAATTCATTTTAAAATTTCCAGACAAGCTAGCTAACTGCATCACAGTCGCTTTAAAAATCATATCTCGAGTTTCGAAACTCAAAATCCAATTCCGTAAATTTTTTCTAAAACTAGACTCATATATCTATCTATTAATTGTTTTCTAGAATTTTTTGTTAGGCCAATTAGTACAGTTTATTAGTTAAAGCCTCCCCTGTTTCAGGGTTCGACTACTCTGACCTCAATGTATTACGAATCAGATATCTCCCTGTACAGAGCGTCAATGACTATGTCGTTTGTCTCTAATAAAACTAGACTCAATAATGAATCTGTACATATAAAGCATGACTTCTAATTATCTTTTTAAAATTTATGGTGAATTTCCAAAGTCAGAATAGGGGATCCAGAAATTGCTCTGGCCCTGTTTCACAAAAATTTAAACATCTCATAAAATATAGCTCATATACCTATTTTGCTTCTTCCATATGAAAATAGACTCATCAAGATTCGATTCCATAACTTATTCATTATTTAATTCCATTTCTACTATTTTTAGTGATTTTTCAAATTCACGTCACTACTGCTGTCTGAATCTATTTTATGGTAAATTTTACCTATTTCATGGTTTCCATGGATTAGCTAGTAATTTGACATACATAACACCAAAAATGATCATGATTAGCCATTCCAATGGCTAATCATTACCAAGTATTTCCATACCACTCAATAACCATATCATAAGACCATATATACAAAATGATTATAATGCTATACATGCCATACTCAAAATATACAAGCCATTATGCCAAGATGGTATACGGATAGTATGAGCGAGCCTCCGACCGTTCTCGATTTCCGAGCTGGCTTGTCAAAACTATAAGGAATGAAAAGGAGGGAGTAAGCATAAATGCTTAATAAGTTCACATGCAAATAGCAAGTAACATAACCATATAAGCAGACATAAAACATCATTTGCATAATCATCACCAAGACATTCATATCACATTTTCATTTATCATCGTACCATATTGTTGTTATATCGATTTTTCAACCCGAGGGTTAAGTACATACCTTTTCAAAGTACCCATTTCACAACACTTACCAATACGTCCCTTTCATCTTGAGTATTCCTCCATTTCAGTAGAACTTTACCCGTTGAACACATCGGAATATAATTCAGATACATGGAAAGTTTGCACATAAGTGCCACATATGTAGCTAAGCTACCATGTAACCCGCCCATAAGCGAACTCAGACTCAACTCAACGAGCTTGGGCGTTCGCATCCATAAGTGAACTCGGACTCAACTCAACGAGCTCGGATGCCTAGTTACATCTCATGAACTCAGACTCAACTCAACGAGTTCGGACGCTCGCATCCATAAGTGAACTCGGACTCAACTCAACGAGTTCGGATGCCCAAATATCCCAGTGACATGTCACTTGTATCCTAATACATTCCTAAGGTTCAACGGGACATTTTTCCCAATCATATGTCTCAACCATCTTCTATGGAATGTCGATACCGATACTCGGTAGTATTTCACATTTTCCAAGTATATCACATAATTTGACATATTATCAAACAATTGTCACAAGTATGATATTTCATAATAATTATCATATCATTTAAATAACATTAAAACATTTAAAACAATAACTATGTTACCAACATTTACATATGAACTTACCTCGTATGCGAAAATGGCTACTTTTACCATTTCGTCCACAACTTGGTATTTTTCCCATTTTAGCCCGCATTTCAGTTTTCCTTGCTCTATCATTTAAAATATAGTCTAATTAGGACTCACATTATTCAAATTGACCCAAAATCATATTTTGGAAAAATTACAATTTTGCCCCTAAACTTTTGCATATTTACACTTTTGCCCCAAAGCTCGTAAATTAAACTTCAGCCTATTTTCTTATGTTTTATGACATGCTGATCATTTTTCCCTTCTATGGCAACATCAAATTCTCACTCTAACATGTACTTATGACTATTAGGTATTTTTACCGATTAAGCCCTTTTGCTCGTTTTCACTTAAAACCGAGTAGCACAAGTTGTCTAACATAATTTAAAACCTCATATTCTATCATAAAACACCAAAATACACAAATTTCAACTATGGGTATTTTTCCAAATATAAACCCTAGGTTAAATTATTGCTAGCATAAGCTAAATCGAGCTATCGGGACTCCAAAAACGTAAAAATCATTAAAAACGAGGCTAGAACAGACTTACAATCGAGCTTGGAAGCTTGAAAAACCCTAGCCATGGTTTCTCCTTGCTATATTCAGCCATGGGGTTGAAGATGAGCAAAATTGGCTTTTAATTTTGTATTTTAATTCATTTTACCCCTAAATGACCAAAATGCCCTTACTACTAAACTTTCCAAAAATTCCATCCATGTCCAATTTTTGTCCATAGACTTAGAAATTGGTAAAATTCTATTTAAGACCTCCTAATTAATATTTCAAAACAATTTCATACTAGAAACTTCTAGAATGCAAGTTTTGCAAATTATTCGATTTAGTCCCTAATTTCAATTTAAGCACTTTATGCATAAAATTTCTTCACGAAATTTTCACACAATCATGCAATCATATCATAGACCTTAAAATAATCATAAAATAATTATTTCTATCTCGAATTTTTTGGTCACGAAACCACTATTCTGACTAGGCCCAAAATCAGGATATTACAACTCTCCCCCCTTCAGGGATTTTCTTCCCCGAAAATCTTACCAAAAAAGTGGTCTTCACTTTTAATCTCATATTCGGTGCCGAAGAACTTGCACTTAGACTGTACCTCCAATACATCTCTTCAATTTCTCATATGATCTAAAAGCTTACAGTCTCAACTCTCAACTGTTCTTAAATTTTCAACCCTTCTCAGTTTCCCATGATATCATGACATAAAACCCGGATCTCAACTTGATTTAATGGAGACCGGAATTCCAAGGAATCAAAAAATCAAAGAGACCTGAAATTTCATGAATCTGATGAGTAGGAATTCATTCAATACAGATATGATTTATAGATCTCGCCAAACATTTAACAATAGGATACATCACATTTTCCTCTTTCCGCCATAGAAATAATTCTGATATGGCCTCAAGAATAATCCTTCTCATTTCCATCCCAATATCAACACTGACAAGGATAATTTTGATAGATCCTAATGCTCAGCTTTAACCCCTTTAACAACTCTGATTTTATGTAACATCGGATGCTCTAAACTATCACATTACCTCACTGTCTTGAAACACATCACAATTCATACAACAATACATTACTGAAAGTCAGGAAGTCTTTGCTCAATGTAGACTAGTCTAGTTTAGACGCTTCGGTTACCAATATTCTCATCTATCCGAACTTTGTCAACATGTAATAAACTTTTCAGCTTTCACAATATGGAAACCTTATCATTCATAGTGACTTAAACTAATATTCAACTCTTTCTAATAAATATACACTTCTCGTTCAAACTATTTACTCTTTTATCCATACAAAATGAATTTCTATTATCAGACTTGGGAAAAATAATCCTGACATAATTGTCACATGAAATCTTTCAAATAAATAATTTACCATACCGACTGAATCTCGCGCTTTTATCACCTATGCCTTTACTGATGTCAAATCCTTACACAGAAATTAGAAAAAATCCCAATACTAAAATCACCACATTACCAAGATCAAATTAGAAGTATAGTCATATTTGACATGATTATCACGAGCTGAAGAACCCACTTCGAACATGAGTCGTAATTGACAAATTATGGAACAAAGATAACAAGAAAACCGAATAAAGAAATCCAAGATAGAGAAACCCGGAATAAAGAAATCTAGAATAAAGAGATCCAGGATAAAGAAACCCAAGATACGATACTATGTCGGAGAATCGAAAACCAAACTCATAGAGAAAATACGGAATACCCCGATAATTCTTCAAAGAAAGAAAGTCCAGAAGAAAACATCATTTAATCCCACTGAAATCAAATATAACAAGATCTATATATCTTCCCATACATATATATCAGATGAAGCATCAAGTAGAAGAAACAGAATCATAATATCATACGTATTCTCTCATCAATTCTTATCAGACGAAATGAAATAGAATACCCGATGAAATAGAGCAATATAAATTATAAACCAGTCAGACTACCAATGCTTTCATCCAACATCAGAATTAGAAGACATTCCCATATAACAAGAATTTCTTCAGAAGATCAATAGCCATAGAAATATTTCTGAGAACGGGTAAACACATAGAACATCTCAAAAGAGACTGCTAAATCTGTCCAGTCATAACTGTCACACTCAGATAGTTCACATTTCAATTATAAGTACCACTTATACATATAAATCTGTCCAGTCATAACTGTCACACTGTACTCTTTGGGTTCTCAACCGGAAACTTATTCAATACAAATCTCATGAAATTCCATTATAAGTACCACTTCGGTAAGGGGGAGGGGTTGTAGGACCTCTGACTCGACTTTCTTATACATACACATATGACACAACTTCCATCATCATAGTAACATCATCAAAATCATGTCTTTCATTCATGTTGGCTTACACCAATTTTCCTATTGTCCCATTTAGACAATATACTTATGCATACATTCTATGTTTTCTAGACAGCTTTACTTATCCATTCATTTAATTAAATTAATTCATGCTCATGACATTATATAAGGCCAAAAAAACATAGATATTTGCATCACAATCACAACTTTCATTTCGTGCATCATCATGTACATATCATTACAATCATATAATTCAGTCCAACAATTTAACATAGATAAGTTCATTTCATTATAATCCTTTATCTCATAAAATTATATATCATTAACATTTATCAACATTCGACCTCCAAATCAAGACAAGGACATTTTCACTCGTATCATAATATTATGACCTTTATTCATACCTCTACTACTTTCTATTTATTCCGTTCATCTTATCAAGTAAGCCACATACACTACATCATATGAGCATTAAGCAAATATGAATATTTATCACATATGTATCATAAATCTTTATTCATACTTTTCTGAACCGAGACTTATCATAATCATAATTTTACTCAAATACCTTCACATAACATTGAACATGGTCGGCGTAGCTCGGTTGGAGAGTACCCTGTCTAAATAATATGGTACTCATACGCGTCGGAAGACATCACACTATCACAGATTAGTGGCATGTACAGCTAAACTTTTACACACGCTAGGTTAGTCCGAGAACCGACTAAACCTACTCTGATACCACTAAATGTAATGCCCCGTACCCGAGATCATTGCCGGAGTCGAACATGAGGTGTTAACGGACTTAATTCATTACTTAAACAGCTATTACAATTCATTTTCAAATTTCCAGACAAGCTGGCTAACTGCATCACAGTCGCTTTAAAAATCATATCTCGAGTTCCGAAACTCAAAATCTAATTCCATAAATTTTTCCTGAAACTATAATCATATATCTATCTAGTAATTTTTTTCTAGAATTTTTGGTCCTGCCAATTAGTACAGTTTATTAGTTAAAGTCTCCCATGTTTCAGGGTTCGACTACTCTGACCTCTGTCTATTACGAATCAGATATCTCCCTGTACAGAGCTTCAATGACTATGCCGTTTGTCTCTAATAAAACTAGAGTCAATAATGAATCTGTAAATATAAAGCATAACTTCTAATTATCTTTGTAAAATTTATGGTGAATTTCCAAAGTTAGAACAGGGGATCCAGAAATCGCTCTGGCCCTGTTTCAAAAAAATTTAAACATCTCATAAAATATAGCTCATATACCTATTTCGCTTCTTCCATATGAAAATAGACTCATCAAGATTACATTCCATAACTTATTCATTATTTAATTCTATTTCTACTATTTTTAGTGATTTTTCAAATTCACGTCACTACTGCTGTCTGAATCTATTTTATGGTAAATTTTACCTATTTCATGGTTTCCATGGATTAGCTAGTAATTTGACATATATAACACCAAAAATGATCATGATTAGCCATTCCAATGGCTAATCATTACCAAGCATTTCCATACCACTCAATAACCATATCATAAGACCATATATACAAAATGATTATAATGCTATACATGCCATACTCAAAATATACAAGCCATTATGCCAAGATGGTATACGGATAGTGTGAGCGAGTCTCCGACCGTTCCCGATTTTCGAGCTGGCTTGTCAAAACTACAAGGAATGAAAAGGAGGGAGTAAGCATAAATGCTTAAGCATAAATGCTTAATAAGTTCACATGCAAATAGCAAGTAACATAACCATATAAGCAGACATAAAACATCATTTGCATAATCATCACCAAGACATTCATATCACATTTTCATTTATCATCTTACCATATTGTTGTTATATCGATTTTTCAACTCGAGGGTTAAGTACATACCTTTTCAAAGTACCCATTTCACAACACTTACCAATACGTCTCTTTCATCTTGAGTATTCCTCCATTTCAGTAGAACTTTACCCGTTGAACACATCGGAATATAATTCAGATACATGGAAAGTTTGCACATAAGTGCCACATATGTAGCTAAGCTACCATGTAACCCGCCCATAAGCGAACTCGGACTCAACTCAACGAGCTTGGGCGTTCGCATCCATAAGTGAACTCGGACTCAACTCAACGAGCTCGGATGCCTAGTTACATCTCACGAACTCAGACTCAACTCAACGAGTTCGGACGCTCGCATCCATAAGTGAACTCGGACTCAACTCAACGAGTTCGGATGCCCAAATATCCCAGTGACATGTCACTTGTATCCTAATACATTCCTAAGGTTCAACGGGACATTTTTCCCAATCATATGTCTCAACCATCTTCTATGGAATGTCGATACCGATACTCGGTAGTATTTCACATTTTCCAAGTATATCACATAATTTGACATATTATCAAACAATTGTCACAAGTATGATATTTCATAATAATTATCATATCATTTAAATAACATTAAAACATTTAAAACAATAACTATGTTACCAACATTTACATATGAACTTACCTCGTATGCGAAAATGGCTACTTTTACCATTTCGTCCACAACTTGGTATTTTCCCCATTTTAGCCTGCATTTCAGTTTTCCTTGCTCTATCATTTAAAATATAGTCTAATTAGGACTCACATTATTCAAATTGACCCAAAATCATATTTTGGAAAAATTACAATTTTGCCCCTAAACTTTTGCATATTTACACTTTTGCCCCAAAGCTCGTAAATTAAACTTCAGCCTATTTCTTATGTTTTATGACATGCTGATCATTTTTCCCTTCTATGGCAACATCAAATTCTCACTCTAACATGTACTTATGACTATTAGGTATTTTTACCGATTAAGCCCTTTTGCTCGTTTTCACTTAAAACCGAGTAGCACAAGTTGTCTAACATAATTTAAAACCTCATATTCTATCATAAAACACCAAAATACACAAATTTCAACTATGGGTATTTTTCCAAATATAAACCCTAGGTTAAATTATTGCTAGCATAAGCTAAATCGAGCTATCGGGACTCCAAAAACGTAAAAATCATTAAAAACGAGGCTAGAACAGACTTACAATCGAGCTTGGAAGCTTGAAAAACCCTAGCCATGGTTTCTCCTTGCTATATTCAGCCATGGGGTTGAAGATGAGCAAAATTGGCTTTTAATTTTGTATTTTAATTCATTTTACCCTTAAATGACCAAAATGCCCTTACTACTAAACTTTCCAAAAATTCCATCCATGTCCAATTTTTGTCCATAGACTTAGAAATTGGTAAAATTCTATTTAAGACCTCCTAATTAATATTTCAAAACAATTTTATAGTAGAAACTTCTAGAATGCAAGTTTTGCAAATTATTCGATTTAGTCCCTAATTTCAATTTAAGCACTTTATGCATAAAATTTCTTCACGAAATTTTCACACAATCATGCAATCATATCATAGACCTTAAAATAATCATAAAATAATTATTTCTATCTCTAATTTTTTGGTCACGAAACCACTATTCCGACTAGGCCCAAAATCAGGATATTACAACTCTCCCCCTTCAGGGATTTTCTTCCCCGAAAATCTTACCAAAAAAGTGGTCTTCACTTTTAATCTCATCTTCGGTGCCGAAGAACTTGCACTTAGACTGTACCTCCAATACATCTCTTCAATTTCTCATATGATCTAAAAGCTTACAGTCTCAACTCTCAACTGTTCTTAAATTTTCAACCCTTCTCAGTTTCCCATGATATCATGACATAAAACCCGGATCTCAACTTGATTTAATGGAGACCGGAATTCCAAGGAATCCAACAATCAAAGAGACCTGAAATTTCATGAATCTGATGAGTAGGAATTCATTCAATACAGATATGATTTATAGATCTCGCCAAACATTTAACAATAGGATACATCACATTTTCCTCTTTCCGCCATAGAAATAATTCTGATATGGCCTCAAGAATAATCCTTCTCATTTCCATCCCAATATCAACACTGACAAGGATAATTTTGATAGATCCTAATGCTCAGCTTTAACCCCTTTAACAACTCTGATTTTATGTAACATCGGATGCTCTAAACTATCACATTACCTCACTGTCTTGAAACACATCACAATTCATACAACAATACATTACTGAAAGTCAGGAAGTCTTTGCTCAATGTAGACTAGTCTAGTTTAGACGCTTCGGTTACCAATATTCTCATCTATCCGAACTCTATCAACATGTAATAAACCTTTCAGCTTTCACAATATGGAAACCTTATCATTCGTAGTGACTTAAACTAATATTCAACTCTTTCTAATAAATATACACCTCTCGTTCAAACTATTTACTCTTTTATCCGTACAAAATGAATTTCTATTATCAGACTTGGGAAAAATAATCCTGACATAATTGTCACATGAAATCTTTCAAATAAATAATTTACCATACCGACTAAAACTCGCGCTTTTATCACCTATGCCTTTACTGATGTCAAATCCTTACACAGAAATTAGAAAAAATCCCAATACTAAAATCACCACATTACCAAGATCAAATTAGAAGTATAGTCATATTTGACATGATTATCACGAGCTGAAGAACCCACTTCGAACATGAGTCGTAATTGACAAATTATGGAACAAAGATAACAAGAAAACCGAATAAAGAAATCCAAGATAGAGAAACCCGAAATAAAGAAATCTAGAATAAAGAGATCCAGGATAAAGAAACCCAAGATACGATACTATGCCGGAGAATCGAAAACCAAACTCATAGAGAAAATACGGAATACCCCGATAATTCTTCAAAGAAAGAAAGTCCAGAAGAAAACATCATTTAATCCCACTGAAATCAAATATAACAAGATCAATATATCTTCCCATACATATATATCAGATGAAGCATCAAGTAGAAGAAACAGAATCATAATATCATACGTATTCTCTCATCAATTCTTATCAGACGAAATGAAATAGAATACCCGATGAAATAGAGCAATATAAATTATAAACCAGTCAGACTACCAATGCTTTCATCCAACATCAGAATTAGAAGACATTCCCATATAACAAGAATTTCTTCAGAAGATCAATAGCCATAGAAATATTTCTGAGAACGGGTAAACACATAGAACATCTCAAAAGAGACTGCTAAATCTGTCCAGTCCTAACTATCACACTCAGATAGTTCACATTTCAATTATCATTTCCCCAACTAGTTCTCCCGTCACAAATTTCATATTAAACCATTCACTAAAGAAGGCCAGTTCTGAATAAATTTCGATTTACACTTTTCTCGACCTTGCACCCGAGTAATTCGGTTTATCAAGGAGAATTCCTTTTCTAACTGGGACGGTGCATAACTCCAATAATTTTTACGTCAATCCGATACTTTACTAGCTCTGACTTTACTTATCAGCTCGTTTTCAATCTCTAATCATACTTATAATTATTCTATCACTGTACTCTTTGGGTTCTCAACCGGAAACTTATTCAATACAAATATCATGAAATTCCATTATAAGTACCACTTCGGTAAGGGGGAGGGGTTGTAGGACCTCTGACTCGACTTTCTTATACATACACATATGACACAACTTCCATCATCATAGTAACATCATCAAAATCATGTCATTCATTCATGTTGGCTTACACCAATTTTCCTATTGTCCCATTTAGACAATATACTTATGCATACATTCTACGTGTTCTAGACAGCTTTACTTATCCATTCATTTAATTAAATTAATTCATGCTCATGACATTATATAAGGCCAAACAAACATAGATATTTGCATCACAATCACAACTTTCATTTCGTGCATCATCATGTACATATCATTACAATCATATAATTCAGTCCAACAATTTAACATAGATAAGTTCATTTCATTATAATCCTTTATCTCATAAAAATTATATATCATTAACATTTATCAACATTCGACCTCCAAATCAAGACAAGGACATTTTCACTCGTATCATAATATTATGACCTTTATTCATACCTCTACTACTTTCTATTTATTCCGTTCATCTTATCAAGCCACATACACTACATCATATGAGCATTAAGCAAATATGAATATTTATCACATATGTATCATAAATCTTTATTCATACTTTTCTGAACCGAGACTTATCATAATCATAATTTTACTCAAATACCTTCACATAACATTGAACATGGTCGGCGTAGCTCGGTTGGAGAGTACCCTGTCTAAATAATACGGTACTCATACGCATCGGAAGACATCACACTATCACAGATCAGTGGCATGTACAGCTAAACTTTTACACACGCTAGGTTAGTCCGAGAACCGACTAAACCTACTCTGATACCACTAAATGTAATGCCCCGTACCCGAGATCATTGCCGGAGTCGAACACGAGGTGTTAACGGACTTAATTCATTACTTAAACAACTATTACAATTCATTTTAAAATTTCCAGACAAGCTGGCTAACTGCATTACAGTCGCTTTAAAAATCATATCTCGAGTTCCGAAACTCAAAATCTAATTCCATAAATTTTTCCTGAAACTATAATCATATATCTATCTAGTAATTTTTTTCTAGAATTTTTGGTCCTGCCAATTAGTACAGTTTATTAGTTAAAGTCTCCCATGTTTCAGGGTTCGACTACTCTGACCTCTGTCTATTACGAATTAGATATCTCCCTGTACAGAGCTTCAATGACTATGCCGTTTGTCTCTAATAAAACTAGACTCAATAATGAATCTGTAAATATAAAGCATAACTTCTAATTATCTTTGTAAAATTTATGGTGAATTTCCAAATTCAGAACAGGGGATCCAGAAATCGCTCTGGCCCTGTTTCAAAAAATTTAAACATCTCATAAAATATAGCTCATATACCTATTTCGCTTCTTCCATATGAAAATAGACTCCTCAAGATTAGGTTCCATAACTTATTCATTATTTAATTCTATTTCTACTATTTTTAGTGATTTTTCAAATTCACGTCACTACTGCTGTCTGAATCTATTTTATGGTAAATTTTACCTATTTCATGGTTTCCATGGATTAGCTAGTAATTTGACATACATAACACCAAAAATGATCATGATTAGCCATTCCAATGGCTAATCATTACCAAGCATTTCCATACCATTCAATAACCATATCATAAGACCATATATACAAAATGATTATAATGCTATACATGCCATACTCAAAATATACAAGCCATTATGCCAAGATGGTATACGGATAGTATGAGCGAGCCTCCGACCGTTCCCGATTTTCGAGCTGGCTTGTCAAAACTACAAGGAATGAAAAGGAGGGAGTAAGCATAAATGCTTAATAAGTTCACATGCAAATAGCAAGTAACATAACCATATAAGCAGACATAAAACATCATTTGCATAATCATCACCAAGACATTCATATCACATTTTCATTTATCATCTTACCATATTGTTGTTATATCGATTTTTCAACCCGAGGGTTAAGTACATACCTTTTCAAAGTACCCATTTCACAACACTTACCAATACGTCCCTTTCATCTTGAGTATTCCTCCATTTCAGTAGAACTTTACCCGTTGAACACATCGGAATATAATTCAGATACATGGAAAGTTTGCACATAAGTGCCACATATGTAGCCAAGCTACCATGTAACCCGCCCATAAGCGAACTCGGACTCAACTCAACGAGCTCGGGAGTTCGCATCCATAAGTGAACTCGGACTCAACTCAACGAGCTCGGATGCCTAGTTACATCTCCAATTTTTGTCCATAGACTTAGAAATTGGTAAAATTCTATTTAAGACCTCCTAATTAATATTTCAAAACAATTTCATACTAGAAACTTCTAGAATGCAAGTTTTACAAATTATTCGATTTAGTCCCTAATTTCAATTTAACCACTTTATGCATAAAATTTCTTCACGAAAATTTCACACAATCATGCAATCATATCATAGACCTTAAAATAATCATAAAATAATTATTTCTATCTCAGATTTTGTGGTCACGAAACCACTATTCCGACTAGGCCCAAAATCAGGATATTACACCTAATGTTCAATTTTAACTTGCTGACAAACTAGACATCTTGGTACAAACTCTAAAATGTCTCTTTTCATACCCGACCACCAATACAACTGTTTCAAATCATTGTACATTTTAGTACTCCATGGTTGAACAGATAAACAACCACTATGTGCTTCATTCAAAATTTTCTGTTTAAGGTTTGGATTTCTCAGTATGCAAACTCTACCTCAGAACAATAAGCAATCATCGAATCCGATCTGATAATCTAAATCACTAGTCGATTCACCTTGCACTCTTTTGGCTTGCAATTCATTATCACACTCTTGAGCTTCACGAATTTGCTGAAGAAATACGAGTTGAGCTTTTAATTCTGTTAGAATCGAACCATCATCAAACAAGCTTAGCTGAGTATTCATCACTTGCAAAGCAAATAATGATTTTCTTCTAAGCGCATCCACGACTACATTTGCTTTCCCTAGATGATAATCAATCACTAACTCATAGTCTTTTAACAACTCGAGCCATCTTCGTTGTCACAAATTTAGATCTTTGTGAGTCATTATATATTTCAAGCTCTTGTGATCGATAAAGATATGGCACTTCTCTCCATACAAATGATGTCACCAAATTTTCAATGCAAATATAATAGCGGCCAACTCTAAATCATGTGTCGGATAATTCTTTTCTTGCGGCTTCAACTATTTTGAGGCATAAGCTATCACTTTTCCCTCTTGCATTAAAACACAACCCAAACCGTTCAATGATGCATCGCTAAAAATCACAAATTCTTTACCCGACTCAGGTTGAACCAAAACTGGTGCCTCTGTTAACAATGCTTTCAACTGTTCAAAACTTTGTTGACACTTCTCGGACCATTCAAACTTCACATCTTTTTGTAGCAATTTAGTCATCGGTGTAGCAATCATCGAGAATCCTTTAACAAAATGTCGATAGTAGCTAGCTAGTCCCAGAAAGCTTTTGATTTCAAATACATTCATCAGGGGTTTCCAATCAACAACTACTGAAATTTTGCTCGGATCAACTCGTATACCCTCCGCTAAAACAATGTGTCCCAAAAATCCAACCTCTCGAAGCCAAAACTTGAATTTGCTGAATTTAGCAAAAAGCTGCTTACCTCTCAAGGTTTGTAGCACAATCCTCAAATGCTCGGCATGCTCAGACTCATCTTGAGAATAGATCAGAATGTCGTCAATGAATACAACAACAAATCTATCTAAATACGTCTAAAAATCTAATTCAACAAATCCATAAAAACTGCAGGAGCATTAGTCAATCTGAAAGGCATAACAAGAAATTCATAGTGCCCGTACCTTGTTCTGAATGCAGTTTTCGGCACATCTGAATCTTTAACCCTCAATGATAATAGCCTGATCTCAAATCAGTCATTGAGAATACTATTGCCCCTTTCAACTGATCAAACAAGTCATCTATTCTCGAAAAAGGATACTTGTTCTTTATCGTAACCTTGTTGAGTTGTCGATAATCAATACACATTCTCATTGACCCGTCTTTCTTCTTTACAAACAACACTGGCGCACCCCAGGGCGAAAAAATTGGTTTTCTAAAACCTCTATCAGTTAACTCTTGCAATTGAGCTTTCAACTCTTTCAATTTTGTCGAAGCCATTTTGTCGGTGATGTTCTCGGCACTAATTCAATAGCAAGTTCAACCTCTCTGATCGGTGGCAACCCCGGTAATTCTTCTAGAAACACATCTAGACATTCACAGACAACTGGCACTAATTCAATCTTAAATTCAGATACTTTTGTGTCCAAAAATAAGCCAGGCAAGCATCACAACCTTTTCTCACATATTTTTGAGCTGACATCGACGAAATCACAATAGGCAACCCACTTAACTCATCTAATTCAATTCAAAGAATTTCACTATTCTAACATTTCAATTCAATAGTCTTTAGTCTACAATTCACAACAACATCATATAGTGTTAACCAATCCATACCCAGAATTACATCGAATTCATCAAAAGGTAGTAGCATCAAATCAGCCTAAAAACTGTAACCCCAAATCATTAAAGGATAGTTCTTGCAAACTATATCAACTAGAACATCCTTGCTTAAGGGGTTCGATACTTTAATCACAAACTCAGTAGACTTAACAGGCAAACCTAGACACCAAATCATACAAATATACGAATGAGTTGATCCAGGATCTATCAAAGCAATCACATTAGTGTCATAAAGAGAAAATGTACCAGTGATAACATTGGGTGACGACACATTTTCTCGAGCGTGAATAGCATAAGCTCTTGTAGGTGCTCTAGCCTTTGATCTCACTGTAGAATCTCTTATAGTACTGCAATTGCCACTCATACCTCCAGTGTTTCGGGTTGGTCTCCCTCTAGCAGTTGTATTGCTTGATCTTGCATTCTGAGATGTATCATTCTCATTTAATTCAAGACAATTTTGAATAGAGTGATCTTGTGAGCCACAACTGAAACAAGCCCGGTCATTCATTCTACATTCACCAGGATGTCGTCTACCGCATCGTTGACATTTAGGTCTATTGTTTCTCACACTGTCAACACTCGATACTTGTAACACCCCAAACCCGGCCTAGACGTTACGGCTAAATCGGTAATGCCAAGTTGAAGTGTGATTTGAAAAGCATCGTTCTGTTGAAAACTTCGTACCATATAAAAACTCTTGTGGTGTTTTTTTACAAAACTTAAGAGTACCATGTTCGTTGTTAAAAACTCAAGTGGGTTTAGCAAAAGGTTTAATCATTAAAGATTGTTATTGCACCTTAAAAACACTGATTACCATAGAAGCTTTTGATTTATGTTGTAGTAACGTGGTGTTTTGAAAATAGTTATCTTTTTGGGAAATTCGCGTCCTACTGCTAGCAGATATAATTCAAAATAGGTAAACCCAAAATTAAAGAAAAATTTAAAGAGGCCTTATTACAAATCAGAAACCCCAAATTAAACTACTGATAAATTATAAGTTTAAAGAAAGCAAAAACGGTTGTGTGGCCCTCATCAAGTCTCTCGCAGCACCGACCCACCTAAGGATTACCTGCGTATAAAACAAAAGAGTGAGTTTACATAAACTCAGTGTGTTTAATCCCTTAACAGTAGTTAGTCAAACAGTAGGCAAATACAATTTGGGCCTAAGCCCATTTCAGTATCAGTCTAGTATTGGTGTGGGCCATAGCCCATTACAGTAAAGTATTAATGTGGGCTTAGCCCATTACAGTTCAGTATTAGAAATGCAAACAGAAGTCCTACCCATCCATCCTCTACACTCCACTTCGTCCAGCCCTACACTCCATGTAGGGAAAAAATCGACCCACCCATCCCTACACTCCAAATATAGCATCGGTTGCGGCACTAAACAGTATTTGCAGCAAAGTTACCAGTACAGTACACTTCCTCCAAATATATCAACCCACCCCCATGCAACATGTCTGTAATAATATAATACGTGAATACAAAATGTCAGGCTCGAATACAGTGAAATTTACCTCTTAGGGGTATAACAGTCATTTTATCAGTAAGGGGTTTAAGTGTACTTACCGACCCAATAGTAGGTCCACAATCGTCTCGGGCAACTTGTGCAACCTTAACGGTCAAACAGTAAAAATGGGCCCAAAGCCCATAACACAGCCCATATGGGCCCACACACCCGTATGGCCCAATAAGCCCAAACATGGCTTTGGCCGTGTAAGCTACATATCCTGGCCCAATAATCTCCATACACCCGTGTGGGCCCACGAGCTCGTGGGGTCCACACAGCTCATTTCAGCCCAATGTGGCCCAAACCGGCCTAAGCCCATGAAATCGCTCATGGTGGCCTTGCCAAACGCCCATATTTTATGCGTTTAGATCACCACACGAACGAGCGCACGCTCGTATAGTACCTATAGACAAGTTTTTTGACTTTTGCCGATTGGCAGTTATCACAGTGTGATTACACACATTAAACGAAGATGCGTAAGTAGCCCACGAGCCCAAAGCCTACATTCAACCAAAATACTTCATTTAATCAATAACAATAGGATTAACATCCCTTCTTATACTTTATCGTAACCAATTCACTAATACTTGCCTTTATTGAACTAATGAAGATTCCACCCTTAAACCGATACACGAACCCGATTACAAACTCTTTTAGAGATACTTGTGTTTCAAACGAACATCTAACTAACATAATACACGCACATAAATTTAACCAAGACTTACCGAAGGTGTAGAACCAAAACTAGGGAAGGGAAGTAATCGGTTCACAATTCCCCCAAAAGAACGCCACTCAACAAGGCAGAACTAGCGCAATCACTCCCCTAACAATCGCTGACCAGAGAAGAAGGTGTTAAAAGAGAACCACAGATTCGGCAGAAAGGGGAAAAGGATGATCAAAAACAAAATCAAAATAGCAGCAATTACCACCAAGATCAACAGAGAAGAAACACAAGAAAGAGTCGGCACACAAAGGGTAAATGTAAGAGCAATATTCGACCAACAAAGAGTAAATGGCGCTTGAGAGAAGAAGGAAGAAAAAAAAGAAAGACTTGATCACCCCAGGCTAAACCGAAATGATTTAAGAGATAGGAAAGCAATAGATGTTCGGCCAAAAGAGAAGCCGTTTGAGAAATGATGTGAAGGAGAAGAAAAAACGTAAGCAACTAGGGCCGCAAGGTACTTCCAAAAACACAACTCGGCTTCAGAAACAAAAGAAACGAACCTCAATTGTAAAAACCCAAAAGAGAGAAAAATAGAGAGAAATGTAGCAAAAGAAACAATAGCTATCAAAAATGGGAATCAAAAACCACACAATTTCGGCACCCCTAAGCCTATGATTGAATTAGCCTGATGGGGAATCCTACTTTCAGCCAACTACTACCACTCCCCTAGTCCATGATCCCCTCCTCAACTTTCTCCCCAAATCTCTCCTCACAACCCTAAACTGACCAATTCAAAACCCTTTCAAACTGCTCCTAAATTTTGGCCACACACCCTACTCCCCTTCAAACACTCCAACTGCCCACTAATTTCAGAGTTCCACGGCTACTCAACTTCATACATGGCACAGCAACAAAAATAAACACCCTTGTACACAACGGGGCTCGAACTCAAGACCTAATAGCAGTAGTAACACGCCACCACCCCTTGGATCAGCAGGCGTTTTATGTCATACTTTACCCAATTTTATTTAAGAGATCTACTGAATAGAGATAGGTTTAATTCAAGCAAAAAAAAACAAAATTTTATACAAGCCAAGGCTTGAACTTAGGACTTTTCAGACAGTTCCCAAAACACCTAACCACTGAAGCAGATACACAGTTATGTCACATAACATACAAAAATAGTTACTTAGATTTTTAGGGCTTTACAACTCTACCCCTTAAAATAAATTTCGGCCTCGAAATTTGCCTGATCAAAATAGATGTGGGTATTTTTGTCACATCATTTCCTCGAGTTCCCACGTGGCTTCCTCAGAACTGTGATTACACCATAGCACCTTAACCAGTAGAAGAGACTTTCTCCTCAGAACCTTCACATCACGGTCTAAAATCTGAGCCGGCTCTTCTTCAAAAATCAAGTCTGGCCTAACCTCAATCTGCTCAGTCGAGACCACATGCGCAGGGTCAGAACGATATCGTCTCAGCATAGAGACGTGGAAAACATCATGAATCCAGTCCAATTCTGGAGGTAACTCAAGTTGGTAGGCAACCGGTCCCATACGCTTCAATATACGATAATGCCCAATGAACCTAGGGCTTAACTTACCCTTCCGACCAAACCTCAATACCTTCTTCCATTGCGAGACCTTGAGAAAAATAAAGTCTCCAACAGAATACCCAATATCCTTACGCTTCAGATTCGCATATGACTTTTGTCTATCAGATGCCGCTTTCAATCGATCCCGAATAAATCTAACTTTGTCCTCAGTATTAGAAATCAATTCAAGACCCAGCCATTCACCTAATTCAATCCAACACGAAGGAGTACGACACCTACGACCATATTATGCCTCGTAAGGTGCCATCTGTATGGTAGACTGGTAGTTATTGTTGTATGCAAACTCTACTAAAGGCAAGTAATCTTCCCAACTGCCCCAGAAATCAATCACACAACTCCTTTACATGCCCTCCAGTATCTGAATCACCCTCTCTGATTGACCGTCTATCTGAGGATGGAACTCATTACTGAAGTCCAACCTTCTACCCAGTGCCTTGTGTAGCTTCTTCTAGAACCGATACGTGAAGCGAGGATCTCTATCAGATATTATAGACACCAGTACCCCATGCAGTCGTACTATCTCAGACACATATAGCTTAGCCAGTTTCTACAACGAGTAGTCAATATGAACCGGTATGAAATGGGTAAATTTGGTCAATCGATCCACGACAACCCATACCAAATCTTTCCTAGAAGGCGTTAAGGGTAGCCTACTAACAAAATCCATAGTCACTCTCTCCCACTTCCACAACGGAATCTTAACTGGCTGAAGCAACCCTGAATGTAACTGATGTTCAGCCTTAACCTGCTGGCAAGTAAGGCATTTACTCTCAAATTTGGTAACCTCTCGTTTAGGACCTGGCCACCAATACAACTCACGAAGGTCTCGGTACATCTTATTCCTGCCAGGATACATAGCATAAGGACTACTATGTGTCTCCTGCAATATCGACTGCCTCAAATCAGTATCCTTCGATACGCAAACTCTCCCACAGAAACAAAGTACCCCTTCGCTATTCAGTCCAAAATCTGAAGTTTCCCCACTCTCTATCTGTCGAAAACGAGGGCCCAAGGACTCATCCTCCAACTATTTACACTTAATCTGTTCTGTCCACGTCGGTTTAACCTGAAGTTCGACCAATAGACTCCCATCATCGAATAAGCTGATTCGAGCGAACATCACCCTCAGATTAGTTATAGCCCTGCGACTCAATGCATCGACTACTACATTAGCCTTACCACGATGGTATTCTATCGAACAGTCATTATCCTTGAGCAGCTCAATCCATCTACGCTGCCTAAGGTTTAGCTCCTTCTAAGTGAGGAGATACTTGAGGCTCTTGTGATCATTGCAAATGATACACTTCTCACCGTACAGGTAATGCCTCCACATATTTAGTGCGAACACCACTGCGGCCAACTCCAAGTCATGTGTCGGATAGTTCACCTCATGTATCTTAAGCTGACAAGACGCATAAGCCACAAAATTACCCTCTTACATCAACACACATTCAAAACCAACATGTGATGTATCGCTGTAACAGTGAATTCCTTTCCAGATTATAGCTGTATTAAGACAGGGGCCTCAGTTAGAACTTTCTTTAGCTTCTCAAAACTCTCATGCTGCTTATCAGTCTAGTCAAACGATACCCCTTTATGCAACAACTCAGTCAGAGGTGCAGCGATCAATGAAAACCCCTCAACAAACCGTCTATAATACCCTGCCAAACTCAGAAAACTCCGAATCTCAAATACCAATTTAGGCTGCTTCCAATCCAAAATAGCTTTAATTTTTGGAGGATCAGCCTTAATCCCCTCGATAGATACCACATGTCCCAGAAATGTTACCTCTCGTAACCAAAATTCACACTTGCTAAACTAAGCATACAATTGTTTCTCCCTCAGAATCTGTAGAACAATTCTGAGATGTGAATCATGATCCTCTTTAGTTCTCGAATACACTAGAATATCATCTATAAACACCACTACGAATCGATCCAGATAAGACTGGAACACTTGATTCATCAAATCCATAAAATTTGTTGGTGCATTTGTCATTCCAAATGGCATCACTAGGAACTCGTAATGACCATAACGAGTCCTAAATATTGTCTTGTAAACATCAGTCTCCTTGATCCTCAGTTGATGGTACCCCGATCGAAGATTAATCTTAGAGAAGACCGAAGCTCCTCGGAACTGGTCAAAAAAATCATCTATCCTCGATAGGGGGTACTTATTTTTAATAGTTAATTTATTTTGTTGCCAATAATCGATGCACATACGCATGGTTCCATCCTTCTTTTTCACAAATAAAACCAGTGTTCCCCACTGAGACACACTAGGGCGGATGAACCCTCAGTCCAGCAATTCCTGAATCTAAGCTTTAAACTTCACAAGCTCCTTCGGTGCCATTCTATAAGGGGCGATAGACACCGGAGCTGTACCAAGTAAGAGCTCTATCCCAAACTTAACTTCATGGTTAGGAGGTATCCCAAGCAGCTCATCGGGAAAAACATCAGAAAAATCCTTAACCGTTCTAATAACTTTAACAGAAGGAACCTTAGAATAAAAAATACTGATATAGGCTAGATACGCCTCAAACCCCTACGAACCAATTTCTCAACCCTAAGTGCAAAAATCACATTTGACAAATAATCCCGATGCTCCCCAATCACAACTACCTTGTCACCGTCCACAGTTTTCAGTATTACCCGTTTAGCAGCATAATCCAAATTCACTTAATGCTTCACCAGCCAGTCCATGCCCAGTATCAAGTCAAATTCTCCAAAAGAGAGTTCAATTAAATCTGCCAAAAAGATCCTTCATTGAACCTCTAAAGGTACATCCTTAAATAGTTTATTCACTCTCATTGACTGCCCTAACGGACTCAACACAATAACTTCACTAGCAGTGGTTTCAACCATAATACCCAAGTCTTAGACACAGTGCATGCTATATAAGAGTGCGTAGATCCAACATCAATCAATGCAATATAAGGTACATTATGGATAAACAACATACCCATAATAACATCTGGAGTGTCTCTGTCCTCCCGGTGATGTACAGCATAAACCAGTACCGACTGCCCTCACCTCAGTATGACTAGCAACTCTCTTCGGTGCTCCACAACCACGGCCCATACCATTTCCACCTTTAGCCTGACCACGGCCTCTTGGTAGCTGCTGTACACCTTTCAGCAGCTGAATAGTACCCATACTAGTAGCTTGCATCTGATCAGGCTTCCATGGACAATCCCTGATGCGATGCTCCAAAGATCCACATCTCAAACATGCCCCTATCCGTTTCCAACACTCACCCTGGTGGCGTCTCCCACAATCAGCACAAGGCTGCGGTCCAGTAGCAACAATAGGGGCCCCAACTCTGGCCGGCCCATCAAATCTGGCCTTCTTTTTAGGCCCCACAGCTGAACTTCAGGGCTTCCAAACCCTCTTGCTCCTTCCCTTATCCTTCTCACAATTCTAGCTCTCAGCACACTTCACATCCTCGGCGATCTTCGCCTTTTCTACTAACACAGCAAAATCTCGCTCCCTCTATGGAGCTATCAGAACTCGTAGATTATCCCTGAGACCATCCTCGAAACAAACAGAATGCTCATACTCAGTTGCCATCATTCCAAGCGCATAGCAGCTAAGTCATAAAAACTCAAACTCATATTCAGCTACTGATTTATCTCCTTGAGTCAAATTTAGAAACTCCCTCCTTCAGTCATCAACACAACTAGCGCCCACATATTTCCCTTAGTTTTGAAAAATTCCCAAGTCAACTGGTCATGCTGAGTACCCTCTTTCACTGTAAGCCACAACTGATAGGTTTCATCTCGTAACAACGACACTGCACCTTTTAGCTTCTGCTCTAGGGTGTAGTCGAGGTCATCCATGATCCTCTCTGTGGCCTCAATCTAATATTCAGCCACACTAAGGGCAACTCCAGCGATACCTCTAAAGATCTTAGCCCCATTAGACCTGAGTCGTTCCATCACCGACCCACGGCCCATAGTACCAGTATTAGGCTCAGCGACCTTTTCCAAAATTCGCAACACAGCTTGGGATAATGTGTCATCCACAGTTGCACGATCATGTCCAGTTTCAGTTACAGGTGAAGCCGGTGCTTCTCTAGCTTCATTATTAGACATATGACCAAATACTGAAGACCCAGCCCGAGCAACTCCGCGACCTCTGCCGCGGCCTCTTGTACCCCTTCCACGAGTACCTCTGGTGCTCAATATCGATTTTTGTATTATCTGTATTAACAGTTTTATGCATCATTTTTTCAGTTCCAACGTTTATTACAGGATATTTTATGGAAAACATTACAGGTAGTACAGGGTTTTCTTTTCGCAGATCGCAGTTTCACTATAGTTTCAGTTTACCCTAAATAGAGTATTTCAGTATAGTCTATTTTTACAGTATTTTCAGAATTATACAAACAGTAGTTCTAGAGAACTTACAGAATCGGGGCCGGAGACTCGGTAGACCACACATTCAGAAATAACACATCAAAAATACTTTTCATCCATTAGAATCAGTTTTTTTTAAGTTTTAAGATTTTTTTAAAGAAAAACCCCAATCCACAATCGAGTTTTTTAACTCAGCTCTGAAACCACTAAACGTAACACCCCAAACCCGGCCTAAACATTATGGCTGAATCTGTGATGCCACGTTGAAGAGTGATTTGAAAAGCATCGTTCTGTTGAAAACTTCGTACCACATAAAAACTCTCGTGGTGTTCTTTTAACAAAACTTAAGAGTACCATGTTCGTTGTTAAAAACTCAAGTGGGTTTAGCAAAAGGTTTAATCATTAAAGATTGTTATTGCACCTTAAAAACACTGATTACCGCAGAAGCTTTTGACTTATGTTGTAGTAACATGGTGTTTTGAAAACAGTTATCTTTTTAGGAAACTCGCGTCCTACTGCTAGCAGATATAATTCAAAATAGGTAAACCCCAAAATTAAAGAAAATTTAAAGAGGCCTTATTACAAACCAGAAACTCCAAATTAAATTGCTGATAAATTATAAGTTCAAAGATAGCAAGAACGGTTGTGTTGCCCCAATCAAGTCTCTTGTAGCATCGACCCACCAAAGGATTACTTTAGCTTAAAACAGAAGAGTGAGTTTACATAAACTCAGTGTGTGTAATCCCTTAACAGTTGTAAGTCAAACAATAGGCAAATATAATTTAGGCCTAAGCCCATTTCAGTATCAGTCTAGTATCGGTGTGGGCCTTAGCTCATTACAGTACAGTATTAGTGTGGGCTTAGCCCATTACAGTTCAGTATCAGAAATGCAAATAGAAGTCCTACCCATCCATCCTCTACACTCCATTCCGTCCAGCCCTACACTCCATGTGGGTATAAAATCGAAGCACCCATCCCTACACTCCAAATATAGCACCGGTTACGACACTAAACAGTATTTGCAGCAGAGCTGCCAGTACAGTACACTTCCTTCAAATATATCAACCCACCCCCATGCAACATGTCATGTCATAATATAATACGTGAATGCAAAATGTTATGCTCGAATACAATCAAATATATCATAGCGGTATATTAGTCAATTTACCTCTTAGAGGTATAACAATCATTTCATCAGTAAGGGGTCAACTGTACTTACTGACTCAACAGTAGGTCCACAATTGTCTCGGGCGACCCGTACAACTTTAACGGTCAAACAGTAAAAATGGGCCCAAACCCCACAACACGGCCTATGTGGACCCACACGCCCGTGTGGCCCAATAAGCCCAAACATGGACTTGGCTGGGCAAACTACATAGCCTGGCCCAATAATCTCCACACATCCGTGTGGCTTACCCCTCGGCCCATGAGCCGATGGGGCCCACACTGCCCATTATGCCCAACATGGCCCAAATTAGTCTAAGCCCATGAAATCACTCATGGTGCCCTCTACTACCAAAGGCCCACGTTTTATGCGTTCGGATCACCACACGAGTGAACACACGCTCGTATAACATTTATAGACAAGTTTTCGACTTTACCAATTGAAAATTATCACAGTGTTATTACAAACCTTAAACAAAGATGCGCAAGTAGCCCACGAGCCCAAAGCCTACATTCAACCAAAATACTCCATTTAATCAATAACAATAGGATTAACATCCCTTCTTATATTTTATTGCAACCAATTCACTAATACTTGCCTTTATTGAACTAATGAAGATTCCACCCTTAAATCGATACACAAACTCGATTACAAACTCCTTTAGAGATACATGCGTTTCAAACGAACATATAACTAACATAATACACGCACATAAATTTAGCCAACTGCACAACCATTTACCGAAGGTGTAGAACTGAAACTAAGGAAGGGAAGTAATCGATTCACAATTCCCCCAAAAGAACGCCACTACAACAAGGTAGAACTACCGCAATCACTCCCCTAACAATGCTGACCAGAAAAGAAGGTGTTAAAAGAGAACTACAGATTCAGCAGAAAGGGAAAAAGGGTGATCAAAAACAAAATCAAAATAATAGCACTTACCACCAAGATCAACAGATAAGAAACACAAGAAAGAGTCGGCATACAAAGGGTAAATGTAAAAGCAATATTCGGCCAACAAAGAATAAATGGCGCTTGAGAGAAGAAGGAAGAAGAAAAGGAAAGACTCGATCACCCCAGGCTAAAATGACATGATTTAAGAGATAGGAAAGCAATAAATGTTTGGCCAAAAGAGAAGCCATTTGATAAAAGATGTGAGGGTGAAGAAAAATCGCAAGCAACTAGGACCGAAAGGTACTTCCAAAAACACAACTCAGCTTCAGAAACAAAAGAAATGAACATCAATTGAAAAAACCCGAAAGAGAGGAAAATAGAGAGGAAAGTAGCAAAAGAAACAATAGCTATCAAAAATGGGAATCCAAAAACCACACAATTTTGGCACCCCCAAACCTATGACCGAATTAGCTTAATGGGGAATCCCACTTTCGGCCAACTACTACCACTCCCCCACTCCATGATCCCCTCATCAACTTTCTCCTCAAATCTCTCCTCATAACCCTAAACCAACCAATTCGAACCCATTTCAAACTCCTCCTAAATTTCAGCCACACACCCCACTCCCTTTCAAACGCTCCAACCGCCCACTAACTTCAGAGTTCCACTACTACTCAACTTCCTACATGGCAGAGAAACAAAAATAAACACCCTTGTGCACAATAGGGCTCGAACTCAAAGCCTACTAGCAGCAGTAACACGCCACCACCCCTTGGACCAATAGGCTTTTTATGTCATACTTTACCAATTTTATTTAAGAAATCTACTGAACGGAGATAGGTTTAATTCAAGCAAAAAAAATTATAAAAGCCAAAGCTTGAACTCAAGACTTCTCAGACACTTTCCAGAACACTTAACCACTGAAGCAAATACACAGTGGTATCACACAACATAAAATAGTTACTTAGATTTTTGGGGCGTTACAATACTGATGTAGCTTGAGCTTTAGGATTTGAGTATTGTTTTACACAATATCTGTTTGGATATCCTGTTCAAGCAATTGAATGACTGAACGAATCCCGTGATTTCTTTAACAAAAATTGATACGGCTTATTCTTTTTCTCGAATACCAGATTAGGGTTGCGAAGAATTACCGATCAAAATACAACTCAATACGGTCATACAATTCAATCATGCATATAGATATTAACTCCTTTACAAATTTTTGAAAACTTTAGCAGCCACAAGTCACCAATTCATATAAACCAAATTCGCATATTGGACTTTCACAATCCAACCAAAACAATCATACTTTACCTATCATGCTTATATAAACGAACCATACTTTCAAAGTCAACTATTTCAATCTCATTTACCAATTCCAAATTTCAAATCAACTAACATGCATCATTGCCATAATATATATTTTATAAATACATAATTCGAAACGTATGTACGTCACACTCATGGTATTCGAATACCTAAATAAAATCAACCATTTTTGGTTCCATAAACCGAACATACATTAAAACATCCTTAAGTCCAAAATTTCGCTTTTCTTGATCTATATAATCAAAATCAACTTATTTAATTACCTCTCTATTTTGTTTAGTCCAAAATTCACATTAAGGCACTTTTACACATTTGCCCCTAATGTTTCATATTTTTACAATTTAATCCTTATTTCATAAAATCACAAATTCATGCAATCTAATACCAACATATGCTAGCTGAATTTCCCTAGTATACATATCAACCAATATTTTTCATTAATTTCACATTTTAACCATAAATTTTCCGCATTTCACAATTAAATCCCTAATTTGCATTTTCACTAAAAATCACTTAACAAAATTTGTGTAACTATCATCTAACATTCATAATCTACCATTAATCACTAAAATACATGCTTATTCATCAATGGCAACATCCTCAATCTTTAATAGTTTTGCAAAATAGTCCTTGGCTAAACCTAGTTGCAACGATCTCAAAAACATAGAAATCATTAAAAATGGGTCAAAAATCACTCACCAATTTAAGCTTGAAGTTGTTGAACTCTAATAGCTTCCATGAACATTTTATTTTCTCAATTTTTGGCTGAAAGAACATTAGAAGATGATAAATTTATTTTGATTTTATTTATTTTATGCTTATTAACATATTTACTTAATTAACCTTAGTTATATAACATAAAAATCACTTAATGCATGTCCATCATTTTCCACTTATATTTCAAATGGTCTAATTAAAATATAAGGATCTTCACTATTTAATTTCATAGCCATTTAATACTTCTAGCTATTAGAACATCACTTTTGCACTTTACACGATTTAGTCCTTTTTATCAAATTAAACACTTAAACGATAAAATTTCTGAACGGAACTTTCAAACAAACATATTATTCTGCTGTAAATATTAAAAAAAGTAATAAAATAATTATTTTCACTTTGTATTTGTGGTTCCAAAACCACTATTTTGATTTGACTAAAAACGGGTTGTTACAGAATCTATGAAAAGGATTGAAATGGAAATGTTCAATGAAAGTATATCTATGTTCATGAAATGGATGAATTCAAAAGTATTATGTTCATGTATACCTAGCTTACCATATGATAATTCAAGTGAATTATGTGTAAATGCACTAACATGTGTTGTTAATGGTACTTAGGCTTGTGCCAAGCTTATGGTTAGATTATATCATGCTTAATTTTAAGATTATGCTTGAAATGGTATGTTATGTTCATGTTTTATGAACTAGCTAAGCATTATATGCTTACGTTGTTTTATTTCCTATGTTTTACAGATATCAGAAGCTCGTTAGAGATCTATCACACTATCCAGCGATTATATCATTAATTTTTTTATGTTTTTGGCCAATGTTATAATGGCATGTATAGGTGGGCTTGTGTTTGATGTTAGTTGAGTGTTAGTTGATAAGTTTGGCATGTATATGTTATTTTGAGTTGATGCACTTTTGGTGCCTTGTTGGTGTGTGATAATAAGGCTAAATTTTGATGCATGAATGGTATGGTTCAAATAGTAAGTTATGTTGAAATGGTATAGGTCAAGTTATGGTATGTTTTGAGATAGAGATAAACTAGTTGTAAGAATGAAATATGATCAAATTTTCATATGTTTGGGTGAGTTATATGTTTTCTTTCGAGGTGCCTTGTATGGCATATTGGTTGAATGGATTTGATCTTTTGAATTAGTCATTTCATGCATGTTTTGGTAAGGTTTTGAAGCTTTGAAGTTGTGTACAAAATGCTTGTAGGTACATATTTGGGTTGGTGATGGAAATGGCTTGATTTTGGCCAATTTCATGTCCATACAGCCTGAGACAGGAGCGTGTGACTTAGCTGTGTCTGATATACAGCCCTACGGCACGGCCATGTCTCCCCTGTAGGTTTTAAGGTTGCAAGTTAGGCTATTACACAACCTAGCACACGGCCTGGTACATGGGCGCGTGTGGCCATTCCGAGAGTTACACGGCCTGGCACATGGGCGTGTGGCTTGGCTGTGTGACCCAACTTCAAAAGTTACACGGGTTGGCATACGGCAGTGTGTCCCTATTTCGATTGTTACACAACCTAAGACACGGACGGGTGTGTGTCTCAGCCGTGTGAGTCACACGACCGTCTGACCCCTGCAATTCAATTTTTCCAACTTTTTCTTCAATATTCCAAATGTTTTCAATTTAGTCCCGAATTATTTCTGAAGTGTTTTTAAGGCCTCAAAGGCTCTATTAAGGGATGATATCCATGTAAATGAATGATTTATGCTATGTTTATGTTAATGTTTAAAATATATGTTTTAAAGTTACATTTTACGGTAATGCTCCGTAACCTTATTCCAGTGACAGATACGAGTTAGGGGTGTTACAATATGCAAGTTTGTTTCTTGGAGGCCCAACTAATGGCTCCACCTCTGATCGTAAAAATCCATCCCGATGTGGACTTATTGTCACTTGACTTGTAATTCAACTTGCATCCGAGTAACCTTCTAGTACCGCAAGATAATCACTATAGAATAATCTCAAATTTTTTGTTTTTTTAAGATAGCCAAAAATCCTATAAATTCCTTTCTAATGATTAGTACTACGAAAATTTGTAAATCTCACCAATTTGCACACAGAAAATGCAATATTGGGTCTAGTGCAATGCATTACATACATTAGACATCTAATTGCGCTGGCGTACTCAAGTTGTGCATAGCCCTACCATTATTCTCACTTAACTTGAAGTTTGAATCGAATGGAGTGTTCAAATCCTTGTATTCGAATGTTTGAAATTTTCCAATACTTTCTCGATGTAGTGAGATTGGCTTAGTGCAAAGCCCCTTTCATGCTTTTTCACCTTTATACCTAGAATTGTATCTACTTCATTGAGATCCTTCATCTTAAAATTCGAGTCTAGATACTATTTGGTCTCGCGAACACCTTCTATATTCATCCCAAAAATCAACAAATCATCTACATAGAGACAAATAATTACACTATACCTATCGGTGAATTTAATGTAAATACATTTATCCGCACCATTATGTAAAAAACCATATGACAAGCTAACCAAGTCAAATTTCTCATGCCATTTTTTTGGCATGTGTTTTAAACCATATAATGACTTGATCAACTTACACACCCTATGTTCATTCCTAAGAAGCATAAAGCCTTCTGGTTGCTCCATATAGACTTCCTCTTCAAGATCAACATTCAAAAAAGTCATCTTAACATCCATTTAATGTACATGAAATTTATGGATAGATGCAACTGCCATAAGAATTCAAATGGAGGTCATCCTAGTCATCAGTGCATAGGTGTGAAAACAATCTAGGCCTTCCTTTTGTCTAAATGCTTTTGCCACTAACATAGCTTTAAAGGTTGGAGAACCCCTTGTTTGTAACAACCCATTTTTTAGTGAAATCGGATCAATGGTTTCGGGACCACAAATTCGATCCGAAAATAAATTTTATTTTATTTTATTACATAGTCTGTAATGTGTTAGAAATGTCATGTGAAAATTTTGATAAGAAAATTTTACCGATTACGTGTTTAATTACTGAAAGGACCAAATTGCATAAAATAAAAAAGTTGAATTCTAGTAGCTAAAAGAATTAAATAGCTATGGAATTCAAAACTTGAGGTCCTTATATGGTAATTAGTCCACTAATAAAAAGTTAGTAGATATTTTTGGATGATTCATCCATGGAAAATTAGAAAAAGGCTAATGACTAAATTAGAAATAAACATTATTAAAGATGATAAACTAATTAAATAGAAATAAAAATAATTTTTATCATCTTCTTCCCCAAATATTCCATGGAAACCCTAGGAGAGAGAAAAGAAACTTTCTTGGCCAAATTGGGTAAGTTTTCCTGTCCCATTTTTAGTAATTTTGATATTTTTGAAACCGGGATAGCTTAATCTATCTATTTGGGGGATCAATTTGAAGAGTTATAAAAGCATGGAAATTAGGTCAAGGATGTATATGCTGAAAATTAGAAATTTATGGTAGAAAATGTAAGGTTGTCAACTTTTACAAAGCGAATTTTTATGAAAACATGATTTTGGGACTAAAATGTAAAGTTGTAAAAATTGATGAAAAATTCTAAAATTTATAGAAAATATGTGCTGCAAATCCTATATTTAAATTTTGGTTAGGCTTGGAATAGGGAGTAAATTGCATAAATTTCATTTTCCGAGCCTAGGGACGAAATGGGAATTTATAGAAAAGTTAGGGGCAAAATGGTAATTTTGCCTAGGATGTAAATTGAGTCCACTTGAACATGAAATGTGATAAATTGATGTAAAATTTAATCATATGGATCTGGATAGACCAAATTCGAATCTAGAACGAGGAAAGAGGAAAATGTCGGATTAGTAGATTTTACGTACACGAACATTGTCGAGATAAGTTTGTGTAACTAAATTGTGTATATTTATATACTTGAATTAACTGTTGTGTTTGTGAGTTATATAAATATCATATATATATATTACATTGAAAATATATCTGACAAAGCCTGATCAATAATAATGCCCGATAAATGATAAATGATAAAAATGTTACTTATATGCTTGAAATGAATGTGGAATGTGTTTACTTGAATTATATGAATTTTATGGATGTATGAAATAATCACATGCTCGATAATGCTTGAAAAATGTTTAAATCTCGGTTGAATAAATGGAAAATTGATGGATATGTGATTTCCCGTAATGAATGAGATCCTGCATTTGTTGCTGACGGGATTTAGCTCGGACGAGTAATCCTATTGACCTCATTATAGAAAGGATTTATTCCGGATGAGTAATCCTGATATAAGTCCTCTCGAGCATATGTTATGGATTGGATTTAGCCCGGACGGGTAATCCAGATCAAAGTCTTTAGAGCATATGTCATAAAAAGGATTTAGCTTGGACTAGTAATACTGTTGTATACATGTGTGGCTCGAGATTACACTCTAAAATAGTACCTTATGGGTTCCATTGAATATGAATTAACAGATCCTGATTTGTACACCATGAGTGTACTACCTGTTTATCCATCGATATTTCAAATAAATTCAACGGGTGACAATCCAGACATGAGAAGATATGAATAATAAAATGAGTTACTACACTTATCTGTCTAAAATACAAGAAAATGATGATACTTGACAAGTGATATATGAAAGTATGAAATGATGATATTTGTACATGGAAATTATTTGATGAGAATGTTCATCCTTGATTATAGACTTGTACACCTTGAGTGTACTATTACTTATGTGACCTTGATATTTCAAATGATATGAGTAAAGTTCTAACATGAAATAATCTAAACTCGAGATGAACTATTATGAAATTATATTTGTAATATAAAGAGATGATTTATACATGTTAAATGAATACATGTTGTGGAAAGTATATGTGCATGGAAATTTGATTGTTGTTGAGCCCATACATATTTGTGTTGTTATTATGGAATATATGACTAACAAGGGCAATGAGGATGTGTGTAGGGCTTGAGGTCAAATTGATTGAATATGCCTTACATAGTTATCTCAAAATAGATTGAATGGTAAGTTAAGTACCATGTTATACGAACTTATTAAGCATTTTATGCTTACTTAGTTTTATTTCCCCTGTTGTAGAGTAAATCGGAAGCTCGTTGGTTGGAAGCTTGGCGGAGATCACTCACACTATCCATCAGCCCATGCCGGTACAATATGATAAAGTAATTATGGTTACAATGGCATGTACAGATTATATTGGTCATATTGGCATGTAAATGTAAATGATTATTGTAATCTAGCCATTGGAATGGCTAGTAATGATTATATTCTGGTACATGTATATATATGTGGTACTTGTATATATATGTGTTTAAGTTTACTTTATAGAGATGACATAAGTGTTTCTTATTGATTTATTGAGAAAGGAAAGATTTAAGAATGAATGCATGTAACAATATATCATGTTAGATGTTATAAATTACTTGTGTTAAATGCTTGGGTTGGTTGGTATTTGGATGTAAGTTTGGTGCAGGAATTTGGTATGATTTTGGGTGAGAAATGAAGCTAGGAATGGTTTTATTTTGTCCACACGAGTAGACGCACGGGCGTGTATCTAGACCGTGTGTGACACACGGCTTGGTATATGGGCGTGTGGTTAGGCCGTGTGTCCTCTACACCTTAAATTCGAGAAAACAGAATGCTCAAAATTGAGCACACAGGTAGAGACAAGGGTGCGTGTCTCAGCTGTGTGTACCACACGACCTAGCACACGGGTGTGTGGCATGGCTATGTACACAAGTCAGAGAGTTACACAGGGTCAAACACAGCTTATAGCACGGGCATGTGAACCCTGTAACTCGGAAAATTTTTAAAAATTTCACGAAAATTCTGAGAGTTTTTGATTAAGTCCCGACTCAATTCTAAAGCTCATATTGGGCCTCGAGGGTCCATTTAAGGGACGTTATGAATTATTTCAAAAAATGAATGGTAATTGACTTGAAATATCTACAAATGTTCTGAAAAATTTTGGTAACGCTTCGTAACCCTATTCTAGTGACGGATACGGGTTAAGGGTGTTATACTGTTGGAGTACTCTTTCTTTTAAACACTTATTTACACCCGATAGCCTTCAATCCTTGATGAAGATCAACTAGGAGCCAAGTATTGTTGGACAATATTGAACCTATTTCATCATTGATCGCCTCTCTCTAAAATGTTGCATCCCTAGAAGTCATGGTTTCACCATTGGATTGTGGATCACCATCCACATTAAACATTATGAGGATCTTTCTAATTACAAATTCTTTATTTCCCTTACCGAGAAATGCTAGAGATTGCGAAGAAATGAAACTAAGACCAAAGTCCTTTACTTTTCTCACTCTTTGACTTTTCCTTGTCTCTGTATCCTTATTGTCACAAAGACTTCTCTTGCTTTGATCACTTGAGATCTTTGGTTGATATTCCTTTTTTGAATCTGTTGAATCATTGAAAACTTTATTTTCAAATAATACGACATCTTGTGTTTCAGTTATCATATTTGACACTAAATCAAGAACACGATAAGCTTTAGAGTGTTGAGCATACCCAACGAATGCACCTTTGACGGCTCTTGGTCCTAACTTTATTCTTTGTTAGTTGGGAACTCTATAGTAAGCCAAACACCCCCACACTTTGAAATAATCTAAGTTCGGCATCCAACCCTTTCATAACTCATATGTAGATATTTTGAATTTTCCCGATGGTATTCTGTTAAAGATATAACACACAGTCAATAATACTTAACCCAATAGATTATATGGAAGTTTAGCATTTAACAATATCAAGCTAACCATATCTATTAAAGTACAGTTCTTTCTTTCTGCCAAACCATTTTCTTGCGAAGCAGAACACTCATCTACCACACCTTGCTTCTCACAAAATACATTAAATTCATTTGAGAAATATTCACCACCTCTATCACTACGAAGCACTTTGATTTTCTTACCAAACAAATTCTCAACCTCATTTTTAAAACGTTTAAACATACCAAAAGTCTCATCTTTACTTCTCATGAGATACACATAAGTAAATCTAAAGAATTCGTCTATAAAATGGATAAAATATCGTTTTCCACCTATTGTTAGCATTTCATTTAATTCTCAAACATCCGAATGGATTAAATCTAACACTTGTGAATTCCTTTCACACTTAATAGGAAACGACTTCTTGGTAATTTTTTATTTAATACAAACTTCACATTTATCAACAAACTCATCATTACTTAGACTGATATAACCATTCTTTTGTATATATTTTAAAGTTTTAAAATTGAAATGTCCTAAATGCGCATGCCACGAAGGATACGATTCAACAATATAAGTAGAAGAATTGACTTTATTCATATCAATGCTCAACTTGAACATGCCCTCGTTACAATATCATTTTCCTAGATATATATCACCCTTAAGTAAGACTAACTTATCAGATTCTAAGATAACCTTGAACCTCTTGTTACATGGAAGACTCATGGACACTAAATTCTTTCTCACATCAGGAACATGTAACATATTAGTTAAAATTCAATTTCTTCCCGGATATGAAGTTGAGTTCCACCTTCCCTTAATTGAGTAACTTAACCGATTGATAGTTGCCTATAAGCAGTTTAGGGTTTGCCAATAGTTCATAACTCTTTGAGCCACTGATCATAGACTTATCGGTCATGACTATGTTGAGTTCGGTAATCATATTAATCTCCAAACTCTCAATCCCTTCCATAACCATGGCCATTAAGTTCATGTCCTCCACCATTTTGGCTTTGGAAGTTGTGGCATCTTGCTTTTTTTTAGAAGTTTACAATCCTTACTGTCGTGTCCTTCCTTATTGCAATTATAACAATTGCGACCTTTTTCTTCTTTTCTTGCACGCCCTTAGTATCGGTTGTGGCTTTTTGCTTACCATTTTGAGAGTTCTTGGACTCGTTTACATGTTTCACTTTAGAACTTTGGGAAAGATACACTGCATCACACTTCTGAGTTTTCTTTTCAATACACAAATTCCTAATTATTTTCTCCACAGTGAAGTCTTCTACCATATGTAAAAGTTTCTTCCGATAATTGTCCTGAAACGAGGGCAACTTCGAGATGATAGCCCCAACTTGTAATAATTTCAGAATAACAACTTTCAGGTCACAAAGCTTGCTTACAAGGAATTTTTGTTCATGGACTTCATCCATGATCAAGATACTATCGAGCATTTTAAATTCAAAATACTTCATTATTAAAAATTTATCGGTACTTTGTCACTCAGTGTTGTATTTCTCTTCAAGAGCTTTCCATATGTCCACCGGGGATTGCACCGACATGTAGAGATCATACAATCGATTAGACAAGGTGTTGAGGATGTGACCACGACATGTGAAATTGTCTTCTACGCGCTTCTTTTTTAGTTCGTCCACTTTCACAATTTTCTCAAGGTTTGCATTGGGGGCGGGATCCTCCATAGGTTGTAGGTTTGGATTCATAATGTACGTCACATTCAAGGCGATAAGAAGGAACAACATCTCATCCTTCCAATGATTGAAGTTTGAGCCATCAAATCGGTCAAGTTTTACAAACTCTTGGTTCATCACTTTGAATATGGTGGTAGCCTCCGCCACCATCTCCAAAATAGTTATCTTTGATTGTTGGAGAAATTAAGTGGAGACGATAGATTTGGAAATGATATGGAATTAAAATAGTAGACTTTGAGGCACAAATGATGCTTTCCAAAGAGAACTATTTGCCCCACATAAATTTGCTAGAAGGTTAAGACAAAGGTCCTCCCAGGATACAACGAAGCTTTTTGAATTTCCTTTGATTAGAAAAATTAATGAATTCCCTAACTCTTTCTTTAATTTTTGAAATTGGATTGATTGTGATAATCCATGTGAGCACCATAGTCCATCTATTTATATGCATTCAATAGACACTATTTTGAAAAGCCATAACCATTTGTGTAAGACATGCTTCTTAGAAAAAAACATGTTCCATGGAAATCAAATGTATCCATTAGATGAATAAATCATCACTTTTTAAATTTGAATAAGTGCTCATGAATAATGAATTTACAATCAACAATTTCTAGCACTCAACCTATAACATCGCATCATCATCTTACGAAGCACGCCATTTCCTTTACCAAGAGACAACGAGGTCACTCATCTACCAATAAAATGCTCCCATGTGGCACCTCAGTTCCCCATGTAAAAGCCCACTAGAGAGCAACAAACATTCATTAGAACTTCTTCCCTCTCTCTACCTATTCCCTCTTTCAATCTCCCTCTCTTACGGCTATCCGCCTAATTGGGTGAAATTGGACCATATCCTTAACCTTTTTAAATAATCCCATTTTTTTAAATTTTTTCATCAAAGATTTTATTAATTAGCAATGTAATATTCAACTTGCATGCTTTTAAAAAAGTTGGTACGAACAGAAGTTTTCATTGAAGGGTAATAACACTCATTCATAAAAGATAACAAAATTTTGCGGACAAATTATTTACCTTTTTGAAGAGAACCTATCTGCGGTGAGAAGATTAACCATTGTTGCCAGCAATAGGTATCATGTTTTTGACAAAAAAGACAAAATTTCCTAGGCATTCGATAAAACTTTTTGAGTTTCACTTAAAAATGAAAAATCATAACAAGATAATAATATTTCATTTTAAATTTTCTATTCATTTAAAATATATGAATAAGATAAATATAGTTTTCATTTCATAATTTTATTGAATAAAATAATATTTTATAAATTTGCTCCACTTTAATGTTATTTGAATTTGACCAAACTGGTTGATTGGATCAGGATTTGATTGGATTATCGATCTACAGAAAGCCATTAAATCGGTTAACTCAGAACTAGGGAAAAAAACGGTTGAACCAAAAATTTTTTTATTTCTTCATATTTCTATTTTAAAAGGATTTTAATAATTTATTTAATTAAACTAGTAAGATCAATTAAATCGATGAATTGATATTCTAACTGATTTGATCACTAATCTAGTTCTAAAAATCTTTATCTATATGCAAAACGCACGTTAACTTCCAAAAGAAATTGGTTCATCAGACATGCATACTCACCATTTTATATCCCTTTCATCTAAATTCCTCTATTTGATCTCATTGCTTTTGTTTCTTTTTACCACATTTTATTTTTTGTAAATGCTTATAGACTTCAAAAGATATATACATATATCATAATCCACAAGAAACAAAATATTCTTTCTTATTCACTAACCGAGTGAAAAACAAATGCGTTTAGCTCTTGAATTATATATTTTTTTTCACTTTGGTATCTGAATTTTATTATTATTTTAAATTGGTACTTAAATTATCATTTTATTATTCGTTCAGTACTTAAATTATCAGTTTGGCGCCAACCTAGATGTGCCATGTGGCTTATTCAACCAAGCACAATGTATCACATGGCAATTAAATTTATTTAAAATAAAAACATTAAATTCAAATTTTAAAAAACATTTGATTTTGGCTCACAGTTGGTTGGTCGTTGACCGACATTAACCATCCACGTGGCACTATTGAAACATACCACATATCCTATTTTTTGTTTTTTTAATATTATATACATCTTTTTTTATTTTAATAAATATAATATGTATAATATTAAAAGAAATGACATACGCCACATTCTAATAACGCCACGTGAATGATTAATATTGGTCAACATCAATCATCTTTGAGTCAAAGTCAAAGATGCTTTTAAATTTAAATTTAATGTTTTTATTTTAAATAAAATTAATTGTCATGTGGCACAATATGATTAGTTGGATGTGCCTCGTGGCAAATTCTAATTGGTGCCCTGTGACAACTGACTTTAACACTGTTACAAGAAAAAAGGTTAATCAAATAACGGAATGATAGTTTAAATATCAATTTAAGACCAAAAAAAAATCAAATACCGAAATAAAAAACAAGCATAATTCAAGAACCAAATTAAGCATTTAGTTAAAAACAAATAACAAGCTACGTACAAATGTTTATCAAGTTTGAATAATAAAATACTTAGATTCATAAAAAGAAAAAAAAATCAATTTGATATTTTTTAGTAAAACCTCATATTCGAATAATGCCCAAAGTACTTACTCTTAACAAGTTATACAAATACCAATCAGAATTCCAACCAACTTCAATTTAATTAATCTTAAATAGTGTTTGGAAAGTTATTTAATAATTAAATTTAAGAGTAATTAGTTGTAATAATACAAAGATAGCATACTTTTGGCATTCATTGAAATTAGCAGCTCCTATCGAATTTGATGTAATTGTAGTACTCAATTACACTTTTCAATTCTTAGAGAAAGTAAAATTGGAGTAATTATGTAGATAATTACACCCAAATTCAATTTTAAAAAAATATTTTTATACAAGTTATAAAAATTATATTATAAGCATGAATATGTACAAGTGTTTAGAATGGTTATGACAAAATTTCTTATGTTATGAATTCTAATTCCTAAAAATTTAAATTATAAAAAAGGTTTATGTATTTTATAAAGTTATAACCAAAAAATAATAATATTTAAACCTTAAAAATTCTAAATTTATGGTCAAAAATTTTATTATAAAAATAATTTAAATGTTATAAAAGTATTATAATATACTAATTTATTTATAAAAAGTTATGAAGAAATATGGATATAACTTATTTATTTGTACATGCTATATATTATAAAAATACTATACTTATTCATAAAAAATATTATAATTTTTTTATCTTAACTTATTTATAAAAAATAACTTTCTAAATTTGTAAAAAATTATATATCTATAAGAAGTGTTGTAAAAATTTTGGAAAATTTATAAAAGATTTTTTTTTAAATGTTATATATTATAATTTTTATATTATTATTTTTACTTAATTTACGTATTATAAAAAGGTATATAACCTAGCATAAGTCATTCTCCAAAATAAGTTTATATTTTATAATTAAAGCTACAAACAATTTAGACCGTAAATCCAAATATTATTAGATCAATACTAACTACAAACAGTTGAGTGCTAGATGCTAAAGCACCTATTTGGCTTGGTTTTAAAATAAAGGTCCTTGCATGTCAATTGGACCATTGTACTATTGCATGGACAAATATGGACATCAGTTGGTAGAAATTAATGTTATGTCATTAAGGGTAAAATGGTAAAAGGTGATTATAATGTTATAATAATAAAATGAAAACATGAAATTGGTCATATTATCATGCATATAGCCGAAAATCAAAGAAAAAGAAAAAGGAGAAAGCCATTTTAGGTTTCGGCACTTTGATTGCGTGATTAAGGTACGGTTTTAACTCAGTTTTTGATAATTTCTACGTTTCTGTGATCGTTGCTTCGTGTTCTTCAAAACCCATGTCTGAATTTTTGTTTCTGTTAAAGATTTCATGAAATTCCATTGTTGATATCATGAGTTTTGTGATGTTTTTGAATGAATTATGAAGGCTTGGTAGATGGTTCATAAGTTTTGTCTTTGAGTTTTTGATGAAATTGAGCTATTTGCGTTAAATTTTGAAAATGAGGTTTTGAAGGACTAAATTGTGAATTAAAAATGTTGTATGGGCTTATATAGAAGCCATGAAAATTTAGCTAGCCCTTGTTGTAAAGAAATTTTGCATATTTGTGATTTTATGAAAAATGGACTAAATTGTCAAAGTTTGAAAATGTAAGGGCTAAAATGTAAAGTGCCCTAAATATGTGTATATGGATTATATTGAATGAAATGAATGGTTGAATGGTTAAATTTGTATTGTATTAGATCAAGAAAAAAGAAAATCGGACTTGGATCGGGGGAAGTCCAAAATAGTTGAATAGTCAACTCATTTTATCCGAAATCTGTCTGAGGTAAGTCAAATTACAATTACGTGTTAATTGAAATAAATTCTGCACATATAAACTGTAATCTATATTGAATGGCCTTGAGTGCCTGATGAATATTGTAATGGCCTAAATTCAAGGTTATCGGAACAATGGTTTCGTAACCATAGATCCGATTTAAAGAGAAATTTATTTCAATATTTTTGCTTGAAAATTGATATGATAGGAAAATCGTATGAAAATATTGATAGAAAAATTTTACCAATTTAGTGATTAGATAGAAAAAGAAATTATTGACGAAATTGGGTAAAAACAAGGTATCGAGACCTCTATCTCATAAAACCAAGTCAAAAATAATTTTATAAATATTTATGAAATGTTATTAATGTGTTATTAAATTTTCGTTAGGAAATTTTAATGTTTGGGTAGTCAATTAAATGAAAAGGACTAAATTGTAATAGGTGTAAAAGTTGCTAGAGTGATTAAATAGCTTAAGAGTCTAAAAGTTATTAGAAAGGATTTAAAAGGCAATTAGACCCAAAAGTTATTTAGGCTGGACAGCAAGGGTATGAAATTAGCAGAAAAATTGATAAATTAAGGGTAAAATTAGAATATTGCAAAATTAACTAAATAAAGCTAGGACTAAATAGGAAATATCTAGATTTCTCTTCATTTCTCTTCAATTCCAGCAGCTAAAAATGCCATAGGAGGGTTCTCTAAGCTGATATTTCATAATTTTTGCACCAAATCCGGAAGATTCAAATACGAAGCTAGATCGAGGAAAGGAAAAAGTTCGGGATTAGTAGATTTTTATTGTTTACAAACAAGTATCAAGGTAAGTTCATGTAACTTGAATTATATTCTTAAATGCTTGAAATGCATGTTTTTGATGTGAATATGATTTGAATGTTCATTATATGGAAATTTATGAAACATTGATATATTTGATAAAATGGGAAGAAATCCCGTTTGAATGAAAGGAAAATTCGATGGATCTCTAAAAAGGAATTGACTGTAAAAAGGATCTAGCCCGGACGGGTGATCCTATCCTGATATAGCCCTCCCGAAGAATATATGTAAAATGGATTTAGCCCGGACGGGTAATCCGAATTAGGGTCTGAATTTAGCCTGGACTGGTAATTCAGATCCAAGCTCATTAGAGTAATTGTCGTTGCAGGGGATTTAGCCTGGACTGGTAATCCCGCTGCAAGGTTGAGGTTCGCGGGAGTGTGCTCTCTGAAATGGATATGTGCGCCCATGAATATGAATTGACGGACCCGGAATTGTACAATAAATGTGTACCTCTGAAAATCCATCGAAATTCCGATAAATTCAACGGGATAAATATGGAAAAATAACAAGGAAATAGAAATCATGGTATTGACGAGCTTATCAATCATGGTATATATATTATTGATACATGGAAATTATTGTACTAACTTGAATGTTGAGTTTGTGCATGTTAGGGTAATAATGCATTGAATGGATATGTGAATGTTTATTATATTGTATTGAAAATATTAGGTAAGTATAATTCTTGTTACATGAGCTTACTAAGCACAAAGTGCTTACCCCATTTCCTTTTTCCCTGTTTTGTAGTGTTAAGAGCTCAGAGGTCGGATTTGGTCGGAGACACATCACACTATCAACCTCAGGATTTCAGTATATAAAGAAACTTTATTTTGGAAATCAATGGCATGTATAAGCTAACAAAGTAAATGTTAACGTCAAAAAAATGTAAAGTTAGCCATTAGTATGGTTAACAAACCTGGTTTTAGATATGTGATGATGTTATCTTATAAATATGCATGAATTTATCTTGAAAATATGTTGAATTGATTTGGTTGATGTGGATTGGTCTCGATTTAATATTGCAAGGAAGGTTAGATATTTATAAAGGGGCTATATTGAATATAAAAAAAATTAATTCGTAAACTCCGGTAATGCCTCGTACCCTATTCAGGCAATGAATACGAGTAGGGGTATTACATTTATTGGTATCAGAGCTACGGTTTAGCCGGTTCTATGACCGATGTAGCAAATACTGGATTAGCTATACATGCCATTTAAATTATTATTAATAGTGTGATATCTCCTGGCCATTTAAAATGTGTTTTTCTTATAGTAATGTCGTCCGACCGAGCTCAATCTGAGGAAGCTGGGAGTCATGCTCCGGCTTCAGTACAAAGAGAAGAAACTAGCAGTAGAAGGCCCGAGACAGAGGGTCGAGGGGAGAAGGCAAAAACAACCTTCTTTCAAATGATGAATGAATGGTTTAATCAATACTTAAGAACTAACCCTGTAGTGCAGCAAGTTCAAGCTCCCCCTCCTGCTCCTCCACCGGTTCCCGAGATCCCACAAGGTACAGGTACTAAATCTGTCAGAAAAGGGAAAGCTCCAGTAGATAAAATTCGAATATATGGGGCCGAAGAATTTCGAGCAGCAGTTGATGATGATTCCAAACCGGCTGAATTTTGGTTAGAAAACACTACTCGGGTTCTGGAGGAATTATCTTGTACACCAGAAGAATGTCTGAAATGTGCCGTCTCACTGCTAAAAGACACAGCTTACCATTGGTGGAATACTAAACCTTTAGTTGTTCCGAAAGAAGAAATTACATGGGAATTCTTTCAGACCGAGTTCTGAAAAAAATATGTCAGCCAGAGGTTTCTCGATCAGAAAAGAAAAGAATTTCTTGAGTTGAAACGGGGTAACAGATCAGTATTTGAATATGAAAGAGAATTTGTTCGATTGAGTAAATATGCTCGAGAATGGGTACAGTCAGAAGCTGAAATGTGCAAACGATTCGAAAAAGGGTTAAATGAAGACATTAAACTACTGATCGGAATTCTTGAAATTCGAGAGTTTGCTACATTGGTAGAGAGAGCTTATAAAGTAGAAGAATTGAGCAAAGAAAAGAAACAGGCTGAGAGGGAAGCTCGAATTTTTAGTAAAAGACCGATGGGAAAATCTTAGTTTTCTACTTCAAAGAAATTGAAGAAGTATCAGGATCATTCTACTTCAACCATTGGGTATTCGGGCAAAGAGCGAGGTTCTCAACGCACTAATCCAAGGCCTTCTACTCCATCAGTGACCAGTGTTGGCAGTGTTGGCACTCTTAAACCGAGATGCCAGTACTGTAATAGAGCTCATTTTGGTGAATGTCGATTAAAGAGCGGGGCTTGTTACCGATGTGGTTCTTTTGACCATTTCCTCAGAGATTGTCCAGAAAGGGGTGAAAAAGAAGCTGAACAGATATCGAAGCTGAGTAATCCAGTTTCGAGAGGTAGACCACCTCAACCATCCGGTAATGTCAGTGGTAGTCGAGGAGCTACAAAAGATACAGCAGGTAGGCCTGAGGCACGAGCACTTGCTAGGACATATGCCATTCGTGCCAAAGAAGATGCCTCAACACCCGATGTTATTATTGGTACATTTTCTTTACTTGATACTGATATTACTGCATTGATTGATCCTGGTTCTACGCATTCATATATATGTGTTAAACTTGCAATTATTAAAAATTTATCTGCTGAACCTACTAAATTTATGGTTAAAGTCTCGAACCCCCTGGGCCAGTCTGTGTTGGTGGATAAAATTTGTAAAAATTGTCCAATAATAGTAAGAGGTTATTGTTTCTCGGCTGATTTGATGTTACTGCCATTTGATGAATTTGACGTGATATTGGGCATGGATTGGTTAACCCAGCATGATGCGGTAATAAATTGTAGACAAAAATATATTGTGCTAAAATGTCAGAATGGTGAGTTGCTCCGGGTTAAATCTGATCAGACAAAGGGGTTATATGATATGATTTCGATAATGGCAGCATAGAGGTATGTCAAAAAAGGGTATGATGCTTATTTGGCTCATGTACTTGACACCAAAGTATCTGAGTCAAAAATACAGGCAGTTCCAGTGGTATGTGAATTTTCTGATGTGTTTTCAGAGGAATTATCAAGATTGCCACCAAAAAGAGAAGTGGAATTTTCTATAGATTTGATTTCGGGAACTACTCCGATCTCCATAGCTCCATATCGTATGGTTCCTACAGAATTAAAGGAGTTAAAGACACAGTTGCAAGAACTTGTTGACAGGGGTTTTGTCCGACCGAGTCATTCACCTTGGGGTGCTCCGGTTCTGTTTGTGAAAAAGAAAGATGGGTCTTTGAGATTGTGTATCGACTACCGGTAGCTTAATAAAGTAACCATAAAGAATAAGTACCCGTTACCCCGGATTGATGATTTATTTGATCAGCTGAAAGGTGTTACTGTGTTTTCAAAGATTGATCTTCGATCAGGTTATTATCAGTTACGGGTAAAGGAGTCAGATGTGCCAAAAACAACCTTTAGAACCAGGTACGGGCATTATGAGTTTCTAGTTATGCCGTTTGGGCTAACTAATGCACCTGCAGTATTCATGGATTTGATGAACCGGATATTCAGACCGTACTTAGACAGATTTGTAGTAGTATTCATTGATGATATTTTGGTTTATTCTCGAGATGAAGAAGAACATGCAGAACATTTGAGAATTGTGTTGCAAATTCTATGAGAGAAGCAGTTATATGCTAAATTCAGTAAATGTGAATTTTGGCTTCGAGAAGTGGGTTTCTTGGACACATTGTATCTGCCGAAGGCATCAGGGTAGATCCAAGTAAAATATCAGCTATTGTCAATTGGAATCCACCAAAGAATGTATCTGAAGTTAGAAGTTTCTTGGGTTTAGTTGGTTATTATCGGAGATTTGTACAGGGATTCTCTATGATAGCTTCTCCAATGACTCGATTATTGCAGAAAGATGTAAAGTTCGAGTGGACTGATGAATGTCAACAAAGTTTCAACCGATTGAAAGACCTATTAACGAAAGCACCTGTATTAGTGCAGCTTGAACCGGATAAGGAATTTGTTATTTACAGTGATGCCTCATTAAATGGTTTAGGTTGTGTTTTGATGCAAGAAGGTAAAGTAATAGCCTATGCTTCAAGACAACTTAAACCACATGAAAGAAATTACCCAGTACATGATCTTGAATTAGCTGCTATTGTATTTGCGTTGAAGATATGACGGTATTACTTGTACGGTGAGAAATGTCATATTTATACTGATCATAAAAGCTTGAAATATTTGATGACACAGAAAGATTTGAATTTGAGACAGCGCAGGTGGCTTGAACTGATAAAGGAATATGATTTGATTATTGATTACCATCCGGGTAAGGCTAATGTTGTAGCTGATGCTTTGAGCCGAAAATCTCTGTTTGCTTTACGAGCTATGAATACTCGGTTATCATTGACTGATGATGGTTCAATCCTAGCAGAATTATGAGCTAAACTGACATTTTTACAGCAAATATGTGAAGCTCAGAAGAATGATGAGAAGTTACAAGTTAAACGGGCACAGTGTGAGTCAGGTAATGATTCTGAATTTCAGATTGGTTCTGATGATTGTTTATTATTCAGAGGTAGGGTATGTGTACCTTAGAATTCAGAGCTCATACAGAAGATTCTACGCGAGGCTCACAGCGGTATTATTTCTGTACATCCGGGGAGTAATAAAATGTATAGTGACCTGAAAAAGATGTACTTGTGGTCGGGAATGAAACGTGATATCTCTGAGTTTGTATCAAGGTGTTTAATATGTCAACAAGTTAAAGCTGAACATCAGGTACCTTCGGGGTTACTTCAGCCAATTACTATACCAGAATGGAAATGGGAAAGAATCACTATGGATTTTGTATCAGGGCTACCTTTGTCTCCTAGGAAAAAAGATGCTATTTGGGTGATTGTTGACCGATTAACAAAGTCAACTCACTTTATTCCGGTACATATGGATTATTCTTTAGATAAACTAGCTGAACTGTACATATCTGAGATTGTCAGGCTACATGGAGTGCCTGTCTCCATTATATCAGATAGAGATCCTCGATTTACGTCTCGTTTCTGGGACAAATTGCAAGAAGCCTTGGGTACTCAGTTGTATTTCAGCACTGCATTTCATCCTCAGACAGATGGTCAATCTGAGTGTGTAATTCAAGTATTGGAAGATATGCTCCGTTGTTGTATACTAGAGTTTGAAGGTAATTGGGAGAGGTATCTACCTTTGATTGAATTTGCTTACAATAACAGTTATCAGTCTAGTATTAAAATGGCTCCGTATGAAGCTTTGTATGGTAGAAAATGTAGAACACCGTTATATTGGACAGAGCTTAGTGAAAGGAAGATACATGGGGTTGATTTGATCCTGGAAATAGAAGAAAAAGTAAAGGTTATTCGGGATAGTCTAAAAGTAGCTTCCGATCGTCAAAAATCATATGCCGACCTTAAACGAAAAGAGATTGAATTTCAAGTCGGTGACAAGGTATTTCTGAAAGTGTCTCCTTGGAAGAAAGTCCTCCAATTCGGTCGAAAGGGTAAAATGAGTCCAAGATTTATCGGGCCTTATGAAATCATAGAAAGAATTGGACCGGTCGCTTATCGATTGGCATTACCACCGGAACTTGATAGAATCCATAATGTTTTTCATGTATCTATGTTACGACGATATCGATCAGATCCTTCACATGTTATTTCTCCGACAGAAGTAGAGATTCAACCGGATATGACTTACAGTGAAGAACCGGTCAAGATATTGGCGCGGGAGACAAAAGAGCTTAGAAATAAAAAGATAAATTTAGTGAATATATTGTGGCAAAAGCACCAGATTGAGGAAGCGACATGGGAACCGAAGGAGGCAATGAGGAAACAATACCCAAACCTCTTTACTGGTAAGATTTTCGAGGACGAAAATCCTTAAAGGGGAGGAGAGTTGTAATGGCCTAAATTCAAGGTTATCGGAACAATGGTTTCGTAACCATAGATCCGATTTAAAGAGAAATTTATTTCAATATTTTTTCTTGAAAATTGATATGATAGGAAAATCGTATGAAAATATTGATAAAAAATTTTTACCAATTTAGTGATTAGATAGAAAAAGAAATTATTAAAGAAATTGGGTAAAAACAAGGTATCGAGACCTCTATCTCGTAAAACCGAGTCAAAAATAATTTTATAAATATTTATGAAATGTTATTAATGTGTTATTAAAATTTCGTTAGGAAATTTTAATGTTTGGGTAGTCAATTAAATGAAAAGGACTAAATTGTAATAGGTGTAAAAGTTGCTAGAGTGATTAAATAGCTTAAGAGTCTAAAAGTTATTAGAAAGGATTTAAAAGGCAATTAGACCCAAAAGTTATTTAGGCTAGACGGCAAGGGTATGAAATCAGCAGAAAAATTGATAAATTAAGGGTAAAATTGGAATATTGCAAAATTAACTAAATAAAGCTAGGACTAAATAGGAAATATCTAGATTTCTCTTCATTTCTCTTCAATTCCAGCAGCTAAAAACGCCATAGGAGGGTTCTCTAAGCTGATATTTCATAATTTTTGCACCAAATCCGGAAGATTCAAATATGAAGCTAGATCGAGGAAAGGAAAAAGTTCGAGATTAGTAGATTTTTATTGTTTACAAACAAGTATCAAGGTAAGTTCATGTAACTTGAATTATATTCTTAAATGCTTGAAATGCATGTTTTTGATGTGAATATGATTTGAATGTTCATTATATGGAAATTTATGAAACATTGATATATTTGATAAAATGGGAAGAAATCCCGTTTGAATGAAAGGAAAATTCGATGGATCTCTGAAAAGGAATTGACGATAAAAAGGATCTAGCCCGGACGGGTGATCCTATTCTGATATAGCCCTCTCGAAGAATATGTGTAAAATGGATTTAGCCCGGACGGGTAATCCGAATTAGGGTCTAAATTTAGCCTGGACTTGTAATTCAGATCCAAGCTCATTAGAGTAATTGTCATTGCAGGGGATTTAGCCTGGACTGGTAATCCCGCTGCAAGGTTGAGGTTCGTGGGAGTGTGCTCTCTGAAATGGATATGTGCGCACATGAATATGAATTGACGGACCCGGAATTGTACAATAAATGTGTACCTCTGAAAATCCATCGAAATTCTGATAAATTCAACGGGATAAATATGGAAAAATAACAAGGAAATAGAAATCATGGTATTGACGAGCTCATCAATCATGGTATATATATTATTGATACATGGAAATTATTGTACTAACTTGAATGTTGAGTTTGTGCATGTTAGGGTAATAATGCATTGGATGGATATATGAATGTTTATTATATTGTATTGAAAATATTAGGTAAGTATAATTCTTGTTACATGAGCTTACTAAGCACAAAGTGCTTACCCCGTTTCCTTTTTCCCTGTTTTGTAGTGTTAAGAGCTCGGAGGTCGGATTTGATTGGAGACACATCACACTGTCAACCTCAGGATTTCGGTATATAAAGAAACTTTATTTTGGAAATCAATGGCATGTATAAGCTAACAAAGTAAATGTTAACGTCAAATGAATGTAAAGTTAGCCATTAGTATGGTTAACAAACCTGGTTTTAGATATGTGATGACGTTATCTTATAAATATGCATGAATTTATCTTGAAAATTCGTTGAATTGATTTGGTTGATGTGGATTGGTCTCGATTTAATATTGCAGGGAAGGTTAGATATTTATAAAGGGGCTATATTGAATATAAAAAAAATTTAATTCGTAAACTCCGGTAATGCCTCGTACCCTATTCCGGCAATGAATACAAGTAGGGGTATTACAAATATCTTTGAAGTAAAGTATGTTAATATGTTAATATCTGAAAAGCTCTGTACGTTTCTAAGAAAAGTTGGCATCTGTCTGAAACATCGTGTAAGACCGTGTCTAGGACACAGGCCTCGATGGAGATTTACATATAAGACCATGTCTGGGACATTGACATCGTATCTTATTTCGTGTAAAACCCTGTCTGGGACAGAGGCATCGATATTGAATTCCATGTAAGACCACGTCTGAGACGTTGGCATTGTACTTGTTTATGAGCATCTATATCGTTTCCGACCCGTCTGATGATAGCGTACGAAATCTGAGATTGAGTATATGAAATGTATAACCTATGCAGGTACGTTTGTATCGTACTAAATTTCTGAATATGAAAAACTTTGTCTCTGTGAAATATGCATGGAAATGAAGCATGACATATATGCAAACAGAAGAGCATGGTTAAGTTTATGAATTATTCCATGAAATGGTTATGAATCTATATGGTTGAATTGTATTTATATGCTTTATTAGTTAGACCAATTGTATTCGGCTTACTAAGCTCTTTGTAGCTTACTCTGAGTGTTTACTGTCTGTTTTACAGTTATGTAGCTATTGAAGGCTTGGGGATATTCGAGGATTGTCACCACACTATCGATCTCATTTTGGTACTTTTGAAAGTGTAAATATTTTAAAGTATGGCATGTATGGGCTAGAATGTCTATGCATATAAGTTTTGATGTGTATATATTATGCCATGAGAGTTGGCTAACAAATGAAATGCTGTATATAGTTTTGTTATTTGGTTGATGGTGCCAAATGGTGTATGGTTGTAGTGTTTTATGAGCTAATATGTTTTTGTTATAATGAAGCATGTTATGAGTATTGAATTGGTTGAAAATTTTAGGTACAAATGTTGTTTATTATGGTTTGTATGGATGACCTTTAAAAAAGGGTGGCATTTTGGCTTAAATCAAGTCTGCATGGTGTCACACGGTCAGGGGACACGGGCGTGTCATGTGGCCATGGGCTAAAGTCAGTAGCTAGCTAAGTATCACACGGCTGCAGCATACGGGCGTGTTTATTGGTCGTGGGTGAAAGTCAGTATGGTTACCCTGGTTTGGCACGACTGGTTCACATAGGTGTGTCTGATGCCTGTGTGAGGCACACGGCCTGGACGCACGGGCGTGTTACCTCAATAGAATTGTAAAATTTTCTATGTTCTGAACTTTATGAATGTATTCGGTTTAGCTCTAACTGTTCTTAAATGTATGTTTTAGGTCTCGTAGACCATCTTAAGATATGATTGCTTATGAAATGATGTTAAATAATATATGTGATTCTGAATTGGTTGAAATGTTTTGTCTGTCTGGTAATGCCTCGTAACCCTAATTCAATGTCAGTTACGAGTTAGAGGTGTTACATTTTATTGGCATCAGAGCTATTGTTTAGTCGGTTCTAGGACTACTATAGCGTATGTGAGTCTAGCTATACATGCCATATATCTGAATCTGTGATAGTGTGATGACTCCTGACATTGAAATGTGTTTTTATATAGTAAATGGATTCCGATAGAGCTGTAGCTGACGATGTTGAAAGCAATGCGCCTGCTCCCAAGCAAGGGACGGTGCAAGCTGATTCTAGACAGGCTACGAGTAGCCGTGATGGTGAGGCTAAGCATGCCTTCTATCAGATGATGAATGAATGGTTCACCCAATACATTAGAACCAATCCGACTGTACAACAACCTCCACCCCCGGTTAATCCTTCTCAAACTCTTGATATGCCACGAGTGAATCTGGTACAGTTGAGTAGACCACCGGTTGATAAGATTAGAAAGTATGGGGTTGAAGAGTTCCAAGCTACAACGAATGATGATGCTGAAAGAGTCAAATTCTGGTTAGAAAATACAATGCGAGTGTTTGATGAAATGTTTCTGAGTCCTGAGAAATGTGTTAAATGTGCCATTTCACTTCTGAGAGATACGGCGTATCATTGGTGGAAAACTTTAATATCTATAGTCCCGAGTGAACAGGTTACTTGGGATTTCTTTCAATATGAATTTCGAAAGAAATATATCAGTCAAAGATTCATTGATCAGAAACGTAAAGAGTTTCTCGAGCTTAAACAGGGTTGTATGTCTGTTACTAAATACGAACGTAAATTTGTGAGATTGAGCTAGTATGCTCGGGAATGCGTATCGAATGAAGCAATAATGTGCTAAAGGTCTGAAGATGGTCTAAACAAAGATATCCGTCTGTTAGTTGTGATTTTGGAGATTAAAGAAATGGTAGTGCTTGTTAAACGAGCATGTAAAGCTGAAGAATTAAGTAAAGAGAAAAGAAAAGCTGATTTTGAAGCTAGAAATTCTAGAAAGAGATCTTCGAGTAGATCATTTCAGTCTATGTCAAAGAAATTCTAAGATAATCAAAGCTGTCCAAATGCTAATGTGGTACATTCAAATTGAGATCGAGCTAGATCGCATTCAAACTTCAGAGTCCTTGCTACTTCTGTTGCAAGTGTTGGGAATGTCCAATCTGAGAGACCTGAATGTAAAAACTGTGGTAAAAGACATCCAGGAAATTGTAGATTGAATGACCAAGCCTGTTTCCGATGTGAATCTCTGGACCATTTTGTAAAAGATTGTTCTAAACCTGCTAAGTAAGAGAATGTACAGAATATGAGACTGAGCAGCACCTCAGCTAGAGGTAGACCTTCTAGAAATGCAAGAAATGCAAGTAGTGGTCAAAGAACTACTAGAGATACTATTAGATCTGAGGCCAGAGCACCTGCCAGAGCCTATGCTATTCGAGCTCGTGAGGAAGCCTCGTCTCCAGACGTGATTACTGGTACTTTTACCCTCTATGATACTTCTGTGATTGCATTGATAGATCCTGGATCAACGCATTCTTATATTTGTATGAATTTAGTGCATAGTAAGACTTTGCCTGTAGAGTCTACTGAATTCATAATTAGAGTATCGAACCCCTTAGGAAAAAGTGCCTTGGTTGATAAAGTCTGCAAGAATTTCCTGTTAATGTTACGAGATATCTATTTTCCTGCTGATCTGATGCTTTTACCTTTCGGTGAATTTTACATAATTCTGGGAATGGATTGGTTAACTTTGCATGATGCTATTATGAATTGCAAATGAAAAGTCATTGATTTAAGGTGTAAAAATAATGAGATAATCCAAATTGAGTCTAGTGATCTGAATGGACTGCCAGCAGTGGTATCTGCAATGAAAATATGGAAATATGTGAAGAAAGGATATGAAGCCTACTGTAATAGCCCAAAATTAGGTCTAGTTGGAACAGATGTTTCGGGACCACAAAATTTAAGATAGAAATAATTATTTTATGATTATTTTGAGGTCTATGATATGATTGCATGATTGTGTGAAAATTTCGTGAAGAAATTCTATGCATAAAGTGCTCAACTTGAAGTTAGGGACTAAATTGAATAAGTTGCAAAACTTGCATTCTAGAAGTTTCTAGTATGAAATTACTTTGAAATATTAATTAGGAGGTCTTAAATATAAATTTTACCAATTTCTAAGTGATCGAAAAAAATTGGACATGGATGGAATTTTTGAAAGTTTAGTAAGGAAGGGCATTTTGGTCATTCGGTAATTAAAAGAAATAAAAAGGGAAAATAAAGCTAAAATTGACTCATCTTTTTCATGCAGGCTGAAATTAGCATGGGGGAAGCCATGGCTAGGGTTTTCAAGCTTTCCAAGCTCAATAGTAAGTCCGTTCTAACCCCGTTTTTCAAGTTCTTTACGTTTTTGGAATCCCGGTAATTTGATTAAGCTTATTCTAGCAATAATTTAAGCTAGGGTTCATATTTGGAAAAATACCCATAGGTGAAATGTGTTTATTTTGCTTCTTTATGATAGAATATAAGGTTTTAAATTATGTTAGACAACTTGTGCTACTCGGTCTTGAGTGAAAACAAGTAAAAGGGCTTAATCGGTAAAAATACCTAATAGTCATAAGTATATGTTAGAGTGAGAATTTGATGTTTCCATAGAAGGGAAAAGTGATCAGCATGTCATAAAACATAAGAATAAGGGATGAATTTTAATTCCCGAGCCTAGGGGCAAAAGCGTAAATATGCAAAAGTTTAGGGGTAAAATTGTAATTTTTCCAAAGTTTGAGTTAAGGACTGTTTTGAATATTACATTAATTATATAAGTAAAATATGATGTTTTAGATCCCGGAAAATGAGATTTGAACCTAGAATGAGAGAAAAATCGAAAGTTGGAAAAGTTGGTAAAATGGTCGTTTTAGTTTTGAGGTAAGTTCATATGTATAATAAGCATTAATTTATGCATGTTTGAATGTAAGATTGATATATTTATTATAATTTCTGAGGTGTTGAAAGTATGTAAGTTGGTATGATAATAATACAGCAATAATGCTGTAATTTATATTTGAAAGTTAAATTTAGTGAATTAATTTAATTATGTTAAATTAAATGATTATGGTGCCAAGTTTATGAATTGATTTAAAAATATGTCTATGGTAAATGAAGTGCATTGAATTATCATACATAAATGTGATTTCTATGATTATGGATATTATGGGAAATTGTAAGTTCATATGATTTTTAATAAGGCAATGTGCAATTTAATGTTATTGCCTTGATATTAAATGAGATGTAAGTCTATATGTAAGTAATACATCAATATTGCTTGTATTATGATATTTTATAATAATATTGGAAATATGTTTGTGGATAATTACTTGATTGGTGAAATTGTTGAAAAAGAGAGAGAAATCCCGGTTGAACCTTCGGAAAGATTGGATGATACAGATAGTATGTAGCTAGGTCACTTGTATGGTGCTGAGTGCACATCATGTGTACAAGAGAGCTACAAGATATTATTATGTAGCTAGGTCGCATGGGTGATACTATGTGTACACCATGTAGACAAGAGAGCTATGGGATATATGTAGCTAGGTCGCATGCGTGGTTCCAGGTGAAGGACACCATGTAGACAAGAGAGCTATGAGATAAATTGGCTAGGTCACATGGGTGGTACTGAGTGTTCACCATGTGTACAAGAGAGCCAAACTATATGATTGGTGGAGCTATGTGCTGAAACCACCAAGTATCGAGGATCGATCCGAAGTGTTCAACGGGAGACTCTCTATGTATTGCTATGTGAGTTTTGTGATGAATAAGTTGAGGAACTTGGTTATGTGAATGAAGTGTTCATTAAGTGACCTGGATGTGGTAAGGTTATAATACATGAGGATGATTTTTTGGTGACCTTGTGATCATGGGCCTATACTTGTGATGTATGAAATATGGTGAAAATGATTTGTGATAGGTATGTTAAAATGAGGTTAATACAAAGAAAGTGTGAAAGAGTGAATTAGCAATAAAACTATTTTGGACAGTAGCAGTGGTGTGAATTTGAAAAATCACCAAATATAGTAGAAATTGAATCAGAGACTGAATGAGATATAAAATTAATGCTTAATGAGTCTATTTTCATATAAAAGAAACAGAGCAAGAAAAAGAGTTCTATATTTTGAGATATTTATGTTTTTGTGAGACTGGTTCAGAATGATTACGTGATCCCCTGTTCTGATTTTAGAAAATCAAAAAAATTTGGATAAAAATAATTAGAGGCTTAAACTTATATTTTTAAATCCCTAATGAGTATATTTTCAATATAAATCAACAATAACATTATCTGAGTTCTGTACTGTGAGATAATTAATTTTTAGTGAAGAGAGGTCAGAACTGTGAGAATGTGAAACAGGGGAAATTTTAATGAATAAACTGTACTAATTGGCTAAACCAAAAATTATGAAAATTTTATGGTGGAAAGATATGTGAGTCTAGTTTTAGGGGAAATTTACGGATCTTAATTTGGAGCTCTTTAGCTTGAATTATAAATAAGTAAGTGACTATGACTCGTGTGGATAGTTTGATGTGAGCATTTATTAGTAAATTGTGAAATCGTACTTACAATAATGCTATATACATTAAGGATGTGGAATGGAGAGGAGGAGGAGGAAAATAAATATATGTGGAATACATGGAAACTATGGTATATGAAATATTGATATAATGAAATAAATTATATGTGTTTATAAGAAAACAGAAAGAGAATGATATGTATCATGACATGTATATATATATGACTAGTCTCAATGTAATACTTGTTCGGTATGGAGTTGAATTGAAATGTTTCAGGCAAACATGTTATTTTGCGCATCTGAATTGTGGTATTTTATAAAGATATGATCTAGTTTTAAATATGAATGCTTGATGATTAAGCTGAAGATATTTGGTAAGATGATAATCTTGGTATAAATGTATAAGTGGTACTATAATAAACAAGGTAAAATGAGTATGAGATACACATGTATGATGACATACAAATGCTATGTTTGTGGTTTAATTGAGAATATTTAATCATTAAATGAATACCATGTTATATGCTTTTGATTTTGTATAAGTGTGTAAGAGATTAAGGTTGACCAAAGCTTGGAAAATAGCCTAGGTATATTCCACACAGGCAGAGACACGACCATGTGTCTCAGTCGTGTATGGAACACGACTTTGGTACACGGGCGTGTGGAGCCTTAAAGCATGAAATTTCCAAGATTTTCGTAAGTTCTCGGTTTAGTCCCGAACCCTTTCTAAAGTATGTTTTGGGCTTCGTAGACTCAAATAAGGGACTATTTGTAAGTGAATGAACGTTTTGAAAAATATAATGAAATTTTATGGCCCGTATTTTAGTTTAATGTTTGTATGTTTGTCCGGTAATGCCTCGTACCTTATCCCGGCCTCGGGTACGGGTAAGGGGTGTTACATTTAGTGGTATCAAAGCAGGTTTAGTCGATTCTCGGACTAACATAGCAAGTGTGAGAGTTTAGTTATACATGCCACGAATATGTGATAGTGTGATGTCTCCCGACACTAAGGAGGACCATTTTGTTTAAAATGAAGTATTCTCCAACTGAGCTACATTTGACCATTTAATAGTAATATTGAAGTATTTGAATAAAGTGTAGCTATGATGTGTTAAACTCGGGAAGGTATGAATAAGAATTCGTGATATATGTATGTGTGATAATATGTGAGATTAAAGTTTATATAGTGATATATTTATTCATATTTGTTTGGCCTACATATGCTGTTGCATGCTTGACTAAATTAATTAGTAAATGTGATGACTAAAGTTATTCAAAATTCATAGAATGCACTTGTTTGAAATAAGATAATTGGAAATTTTATGTAAGACAGATATGAATAATAAATTGTTTGAAGTGGATAGTATGATTATAATGACATATGTGGATAATGAAAAAAAATGTGTCATATAGATATATGTCAGAATCGAGTTAGAGACTGTACGACCTCACCCCCTTACCGATGAGGTGTATATAACGAAAATTCATGAGAATCATGTTGACTAAGTTCCTAGGTGTGGAATCAAAGAGTTCAGTGATAAAATAATTGTAGATATGACCAGAGACTGAGAATGGTTGACAAGTAAAGGACAGAGTTAGAGAAATATCAGAGTTGACTGAGTTATCTTGGGATTCAAATTGATGACAGAGTGTTTCTGAAAGTATCGTCTTGAAAAAAATTAGTTAGTAATGCTGGAAATTATGAGAAAGAAACTAAACTTCACTCCGGTAAGATTTTCGAGGACGAAAATCTCTAAAGGGGGGAGAGTTGTAATAGCCCAAAATTAGGTCTAGTTGGAACAGAGGTTTTGGGACCACAAAATTTGAGATAGAAATAATTATTTTATGATTATTTTGAGGTCTACGATATGATTGCATGATTGTGTGAAAATTTCGTGAAGAAATTCTATGCATAAAGTGCTCAATTTGAAGTTAGGGACTAAATTGAATAAGTTGCAAAACTTACATTCTAGAAGTATCTAGTATGAAATTGCTTTGAAATATTAATTAGGAGGTCTTAAATATAAATTTTACCAATTTCTAAGTGATGGACAAAAATTGGACATGGATGGAATTTTTGAAAGTTTAGTAAGGAAGGGCATTTTGGTCATTCGGTAATTAAAAGAAATAAAAGGGAAAATAAAGCCAAAATTGACTCATCTTTTTCATGGAGGCCGAAATTAGCATGGGGGAAGCCATGGATAGGGTTTTCAAGCTTTCCAAGCTCAATAGTAAGTCCGTTCTAACCCTATTTTTCAAGTTCTTTACGTTTTTGGAATCCCGATAATTTGATTAAGCTTATTCTAGCAATAATTTAAGCTAGGGTTCATATTTGGAAAAATACCCATAGGTGAAATGTGTTTATTTTGCTTCTTTATGATAGAATATAAGGTTTTAAATTATGTTAGACAACTTGTGCTACTCGGTCTTGAGTGAAAGCGAGTAAAAGGGCTTAATCGGTAAAAATACCTAATAGTCATAAGTATATGTTAGAGTGAGAATTTGATGTTTCCATAGAAGGGAAAAGTGATCAGCATGTCATAAAACATAAGAATAAGGGATGAAGTTTAATTCCCGAGCCTAGGGGCAAAAGTGTAAATATGCAAAAGTTTAGGGGTAAAATTGTAATTTTTCCAAATTTTTAGTTAAGGACTTTTTTGAATATTACATTAATTAAATAAGTAAAATATGATGTTTTAGATCCTGGAAAATGAGATTTGAACCTAGAATGAGAGAAAAAGCGAAAGTTGGGAAAGTTCGTAAAATGACCGTTTTTTTATCGAGGCAAGTTCATATGTATAATAAGCATTAATTTATGCATGTTTCAATGTAAAATTGATATATTTATTATAATTTCCCAGGTGTTGAAAGTATGTAAGTTAGTATGATAATAATACAGCAATAATGCTATAATTTATATTTGAAAGTTAAATTTAGTGAATTAATTGAATTATGTTAAATTAAATGATTATGATGCCAAGTTTATGAATTGATTTAAAAATATGTCTATGGGACATTAAGTGCATTGAATTATCATACATAAATGTGATTTCTATGATTATGGATATTATGGGAAATTGTAAGTTCATATGATTTTTAATAAAGCAATGTGTAATTTAATGTTATTGCCTTGATATTAAATGAGATGTAAGTTTATATGTAAGTAATACATCAATATTGCTTGTATTATGATATTTTATAATAATATTGGAAATATGTTTGTGGATAATTACTTGATTGGTGAAATTGTTGGAAAAGAGAGAGAAATCCCGGTTGAACCTTCGGAAAGATTGAATGATACAGATAGTATGTAGCTAGGTCACATGTATGGTGCTGAGTGCACATCATGTGTACAAGAGAGCTACAAGACATTATGATGTAGCTAGGTCACATGGGTGATACTATGTGTACACCATGTAGACAAGAGAGCTACGGGATATATGTAGCTAGGTCGCATGCGTGGTTCCAGGTGAAGGACACCATGTAGACAAGAGAGCTACGAGATAAATTGGCTAGGTCACATGGGTGGTACTGAGTGTTCACCATGTGTACAAGAGAGCCGAACTATATGATTGGTGGAGCTATGTGCTGAAACCACCAAGTATCAAGGATCGATCTGAAGTGTTCAACGGGAGACTCTCTATGTATTGCTTTGTGAGTTTTGTGATGAATAAGTACAGGAACTTGGTTATGTGAATGATGTGTTCATTAAGTGACCAGGATGTGGTAAGGTTATAAACAAGTAAGTTATACATGAGGATGATTTTATGGTGACCTTGTAATCATAGGCCTATACTTGTGATGTATGAAATGTGGTGAAAATGATTTGTGATAGGTATGTTAAAATGAGGTTAATACAAAGAAAGTGTGAAAGAGTGAATTAGCAATAAAACTGTTTTGGATAGTAGCAGTGACATGATTTTGAAAAATCACCACAAATAGTAGAAATTGAATCAGAGACTGAATAAAATATCAAATTAAAGCTTAATGAGTCTATTTTCATATAAAAGAAATAGAGCAAGAAAAGTAGTTCTATATTTTGAGATATTTATGTTTTTGTGAGACTAGTTCAGAATGATTACGTGATCCCCTGTTCTGATTTTGGAAAATCACAAAAATTTGGATAAAAATAATTAGAGGCTTAAACTTATATTTTAAAAATCCCTAATGAGTATATTTTCAAGATAAATCAACAAGAACATTATCCGAGTTCTGTACTGTGAGATAATTAATTTTTAGTGAAGAGAGGTCAGAACTGTCAGAATGTGAAACAGGGGAAATTTTAATGAATAAGCTATACTAATTGGATAAGCCAAAAATTATGAAAATTTTATGGTGGAAAGATATGTGAGTCTAGTTTCAGGGGAAATTTACGGATCTTAATTTGGAGCTCTTTAGCTCGAATTATAGATAAGTAAGTGACTATGACTCGTATGGATAGTTTGATGTGAGCATTTATTAGTAAATTGTGAAATCGTACTTACAGGAATGCTATATACATTAAGGATGTGGAATGGAGAGGAGGAGGAGGAAAATAAATATATATGGAATACATGGAAACTATGGTATATGAAATATTGATATAATGAAATAAATGATATGTGTTTATAAGAAAACAGAAAGAGAATGATATGTATCATGACATGTATATATATATATATGACTAGTCTCAATGTAATGCTTGTTCGGTATGGAGTTGAATTGAAATGTTTCAGGCAAACATGTTATTTTGCGCATCTGAATTGTGGTATTTTATAAAGATATGATCTAGTTTTAAATATGAATGCTTGATGTTTAAGCTGAAGATATTTGGTAAGATGATAATCTTGGTATAAATGTATATTTGGTACTATAATAAACAAGGTAAAATGAGTATGAGATACACATGTATGATGACATACAAATGCTATGTTTGTGGTTTAATTGAGAATATTTAATCATTAAATGAATACCATGTTATATGCTTTTGATGTTGTATAAGTGTGTAAGAGATTAAGGTTGACCAAAGCTTGGAAAATAGCCTAGGTATATTCCACGCAGGCAGAGACACGACTATGTGTCTTAGCCGTGTATGGAACACGACTTTGGGACACGAGCGTGTGGAGCCTTAAAGCATGAAATTTCCAAGATTTTTATAAGTTCTCGGTTTAGTCCAGAACCCTTTCTAAAGTATGTTTTGGGCTTCTTAGACTCAAATAAGGGACTATGTGTAAGTGAATGAACATTTTGAAAAATATAATGAAATTTTATGGCCCATATTTTAGTTTAATGTTTGTATGTTTGTCCGGTAACGCCTCGTACCTTATCCCGGCCTCGGGTACAAGTAAGGGGTGTTACACCTACTTAGCTTATGTGTTAGATTCGAAAGTGAATGATAAGATAGTTGAATCGGTGCCTGTTGTCTGTGAATTCTCAGATGTGTTTCCTGAAGAACTGTCTGGTTTGCCTCTGATTCGAGAAGTTGACTTTGGCATTGAATTAGTACCTGGTACTACTTCGATATCGATAGCTCCGTATAGAATGGCTCCGACCGAGTTAAAGGAATTGAAATCTCAGCTGCAAGAATTGACCGATCGAGGATTTGCTAGACCGAGCTTTTCACCATGGGGTGCTCCTGTTCTGTTTGTGGAAAAGAAAGATGGCATAATGAGAATGTGTATTGATTACCGTCAACTTAATAAAGTGACTGTAAAGAATAAATACCCTCTGCCTAGAATTGATGACTTATTCGATCAGTTGCAAGGTGTTGCTATGTTTTCAAATATAGATCTGAGATCAGGTTACTACCAGTTGCAAATAAAGATTCTGATATTTTGAAAATTTCTTTTAGAACGAGGTACGGGCATTATGAATTTTTAGTAATGCCTTTTGGATTAACGAATGCACCTGCTATCTTTATGGATTTGATGAATAGAATATTCAGACTGTATTTAGATCAATTTGTTGTAGTATTCATTGATGACATATTGATTTATTCACGTGATGAATCTGAACATGGCAAGCATTTGAAAATAGTGCTACAGACTCTTCGAGATAAACAGTTGTATGCAAAGCCTAGTAAATGTGAATTCTGGTTGCGAGAAGTTGCTTTTTTGGGTCATATTATATCAGCTTTCGGTATCAGAGTTGATCCGAGCAAGATTTCATCCACTCTAGATTGGAAGCCTCCGAGAAATGTATTTGAAGTCCGTAGTTTTTTGGGAGTTACCAGTTACTACAGACGATTTGTAAAAGATTTCTCTGTGATAGCGACTCCGTTGACAAAATTACTTCAGAAAGATGTGAAATTTGAATGGTCTGAGCAATGTCAGAAAAGTTTTGATCGGTTAAAAGCTTTGTTAACTGAAGCTCCGGTACTGGTACAACCTGAGTCAGGTAAAGAATTCATTGTTTACAGTGATGCTTCGTTGAATGGACTCGATTGTGTTTTAATGTAAGAAGGAAAAGTTGTTGCTTATGCTTCGAGACAATTAAAGCCGCATGAGAAGAACTATCTAACACACGACCTTGAGTTAGTTGCCTTTGTGTTTGCTTTGAAGATCTGGTGTCACTATCTATTTGGCGAGAAATGTCATGTGTTTTCTGATCATTAAAAGTCTGAAGTATTTAATGACACAAAAAGTTTTGAATTTGTGGCAGAGAAAATGGTTAGAACTACTAAAAGACTACGAACTTCTTATTGATTATACCCGGGAAAAGCAAATGTGGTTGTTGATGCTTTGAGTCGAAAATCGTTATTTGCAATGAATGCTCATTTAGTTCTGTCTGATGATGGTTCAGTTTTAGCTGAATTAAAAGCAAGACCTTTGTTTTTACAACAAATTATCGAAGCTCAGAAGGTTGATAATAAGATTATGGCTAAACGAACTCAGTGTAATTCTAATTCTGATTCTGAATTTCAAATAGATGATGATGATTGTCTGAGGTTCAGAAATAGACTTTATGTTCCAAGAAATTCGGATTTGATTCAAACGATTTTGAGTGAAGCTCACAGTAGTAGATTTTCTGTACATCTGGGAAGTACGAAAATGTATAACGATTTGAAGCAACTATATTGGTGGCCGGGAATGAAAAGAGATATTTCTGACTTTGTTTTGATATGTTTAATCTGTCAGCAAGTTAAAACTGAGCATCAGGTACCATCTAGGTTATTACAACCGATTATGATTCCGGAGTGGAAATGGGATCGAGTGACCACAGATTTTGTTTTGGGTTTACCTCTGTCTTCGAAAAAGAAAGACGCAATTTGGGCTGTAGTTGATCGTTTGACGAAATCAACTCATTTTATTCCTATTCGGTTTGATTATTCACTTGATAAGCTAGCTGAGTTGTATATTTCTAATATTGTGAGATTGCATGGTGTGCCATTATCGATAGTGTCAAATAGAGACCCGAGATTTACATCGCGATTCTGGAAAAATTGCAAGATGCTCTGGGTACTAAATTGCATTTTAGCACTGCTTTTCATCTGCAAACAGATGGTCAATCAAAACAAATTATTCAGATACTCGAGGATATGTTGAGATGTTGCATTATTGAGTTTTAAGGTACATGGGAACAGTATCTAACTCTGATTGAATTTGCTTATAATAATAGCTTTCAATCGAGCATCAAAATGACACCGTACGAAGCCTTATATGGTAGAAAGTGTAGAACTCCGTTATACTGGTCTGAGCTCAGTGAGAATAAGATTTATGGTATTGATTTGATAAAAGAAACAAAACAGAAAGTGAAAGTAATCCGAGATAGTTTGAAAACTACCTCTAATCGTCAGAAATCTTATGCGGATTTAAAACGAAAAGTTATTGAATTTGAGATCGGTGATAAAGTGTTTCTGAAAGTATCTCCGTGGAAGAAACTGTTCCGATTTGGAAAAAAGGGCAAGTTGAGTCCGAGGTTCATTGGACCGTATGAAATCATCGAGCGAGTTGGACCGGTTGCTTATAGATTGAGGCTACCATATGGGTTAGAAAAGATTCATAATATGTTTCACGTATCGATGCTTAGACGATACAGATCTGATCCCTCACATGTAATTTCACCGTCTGAGATTGAAATTCAGTTCGATATGACTTACAAAGAAAAGTCGATCCGTATTTTAGCTCGTGAGGTTAAAGAGTTGCCAAACAAGAAAATTCTATTGGTTAAAGTGATGTGGCATCGACACGGTGTTGAAGAGGTCACGTGGGAGTCTAAAGATGCTATGTAACAACAATATCCGAATCTGTTTAATGGTAAGATTTTCAGGGATGAAAATCCCTAAGGGGGGAGAATCGTAACAGTTCGGTTTTGACCCTAGTCGGAATAGTGGTTTTGTGTAACAACCCGACTTAGGGCCTAGTCAGAACAGTGGTCTCGGGACCAAAAATTTGAAGATAGAAAAATTGTTTTTATTATTTTTATGAGGTTATAGTACGATTATATTAGAGCATGAAAAATTTGGTGAGTTAATTTTAATATTTTCAAGCCCGATTGCGAAAAAAGACTAAATCGTAAAAAGGGAAAAAGTTACATTATAGTACCCAAATGTGTTAAATAGCTAGAAAATCAAAATTTAGGGATTTTAAAAGGCAATTACACCCTTTTTAACAGTGTTGGCTAGCCATGTGGTGGATTTTAAACAAATAGTCAGTATTAGGTAGATGATGTCATGATTTGGTGATAAAATAATGCCTAAAAGCCTAGCTATCATTTTCTTCTTCCCTATCTTTTTTCTTCACCGAAATTATCATCAAATATTGAGGTTTGAAAGGTCAAAAATCTGCAGCAACTTAAAGTACTCATAAGTAAGTGATTTTAATTAGTTTTCTTCAAGATTTTTACACTTTTGAGACCCTTGAAGCATGAGCTTTCAAATGAGGGTGATATCTTACAAAATGGTCAAGAGTTTAGGATGTTGCCATGGATGTATTTGTGGTATATGCTGAGTTTTTATGGAGGAATATGAGTCCTAGTTGTGTTATAAACAACTTTTATGAAGGATGTTAGCATGAAAACACCTAAATGGACTATTTTGCATAAGTTGCGAATTAAGTAATAAGTGTGTGAAATAGTGGGAATTTGGAGTTGCTCTAGTAGTAAAAAGAGTTTAGCTAGGCTTGAAATACGAAGAAATTCGATAAAAAAATCAAATTTTGAGCTTGGAGGTAAAATGGTCATTTGCTAAAGTCTAGGGGCAAAATGGTCATTTTACCAAAGATGTAAATTTTAGATACCCTAATTGTGTTTAATGACTGAATGAGTGCATTTTGTTATTATAGATTAAGATTTGCCAAAATCGAGCCTAGACCGGGGCAAGGCCAAGCAATCCAATTAAGCCGACTAGTCAAGTACTTTTTGTAAACCGAGGTAAGTTGTATGTAAATAATACAACTATATTATTAATGCACGTATTCGATTGTTATTGATTTGATATAGCATAAATTTCTAGAATTTGAACTATGTATATGAATTTATGATTGAGAAAGTCGAAAGATCTAGTAAAAACCCCAGGAAACAAACTGGTTATTCATGCCATGACATTGGGTTATGTGAGAGCCAGAATAAGACCATGTCTGGGACATGGCATCGGCATTGAGACGAGGGCTAGTGTAAGACGTGTCTGGGACATGCATCAGGCGCATCATGATAGCCCGTGTAAGACCACGTCTTGGACATGGCATCGGCGTAGAGGTGAGTGCCAGTGTAAGACATGTCTGGGACATGCATCGGACTTAATGATGTTAGCCAGTGTAAGACGTGTCTGGGACATGCATCGGCTAAGTTTCGTGCTAGTGTAAGATATGTCGGGGACATACATCAGCACGTATACACGAGAGCTAGTGTAAGACCATGCCTGGGACATGGCATCGGCCTTGATGGAGATAGCCAGCGTAAGACCATGTTTAGGACATGGCAACGGCAACTTAACCCATGTTTGAGGCATATAGAATATCTAGTAGTATTCCAAAAGGTTCAACTTTAAGAATTAAAAAAGAGATTTAATAAGGAAAGTATGATAATGTTATAAGTGTTATAGGTACCTATTTGGTAGGCATGAGTAATGAGCTCGATTAGAAAATATGATTTGAGTTGATGGTAATAAGTAAGTTCAGTTTATACTTACCTTTGAGCTATGAGCATAATTGATAAACGGTGAAGTTGTTGTTGTATATATATTTATATGCAACTTACTAAGCTTTATGCTTACTCTCTTTCCTTCCTTTTTCTTTCAGTACTGCCATTTTGTTTGAGGATCCCTTGAAGTCAGAGATATCGATCACACTGTCAGCCGTAGTACTTACTATAGTTGGATTTATATTTTTGATTATGGCATGTATAGGGCTAGACTAGGGAGTTGTATTATTGAGAATTATTTATGTATATTGGCTTAAGATAAAAGCCTTTCATTTTGTATTAAGCCTAGATAATGGCTATTATTCATTTTGGAAAATGATATGATGTTCCTTCTATGGATGAGTTGATGTCTTTTGGGATGGAATTAGCATATTGAAATGATCTTCTGTAGGTTGTGCAAATTGGGTAACAAAATGGCTTGGAAGATAGCCTAGTTTGTCCACACGGGCAAGACACACGGACATGTGTTTAGACCGTGTGTGACACACGGCTCACCCCCATGGGTGTGTGTTATGGCCGTGTGTCCCCCTGCACTTTAACTTTTAAATCAATATTATCCACGGTTAGGCCACATTGGCGTGTGCCATAGCTGTGTCTATAAGTCAGTATTTCCCACGGGTAGGCCACACGGACGTGTGTCATGGCCGTGCCCTAAATTCAATATCGCACACGAGCTGAGGACTTGGACGTGTCCCGAGTCACACGAGCGTGTGGAACCCTAAAGCATGAATTTCACCAAGTTTTTCTTAAATTTTCAGTTAAGTCTAAATCGTCTCCAATGTATGTTTTGGGCGTCGTAAGCCTATTCAAGGAACTAATTGCTTATGAAAGTAAAAGATTTAAAGTTTCTCAAAATTTTACCGCCCGATTTTGGATAGTTGATTGAGTTAAGTCAGGTAACACCTCGGACCATGTCCCGGTGTCAAATATGGGCGAGGGGTGTTACATTTTGGGACCATAAATCTGAGTCTGAAAAATATTTTAATATTATTTTATGTGTCTGTGATATGTGAATTTACATCTATGAAATTTCTGTAATTTAATTTGTCTGTTTCTGTGCTTAATTATGAAAAAGGATTAAATAGCGTAAAGTGTAAAAGTTGAGTGCTAGATGCTAAAACACCTATTTGGCTTGACTTTTAAAATAAAGGTCCTTGCATGTCAATTAGACCATTGTACTAATGCATGAACAAATATGGATATGAGTTGGTAGAAATTAATGTTATGTCGTTAAGGGTAAAATGGTAAAAGGTGATTATAATGTTATAATAATAAAATGAAAACATGAAATTGGCTATATTATCATGCATATAGTCGAAAATCAAAGAAAAATAAAAGGAGAAATCCATTTTAGGTTTCGGCTCTTTGATTGCTTGATTAAGGTACGGTTTTAACTCGGTTTTTGATAATTTCTACGTTTCTATGATCGTTGCTTCGTGTTCTTCAAAACCCATGTCTGAATTTCTGTTTCTGTTAAAGATTTTATGAAATTCCATTGTTGATATCATGAGTTTGGTGATGTTTTTGAATGAATTATGAAGGCTTGGTAGATGGTTCATAAGTTTTTTCTTTGATTTTTTAATGAAATTGAGCTATTTGGGTTAAATTTTGAAAATGAGGTTTTGAAGGACTAAATTGTGAATTAAACATGTTGTATGGGCTTATATAGAAGCCATGAAAATTCGGCTAGCCCTTGTTGTAAAGAAATTTTGCATATTTGTGATTTTATGAAAAATAGACTAAATTGTCAAAGTTTGAAAATGTAAGGGCTAAAATGCAAACTGCCCTAAATATGTGTATATGGATTATATTGAATGAAATGAATGATTGAATGGTTGAATTTGTATTGTATTAGATCAAGAACAAAGAAAATCGGACTTAGATCGGGGGAAGTCCAAAATTGTTGAATAGTCAACTCATTTTATCCAAAATCCGTCTGAGGTAAGTCAAATTACAATTACGTGTTAATTGAAATAAATTTTGCACATATAAACTGTAATTTGTATTCAATGGCCTTGAGTGCCTGATGAATATCTTTGGAGTAAAGTATGATAATATGTTAATATCTGAAAAGCTTTGTACGTTTCTAAGAAAAGTTGACATATGTCTGAGACATCGTGTGAGACCGTGTATGGGACACAAGCGTCGATTGAGATTTACGTATAAGACCATGTCTGGGACATCGGTATCGTATCTGATTTCGTGTAAGACCCTGTCTGGGACAGAGGCATCGATATTGAATTACATGTAAGACCACGTCTGGGACGTCGGTATTGTACTTGTTTATGAGCATCTATATCGTTTCTGACTCGTCTGATGATAGCGTATGAAATCTAAGATTGGGTATATAAATGTATAACCTATGCAGGTACGTTTGTATCGTACTAAATTTCTGAATATGAAAAACTCTGTCTCTGTGAAATATGTATGGAAATGAAGCATGACATATATGCAAACAAAGGAGCATGGTTAAGTTTATGAATTATTCTATGAAATGGTTATGAATCTATATGGTTGAATTGTATTTATATGCTTTAGTAGTTAGACCAATTGTATTTGGCTTACTAAGCTCTTTGTAGCTTACTTTGTATGTTTACTGTCTGTTTTACAGTTATCGTATCTATTGAAGGCTCGGGGATAGTCGAGGATTCTCACCACACTATCGATCTCATTTTGGTACTTTTGAAAGTGCAAATATTTTAAAGTATGGCATGTATAGGCTAGAATGTCTATGTATATAAGTTTTGATATGTATATACTATGCCATGAGAGTTGGCTAACAAATGAAATGTTGTATATAGTTTTGTTATTTGGTTGATGGTGCCAAATGGTGTATGGTTGTAGTGTTTTATGAGCTAATATGTTTTTGTTATAACGAAGCATGTTATGAGTATGGAATTGGTTGAAAATTTTAGGTACAAATGTTGTTTATTATGGCTTGTATGGATGACCTTTAAAAATGGGTGGCATTTTGGCTTCAATCAAGCCTGCATGGTGTTACACGGTCAAGGGACACGGGCGTGTCATGTGGCCGTGGGCTAAAGTCAGTAGCTAGCTAAGTATCACACTGCTGCAGCACACGGGCGTGTTTATTGTCCGTGGGTGAAAGTCAGTATGGTTACCTTGGTTTGGCACGGCTGGTTTACATGGGTGTGTCTGATGCCCGTGTGAGGCACACGGCCTGGACGCACGGGCGCGTAACCTCAATAGAATTGTAAAATTTTCTATGTTTTGAACTTTATGAATGTATTCGGTTTAGCTCTAATTGTTCTTAAACATATGTTTTAGGTCTCGTAGACCATCTTAAGATATGATTGCTTATGAAATGATGTTAAATAATATCTGTGATTCTGAATTGGTCTGAAATGTTCTGTCTGTCTGGTAATGCCTCGTAACCCTAATCCGATGTCAGTTACGGGTTAGGGGTGTTACATGATCCATATTTCGAAAAGTTCATGGAGGAAAAAAATCTTAATAATCTTAATAATGTGGATGCAAATTCAGATAATGATGAACTCGATTAAAGACCTACAAATGATTATAAGGAGCATGTGTTAACCCAATAAATATGTATTAAAACAATCAAATAAAAATTGCATATGATATCTATTTTTTTGTTTATTTTTATTAGTAATCATATTATCAATTACTTTTTAAAACTAAAATAATACATATGATGATTTAATTTTAATTTTTATTATTTGTTTAGAAATTATTTTTATCATACTAATATATTTTATGTAATTAATATTTTTTTAAAATTCTAAATTATATAACTGTATAATTATAATTCATATTGCCAAACATGAAAGAAGAAATTATGATATAATTACACCCTAACAACCAAATACATTTAGAAAAGTACAAATCTTTACAATTACATTACTACTCTAATAATTACAATTTCATTTAATTGTCCATACATGCCTTAAATAATTATATTATTGAAACCAAGCTGGACCAACTACTCAGATTGATGATTGTTAGACCGGCAACAAATCAATCATGACCAATTTGGTTTTTAAAACATCCGAGACCTCGGATGGAAAAAAAAAAAAGAAGCAGCAATTTCTATACTTGCCTATAATATGAAAAACGCAAAAGAAGTGATTAAAAAATGACAAATACCAATCACAGATCATGAATCAACCCAAACACCTATCATCCAATTTAATAAAAGCTTAATTGACCATAGAAAGAAGGAACAGTAAGGAGTTCCGGTTGAGGCATCAACATTTTGATATTTAAATTAATGTGATTATGTTTGAAGTGCCTGCTTTACAGTTTATCAACCTTCTATGGTTTTAGATTTAACTTAAAATATTTTATTGCCTGCTTGTATTTTTACAGAGTTCATAATAGACGTAAATATTAGATCAACAATCAGGGTTTTGTATTGAGTGCTTTCCAAGTAACAAAATAAACCTTCGCCTCTATGACAAAAAAAGGAAAATTGCACTCCAGTCTAATGGTATTCCATGTGAGAAACAATTAGTATACTATAACTCTCAGCGGATCCTTTGAGAGGGTCAAAGGTGTATATATATATGTATATATATAAAAGAATAAATAGGCCAACACTTGACTATGAAATTCAGAAATCAATTTAAGGAATCAATACCTCATAAACTTGATTTTCCTGAATATTTGGAGTGCCTCAAAAATTTAGGCTCACTTAACACTCTAATTGAGTATTATAAATTATCCTCGAAGTGCACTGATAGAGCAAGCCGTCCCCAACTTTGACCAACCTGGCCCAACTTGTTTTCCTCGTATACGAAACTAGCCCATATTTAAACCTGGCCCAACTTGTTTTCCTCGTATACGAAACTAGCCCATATTTAATCACAATCTCAAATTATGTAGACCACCTTATGCCTTTGCATGATTTGAGTCAAACAACCAAATTCTTATCTCTCATCAATATCATGATGTGCCTTGGTTTTCACTTTCTTTATAATATAGCACCTTCTGTACATAAAACATCATGTATCCTTGTGCAGCTCTCACGATGCTCTCATTAACTTGAGTAATCCATGCATCATCACACTTGTACCATTGGTTACTTAATCGCAAATAAGTCACGTAATGGCCGGCATCTAATCTGCCTGAGTGCGTCACAACAGCAAACAACTCAAATTCAGTTGACAAGTCATTGGATGCATCTTGTTCATCTCCATCAAAAGGAAAAATCCTGTTTCCAAATCGACTCCTCAAAATGGAAGAAGAAAGGTAAGGAGCCATGTCCAATGAAAATGGGAACTGCAAAAACCTGTCAACCTTCCTTGACATCTTTCGTATTGATGAATGTTCAAATCTTTTAACATGAAAGCATGAAACCAGGGGAAGCTTTCTTATGGACATCTGCTTAAGGGACTCTTGCCTCACCTGACACTTTTGGCAGAAAAATTTCTGGTCAGACCCCAACTTTTCAGCTCTCGTAAATCGTTCTAAGCAACCGTTTAAGGTAGATATCCCACCGTTTTGATTCGGATGCATACAGTCTGCCTCAACATTGCAAGAATTAAGGGATTTTGCAGATGAAGACTTCCCAGAACCTCCTTGGTTTGGTTCCAAGTCCAGGGAGATGTCTACACATGGGTCATATGTTGTGGATGTGAAACCACAAACCATACACATGACATCCGATCTCAAAATACCAGAAAATACTCTATGTGCAATGCAACAATCTCCACCGCCTGCTGCATATCAAGGAATGGGGTCATGAAATTACCAACTATAAGAGATTGGTTATCACCCAAAATTCTAATTCATTTATAAAGAAAGGCATCAAAAGCTGCAAACACAAGCTCACCGTTCAAACACTATAGAAAATAAAATATTTAATTGGACATGCATTCAATTTTAATAAATTGAGTAACATGCTTCTAAAAAGGTTGCCCAAAGCCCACTTCATAAAGAAAGCAATTATAATCGTAGATGCTAATTTCCGACTACAGTTAAGAGAACGCAATGAATCAACACCCCCCCCTTTTTCTTCGACTTTATTTTGACCAAGAATGGAGATTGCTAGTTCTGGATTCACCTTTTCAAGAAAAAAGCGAGTGATATATAATGTTTCACTCATTGCAGCCCAACCAAAGCCTCAACGACAACTTATGGTTAGTATTTCTTACTTCTGCTTCAGATCATTAACTTGTGTTTCCAGGCAGAATATTAAACTCAAAAACATGAAAAGAGCAGCAGCATACCATAACAGAACCCAAGGAATAATCAACATTTAGTCATTACTAATACTACCAGAAAATAGCAAGTAATGGAGCAAGAGGTAGAGAAAATATGGTTTAAGTTCGGACAACCTTGCATGCAACTAGCCCGAACTTCAAGTTCAAAGGACTTCAAGATATCTTTGTAAAACTAAAAGACACTCCCTCTCCTCCTTTGGGACCAGGATCAATCTTGTTAGAGGATGGGATCCTATACATGACAAAGGGGAAGTAATGTGAGAATTGAGTGAGGTGAGAAACTCCTAAGATGAAACCAAGTAGGCTAAGGAAGGTTGACTTACAGAAGTAAAGCAGTTGACATCATCAAGCCTGCAGTCCTAAATCTGAGAGCACTTGCCAACTCCTAGGACAAGAAAGACGAGACCTAAACCTCATGCCCTGCAGTTAATATCAGGGTTACTTCTTAATCTTGAGAAAAATCTCCGTTGATGTTGATTTAAAAAAAAAAATATACTAAGTAAAGAGGAACAAACTAACATTAGCTGACATGACTGCATTAACGTAGCAGCAAGTTTTTCACTGCATGATTTCTGCATTTCAACTAACTACTTTCTCCAGGAATTTATTCTATGCAGATTCACATATGCCTCCTGGTAACTATGATTTGGCCAATTAAGCACAACAGCACCACACAACCCCATCCTAAGCACAAACCATACTGAAGATTCCTAACCAAATTTACCAATCCTAATTGTAATCCCAAGTAGACCAATGCAGAGTTGCAGACAAATAATCCTAACTGTAATTCCAAGTTGACCAATGCAGAGTTGCAGACAATTTTTTTTTCCAGAATGCCAAACTAAAATGAACAACCAAGTGAAGTCTTAGGAATTACAGACAACATGGCCTGGTAGAAGTCAACAGGGTACCACATTGATTAAAGTTAGACTAAAGACGATTACCTTAGTAACTTGACTTGCTACACTTCAAAACATTCACATTTTTTTATCAATGCAAAAGATAAATATCCTTCCGGAACAAACACCTTTCGGAGAAACTAACAAGCATGCAAATAGCACATAAATTACTAATAACTGAACAAATGTTAGCCAATAATTACAAAGTCGTGAAGAGCTTAAGAAGATCCGGACCCAAAATCAAACTCCTTATTTTTAAGAGTTGCTTCAATTAATGGATTACGTTATATAAACAATACACTCAAACTCCACCTATCAACAATCCTAGCATAAGCATTCATATCGCATTCTAGAAATGCAACTTAAAGTCACTACCACAACCTTACAACAGTAAGAAAGGTAGTCACCTGGACTTTGGGACTTCCTTTTATCCTTCTCCACCTTTTCATGAATTCCCTCAAGCATGGAAATGAAAAATTCATGGGCATCCTGCTGCTCATAACTAGCCAAATTTGCCGCATGTTGCCACCAACTACAAAAACCTTAACATTAATCCCACTTCTTTTACCACAAAACAAATACTAGCAACCCACACAATACCAATATAGTGATAAAAAATACACAAAAAGGAAGAAAAAAAGGCTTTTATTACTCTCAGATTTTATTTTATTAAAAAATGATTTTGACGAAACTAACCTGTACAAGAACTTAGCTGGACTATAAGGAGTCCGATCCCCCGAGAAAACAGCCGAGAATATCGCGTCCATGTCACAAGCCAAACACAATCTTGAATTTTTAGTGCCATTAATAGCACCATTTTTTTGCTGACAATAATATCTATTATGTCGATCGCCTAAGAAATAGTTTCGCAAAGGCGGCGTATGGAGCAACGCTTGTAATATTGAATTCATAAAGCAGGTATTCCCCAAATTATTCAATCCACGTAATCCCCAAGGTTGTTGTGTTGACGAAACCAATGAGGCATTCGTCGCGTCCAGAAGAGGGATCGACTGATTTCCCCTGGAGATGTGTTCTCCTGAATCTGGCTCCCACGGACGATAATCTACTCGACGGCGCTTTCGTAGATTCTCCGGTTGAGATCCAGCAACGCTGCACTGCATTGCGGTGGATCCGGAAGTGGAGGTGGTTGCGGTGGCGTTGACAGTCTGAGCGAGGACGACGGCAGCGTCGAAGTCGCGATCGTATACCTGGTCACCGCACGCACAGCAAAATAGCTCAGCTCTGTCGACGTCTACAGCGATCTCATGACCAGGGATGGAAAGCGCGTGATCAGACGCGTGGGAGTGAAGAAGAGGCGCGTGACAGAACACTGCGGCACATGCGACGCACGCGTAGAGTCTCGAACGGGAAGATTCCTCGCACGTGCCGCATCGTGGGACCTCAGAAGGTTCCCTCCTTATGGCGGCGCAACCGCCGGGCGGCTTGACGCGGATACAATCATGTAGGGCGCGAAAGGGCTTGGGGCCGTTGCGGGAACGGAAGTCGAGGAGGTGAGGACACGGCTGAGGCGAAACGTGGCCGTTGATCTTGGAAGACATGGTGGTGGCGGGGTGGTGAAAGTCGCGTTGGGAATAGAAACCCTAGATATGAAGGACATAAGGGTCATGGATCTGGATCAGGGAAGGGGAAGATCAACGGCTGAGATTGTTCGATTGATAGTCAAGGAGCATTGAGTTTGATGAGAAGATGTCGGAAGTATGTATCAGATCTTGTCCATGCTCATGCATTGATCGGGTTTCATATGTATCTTTTTAGAAATAAAATGTAATTTTTGTCTTTCTTTTTTTTTTATATATATTTTTTATGCATTCTTCCAAGAATGAATGAAATAGAAAATAGAAAAGCTATTGAATACTTGCTGAAGAAGGAAACATTCATTTTTGGTGTTTTTTTTTTATAATAAATTATGCCTTTCTTTTTCAATAGTAGTAATTTCCTTTGTTTTCTTCTTTTCTTTGTCCTTTTTCCGACATAATAAATATGATAATTTGTGTATTATCTTATATTATAAAGCATCTTATTTTTTGGTACAATTTACAGTATTTTATATTTGTAAAAATATTGATATATTAGTAATCTTATTATATACATAATTTAAAATATTCATGTCTGTGTTAAAATAATGTAATTTTTCATACTGGATTATGTTTTGTTTTTTACATGCTGCGTTTAGTGTTCATATCTATTTTCGTATCAATTTATATATAAAATGAGAGATTAATTGAAGTAAGGTGATAAATTAAATGGACCAATTTGAATATTATACTCTTAACAATTTCGGACCCTATATTTAATTTAAGCTAATATTATCCTTTTGATCAACGATATTTGGGTTTTTTTTTTCTTTCATGTGTAAACTAAAAGGTAGGATTTGGTTTTAAGCAGATAAAGAAAAGGGGGCATCATTTTCCGCATAGGCACTTGTATCTCAAGGCAGGGAAGAGGGTCATCATATCTACAATGCAATGACGCATCTTTGTAAGAAATTTTAATATCCATATTTTACATTAACAATTCATATAATTTGAAACATTTATGTATTCATTTTATAAGTTGACACTTAACAAAAATTGAAATCGATCCTTTCCTATGATATAAATATTCGACTGAAAATAAGAATGCTAACCTGGGTTAAATTCGGTGGCTAATATGTAGTTAATAAACTACTAATCCTTATCCTGGAAATCACATGGCCTCCAATCATTTCGGCAGTCATGCGAGGACCCCCATTTCTCCTTTTATAAAATTATAATGATATAGTCCCAGAGACTATTCATGAACCCACCAACCAAAGCTCAATAATTTGGTTGTCTGGTAACTAAACCACCACTGCCCGTTATCATCGAAATCCAATAATACCAACATAAATATTTGTAACACAAATTTATATGTATAAAAATATAATACTTTAAATATTAACTATGAGACATACTGGAATTGACAAGTCCACCCAACCACCTTGTATAGACATTTTAGTTTCACCTTGACCAAAGGGTTAAAGATCAAACCTGTTACTGTTAGTCTTTTCATCATATCATCCACTGGTTGACATAAAAGACAGTCTCAGTTTAGCAATGTAAGCAGAGAGCACAACCAAGATCATAAACATCAATCATGGCAGCTTCTTTTCCAACTATAACAAAAGGAACGTCGATAATCATTGGCTTTAAATGGGTTTAGCAATGCTTGTTCAGCTTCTAGGCTGGCAATTAAGGAAAGGCAACTAATATTTCATGTAAATGAAGCTTTGGGTGCATCAAATTTAGAAATAAAGAGCCACCAGCAAGAATGGAACTTGTTAGGAACATGTACCTGGAACTTCTAACATCATGGACATGAAAGGAAATTCTTACAGCTAATGGCAGCTCCAAGACCTGTCCAATGTTTTCTAATATGATCTGATACAGTGTTTGTATTGCACAAGATAACAGAAACAAGCATTTACACTATTGCCAATGCAGAGCAAAAGCAAGAACCATATAATTCATTGCAACATATAGACAGACTACCTTTGAGTACTAGGCTTTCAAAATGTCAATAATAGGTAATGACCTGAGGCATCAGGATGCCATGTTACTCAGGCTCAGGTGAGCTTTTCCACATATTTGGAGAGTCCTTAAGTTAGGTTGTGTGCTTATAAGCTACATGTCCAAGTAAACAATTCAGATCTTAACTCATAACCAAGTTTAATATCAGAGGCAGAAAGCATTGTAAGAAGCTTAAAATGATCCTTTTCTGCTCCCTTGTCTCATGAAGCATTAAAGATGACAAACACATGAATTTCCATCAAAAGGAAGTGATGAAATATACATGTTAATTATTTTACAGGCATTTCAAAACATATAATCTTTGGTAGGCTTTTACATTCTACTTTTGATTCAATATACAACGTTTTTCATTTCATGGAATAATTATATTCATAAATTTTCTTTTCGCAAAAGCTAACCACCATTTATTTGGAGTTCCATTGGGCCTATAGGCAACACTCAACAATCTCCCACTCGTTTCTTCTCTGATTTGCTTCAGATAATTCCTGAGTAGTTCTGCATTTAAGAAAGAAACGAATTATATGGTAGCAAGTTATCAAAACTTTGGTACTTGAAGTGGTTAATGTAACATCAGAAAGGATCAAGAATTTGCTGTAGCAGACAGAAATGAAAAGTTTTACAAAAATATTCCAAGCATTGCAAACCTCCTCCAACACTTGCAGCATACTGATAGAGAAAGCAATATCCGAAAAAACAACAGACAACATTTTCATGTTGACCAAAAGTGAGGACTTTTAAACTACTTGATCCTTCAAGTTAAGATGAGCATAAGCCATAAAGTCAAGGATTGCATCACATGTTATATGAAACAATAACTGGAAAGTAGAAAGTACGTTTTATTTGCATAATTCTCAATATTCCATGCAAAAACAAGTCGATCTATTGTTGCCCGAAGACAAGAAAAAGATTTAAGTACAAAGAGGCAGCTAGCTAACTAAAAGGGTTCAGTACAACTCACTACGATGCTTGGAACATGCTTCACAAGTACCCGATACTTCAGTTCTATGTCACATAAATGATATATCAAATGAAAAAGAAGATAGCAACAGATTTACCTGCTTCCTTTTGAGACTGTGGGAGCACAAAAAGCCCCGGAAAAGGAAAACCAGATTCTCCAGGTACAGGAACGTTTTCCAAGCCCAAGTTAATGATTGCCTTGGTCCCTTCAGCCAAGGTCCTACAGCCCTCAAGCCTCTTCAAAGCCACATTTATGTAGAAAGTCAAATATATAAGGAGCTTATCTGCAGGGCTCTTAACATCAAAGTTTCTAAAGAACACATTGGCACGAAAGAATGTGATCGCTTCATCAACAATATCAGTTTTACCTGCAAAAAACCATCTTGAATTACCAACTCAAAAATTAAGGATATAATATTGAGAACTACCTAATGAAGGTTATATAATCTAACCTTGATCTGAAACAGGAGCAGGACCCTTTATATGACTTTTCAAAGGAAGTAAAGGGAAGCCACAAGCTTTAGTAATTCCTTCCTCATCAATAAAACTAGAGTGATAAACCTGGCATTTAATAACGAATTCCAAATGAATGAACCAAAAAATCATAATTAAAACTCTGGTGAACTACATGCATAATCTAGCAGTGGAAGGGGAGGTAAGAGATTAATTCAAAAACCATTTTCCTTGACTACTTTTCCCAAACAACCAAACGAGGCAATCAGATTTTCCCTCAAAAGAAAGAGGGCAACCAAATGTTTCTGCAAAGAACAACAGTAAAACACAAAATTACAATAAAAAAGTATGACTTTTTACTCTAAAGTAAGAAATTCCCTATCCACAATATATAAGAATTAAAGAAAAAAACATATGAAATACTCAATTCAGATAGTTTCTTTACATGGAAGTGAGCAAGACCTGAAATCCGAAAAATATAACCTAAACCCATCAAATCATAGACGCCATTAGATGAAAAATCAAGGCAAACCCATTATAGTAAGAGGAAATTCATTCAATTCTGTATAATGAGCAAAGAGAAACGTTTAAGGGTAGATAAAAAGGGGGGGGGAGAAATATAGCAACAAAAGTTTCTAACAAAAATTTTGTGGTTGATCTTGACCAATAGGGTGTTGATCCATACAATCATAAGTTGGAAATTGGGGGGGGGGGAAGATGGAGCAACTTACTGCCAACAAACGCTTTTCAACTAAACGGGCGAGACCAAGTTTCAACAGCAATTTCTGGTTTTGCTTGATTTCTTTGAGCTAAAACCATTTAACTCTGTCTCTTGATCCTCTACTGCTACTATAAGAATTGAGATTGAAGATTAAACGACAAAGCCCAGGCGAAGATTGAAATATAAAAGGAATGGCCCATATGATCAAACAAAGAAGACATCAGGCCCACCTCTGTCATCAGTACACCACTTATAAGATTCCCAAAACTAAGGGCTTTGTAAAAATTGGGTCAAATCGGATTCCTAGGCTCTCAAATTATTGGTCTACAGTGGAATTAATCGAATTTAAAATACCTTTATTTTTAAAATCAAATTCAATAGACCTAAATATATATTTAAACACAAACCCAACTAAAAAATTAAACCCAATAGACTTAAAACTAAACCCAATTATACAAATTAAAATATTAATAAAAACTTTATTAGATAATATCAAAAGAAAAAAAAACCCAAACTATTATATCTTGTTTAAATAAGATCTTGTACTATTTTTTTTAGTTAAATAAGCATCTATCCTATTATTTTTACTCATGAAACTCTTTTATTTTAATATTAAATTAAAAAATATATTTAAATTAAAAAACTAATTTATTAATAGGAATTTGATGAAATAGTTTATTAATAAAAATAAATAATATTTTTTGAAAGTAAAATAAAATAATATTTTAAAATTTATTGAAAGTGCTTATATAAATATCATAATTAACCACTCTTTTGAAAAATCTATATATACATATCACAATTAATCACTCTTTTAAAAAATCAACTTACTTGTTAAAATTTTATGTTGATGTTAATGTGTATATAATCTTTATTGCATTAATAAAAAATTAAATTAAGAGTTTGAAATTTAAAATACTTTTACTTTAATATTAAAATTAAGGGTTTTTATACGTGAATATCAAGGGTTCAGAATTTATTTAACTATAAAAAAGTAATTTAAGGGTTTATTTAAACAAAGTAATTTGAGGAGCCAAATTTATTTTTCATACATTTTCAAATTTCTTGTTTTTTGAAAACTTAACCTCACCTTTATTTTTTTGATAAAATATTTTAAAATGAAAACCTCTAACTTTTTTTTTTAGATTTTTTAAATATACAGCTAAAATAAATATTAAATATAAAAATTTTCTAACATATAAAAATAATCTATAAAAAATAAAAATTTATATTCATCCTAAATAGTATTGACAACGCAATAAGAAATAAAAAATAAAACTCTAAACTAGGTCACATCTATTTAAATAAACTATTATAGTGGGATCACTTTAAATAAAGAGTTAAAATAAAAAAGGAGAAAAAGAAACATCAATCCAAAGTTGATCATGTCACATAAGATTTGCATTAAGAAATATGACTTTATTTTTCACCAATTCAATAGATTCCAACACTATGAGAGATTGATTTCTAGATAAAGTAAGGAAATTATTTAGTAAAAGTTTCAACCAAAAGAAATAAACCTCTTTATTTACTAAAAAGAATGTCATTTATCAACGGTAAAAAATCTATTGGTAAATACCCAAAACTCGTCAATATAACACCATGTATCCTATACTGATGGAAGAAAATGCTACCCTGACAAAATTGCACCCATTAGGAAAAAGGATAATCGGTATAGAGTTATCCTTATGGAAACTATTCAGTGATATACACTTTTACCTTATAACTATGGAATGTTTACCTTATAACTATGGAATGATCCATCAATAAAAGTAGTGCTAGCAACTTATCCTAACCCTTTATACATATCTTCACCAACCGTCACTAACCATCAATTTATATTGGTGGTCTTTTTGTCAGTATTTTTTTTTATTTTCACAAATTATTCTAGATAAATTTTTAATTATTTTTTCAAATTTTCTTTAACAATTATATTTTAAAAATGAAACATTAAAATTAAATATAATCCCTAATAAATCTAATATAATATAAAAAATAAATAGAATAAATATTTTATATTAATAATGTATATTTAGTCATAATCAAGTTAACTTAATATCAAAATATGATAAAGTTTCCTAAAGATAACAAATATCCTAGTTAGAAACATAAAAAAGTTTCTTAAAACTAAATATCTCCTTAAAAGAATGTTAATCATCAAAAAAATATACTTCGAACTATCCTCTACTTACTGAGCCCAAAAAACATACTTGATTTCTTTCAAATTATTTCTTTTACAAATGAACCCTTAAGGTAAAACTTAGTATCGGTAAAATGATTCTTTTGTAGAAAATGACTTTGTATATGTAATAACTAGTTTGACTTGACCATTACTATTATACTTGAAACGTTGGTGAAGAATTGAGGAAACCACACCATTTTGATGGATGCATGATCGCCCCAACAACATGTTTTATGTCGTTATAGCATCAATCATATGAAATAGTGAGCTTGACTTTATATCTTCGGTGAAAATTTGAAGTGTGAGTTTACGGAGAGCCTTTTACCCCCTTGGTTGAATCCTTGTATCATCAAATGACTTTGCATCAATTGTAACACCTCACGCCCAACTCAATTGTCGGATTTAAGATGTGAGATGTCACATTCTTTGCCAAAGTAACTACAATCTCATTTTAACATCCAAAAGAAGAGTCATATGAACATATTAAGTTTAATCATGCATTCAATCAAATAAAAAAAAATTTAAAACTTCTAAAAGCATTATTAATTCAAATTTGAGTTCTAAGTAAGCTTACAAAAGCTCTCATTAATCGTTGGTGACAAATGAAGGGCCAAAACACAAAAAAAATAGCTAAGAAAGGAATCATGTCGCGACATTGAAGAATGTAAGTTGCAACACTAAAGACAATTAGCTTCTGGTATCGCAACTTTACCAATTAAGATCGTGACCTTGGAAATAGCAACTTGATTTCGCGACTTCAGCAAGGGAATGTCCCAACAATGGAGACAGTAGCTTGATGTTGTGACGTCAATAGGGAATGTTGCTACCATGTCTAAAGTGACCCAAAAACTCTTCTCATCACATTATGGAATTAAACACAATTTTCAAATACCATCCTTGGCATATCTAAATTATTGGATCTGGTGCCCTAAGTGTAGTATTTTCATCTAAGTACACTTATAATTTTCGAACAGATTGGTTAAAAAAATAATTCATGAATTACATTAATAGTTTGTATAATTGTTCTCATATGGTTTTTGCATGCAAAAAAAAGAGAGGCAAATGTTGTTCACTGGTTGTCTAATGTTTAACTAATTTCTTAAAACTAAATATCTCCTTAAAAGAACGTTAATCATCAAAAAAATATCCTTCGAACTATCCTCTACTTACTGAGCCCAAAAAACATACTTGATTTCTTTCAAATTATTTCTTTTACAAATGAACCCTTAAGGTAAAACTTAGTATCGGTAAAATGATTCTTTTGTAGAAAATGACTTTGTATATGTAATAACTAGTTTGACTTGACCATTACTATTATACTTGAAACGTTGGTGAAGAATTGAGGAAACCACACCATTTTGATGGATGCATGATCGCCCCAACAATATGTTTTATGTCGTTATCGCATCAATCATATGAAATAGTGAGCTTGACTTTATATCTTCGGTGAAAATTTGAAGTGTGAGTTTACGGAAAGCCTTTTACCCCCTTGGTTGAATCCTTGTATCATCAAATGACTTTGCATCAATTGTAACACCTCACGCCCAACCCAATTGTCGGATTTAAGATGTGAGATGTCACATTCTTTCCCAAAGTAACTACAATCTCATTTTAACATCCAAAAGAAGAGCCATATGAACATATTAAGTTTAATCATGCATTCAATCAAATAAAAAAATTTTAAAACTTCTAAAAGCATTATTAATTCAAATTTGTGTTTTAAGTAAGCTTACAAAAGCTCTCATGAATCGTTGGTGACAAATGAAGGGCCAAAACACAAAAAAATAGCTAAGAAAGGAATCGTGTCGCGACATTGAAGAATGTAAGTTGCAACACTAAAGACAATTAGCTTCTGGTATCGCAACTTTACCAAGTAAGATCGTGACCTTGGAAATAGCAACTTGATTTCGCGACTTCAGCAAGGGAATGTCCCAACAATGGAGACAGCAGCTTGATGTTGTGACGTCAATAGGGGAATGTTGCTACCATGTAGACAGTTTGCTCAAGATTGTATCATTTCTTACAAATTACCAAGAATCAATTCCATTTGGTCTAAAGTGACCCAAAAACTCTTCTCATCACATTTTGGAATTAAACACAATTTTAAAATACCATCCTTGGCATATCTAAATTATTGGATCTGGTGCCCTAAGTGTAGTATTTTCATCTAAGTACACTTGTAATTTTTCGAACAGATTGGTTAAAAAAATAATTCATGAATTACATTAATAGTTTGTATAATTGTTCTCATATGGTTTTTGCATGCAAAAAAAAAAAGGCAAATGTTGTTCACTGGTTGTCTAATGTTTAACTAATTTCTTAAAACTAAATATCTCCTTAAAAGAACGTTAATCATCAAAAAAATATCCTTCGAACTATCCTCTACTTATTGAGCCCGAAAAACATACTTGATTTCTTTCAAATTATTTCTTTTACAAATGAACCCTTAAGGTAAAACTTAGTATCGGTAAAATGATTCTTTTGTAGAAAATGACTTTGTATATGTAATAACTAGTTTGACTTGACCATTACTATTATACTTGAAACGTTGGTGAAGAATTGAGGAAACCACACCATTTTGATGGATGCATGATCGCCCCAACAACATGTTTTATGTCGTTATCGCATCAATCATATGAAATAGTGAGCTTGACTTTATATCTTTGGTGAAAATTTGAAGTGTGAGTTTACGGAAAGCCTTTTACCCCCTTGGTTGAATCCTTGTATCATCAAATGACTTTGCATCAATTGTAACACCTCATGCCCAACCTAATTGTCGGATTTAAGATGTGAGATGTCACATTCTTTGCCAAAGTAACTACAATCTCATTTTAACATCCAAAAGAAGAGTCATATGAACATATTAAGTTTAATCATGCATTCAATCAAATAAAAAAATTTTAAAACTTCTAAAAGCATTATTAATTCAAATTTGTGTTTTAAGTAAGCTTACAAAAGCTCTCATGAATCGTTGGTGACAAATGAAGGGCCAAAACAAAAAAAAAAATAGTTAAGAAAGGAATCGTGTCGCGACATTGAAGAATGTAAGTTGCAACACTAAAGACAATTAGCTTCTGGTATCGCAACTTTACCAAGTAAGATCGTGACCTTGGAAATAGCAACTTGATTTCGCGACTTCAGCAAGGGAATGTCCCAACAATAGAGACAGCAGCTTGATGTTGTGACGTCAATAGGGGAATGTTGCTACCATGTAGACAGTTTGCTCAAGATTGTATCATTTCTTACAAATTACCAAGAATCAATTCCATTTGGTCTAAAGTGACCCAAAAACTCTTCTCATCACATTATGGAATTAAACACAATTTTCAAATACCATCCTTGGCATATCTAAATTATTGGATCTGGTGTCCTAAGTGTAGTATTTTCATCTAAGTACACTTGTAATTTTTCGAACAGATTGGTTAAAAAAATAATTCATGAATTACATTAATAGTTTGTATAATTGTTCTCATATGGTTTTTGCATGCAAAAAAAAAAGGCAAATGTTGTTCACTGGTTGTCTAATGTTTAACTAATTTCTTAAAACTAAATATCTCCTTAAAAGAACGTTAATCATCAAAAAATATCCTTCCAACTATCCTCTACTTACTGAGCCCGAAAAACATACTTGATTTCTTTCAAATTATTTCTTTTACAAATGAACCCTTAAGGTAAAACTTTGTATCGGTAAAATGATTCTTTTGTAGAAAATGACTTTGTATATGTAATAACTAGTTTGACTTGACCATTACTATTATACTTGAAACGTTGGTGAAGAATTGAGGAAACCACACCATTTTGATGGATGCATGATCGCCCCAACAACATGTTTTATGTCGTTATCGCATCAATCATATGAAATAGTGAGCTTGACTTTATATCTTCGGTGAAAATTTGAAGTGTGAGTTTACGGAAAGCCTTTTACCCCCTTGGTTGAATCCTTGTATCATCAAATGACTTTGCATCAATTGTAACACCTCACGCCCAACCCAATTGTCGGATTTAAGATGTGAGATGTCACATTCTTTGCCAAAGTAACTACAATCTCATTTCAACATCCAAAAGAAGAGTCATATGAACATATTAAGTTTAATCAGGCATTCAATCAAATAAAAAAAATTTTAAAACTTCTAAAAGCATTATTAATTCAAATTTGAGTTCTAAGTAAGCTTACAAAAGCTCTCATGAATCGTTGGTGACAAATGAGGGACCAAAACACAAAAAAATAGCTAAGAAAGGGATCGTGTCGTGACATTGAAGAATGTAAGTTGCAACACTAAAGACAATTAGCTTTTGGTATCGCAACTTTACCAAGTAAGATCGTGACCTTGGAAATAGCAACTTGATTTCGCGACTTCAGCAAGGGAATGTCCCAACGATGGAGACAGTAGCTTGATGTTGTGACGTCAATAGGGGAATGTCGCTACCATGTAGACAGTTTGCTCAAGATTGTATCATTTCTTACAAATTACCTAGAATCAATTCCATTTGGTCTAAAGTGACCCAAAAACACTTCTCATCAGATTATGGAATTAAACACAATTTTCAAATACCATCATTGACATATCTAAATTATTGGATCTGGTGCCATAAGTATAGTATTTTCATCAAGTACACTTGTAATTTTTCGAACAGATTGGTTAATAAAATAATTCATGAATTACATTAATAGTTTGTATAATTATTCTCATATAGTTTTTGCATGCAAAAAAAAGCAAATGTTGTTCACTGGTTGTCTAATGTTTAACTAATACTAAGTGGTATTACGTGGTCGAATCGAAATACAAAAAGATAGCTTATATTAGTAGACAAACCTAAACATGTCCTTAGTCTAATTGGAAATGAAAAAACCAATTGAAAGACTATTATGTCATCTATCAAGTCCAATTTAGGAGATGCTTTTTCTTGGGCATCTAAGCGGATGCTCCCAGAAGATATAGACATAGATGTGACTGACTAGACTGACAATACATCGAACTAGAACCAAGAATAATAGATCCTGAATCTGTTTATGGATTTATTCACTTGTGATGTTCATAGTGTGGCATACCTAAATCCTCAGTGGATGACAAACTATGCATGCATGACTTATAACATCCCAAATTAGGGCCTAGTCAGAATAGTGGTTTTGAGACCATAAATTCGAGGTATAAGAAATTATTTTATAATTCTTATGAGGTCTATGATATGATTGCATGCTTGTGTGAAAGTTTCATGAAGAAATTCTACTGATAAAGTGTCCAATTTGTCATTTAGGATTAAACTGTAAAAGTTGCAAAATGTGAGTTCTTAAAACTTTAAGCATGAAATTTCCATGGATTATTAATTAGAGGTCTTTAAATAGTAATTTTCCCAATTTCTATTGTTATGAACAAAAATGGGCATGAATAGGAAAATTTTGAAAGAACGGCCTTAAGGGCATTTTTGTCATTTGGTTAATAAAAGAATAAAAACAGAAAATAAGTAAAAAATTGTGTCCATCTTCTCTCACCTGGGCTGAAAATCTCAAGGAGCCATAGCTAGGGTTTTGTTCAACTTTCAAGCTCAATAGTAAGTGCATCCTAGCCCCGTTTTTAATGCTCTTTACATTTTTGAAACCCTCGTAACCCGATTTACCTATTTCTAGCCATATTTTGAAGTAGGGTTCATGTTTGAAATCTGAACCATTTGTGACATGCATGTATTTTGATGTTTAATGGAGGAATATGAGAGTTTGATGTGTGTTTAACATCTTTTACTAAGTGATTTTTGATGGAAATGCATGAAAAGGACCTATTTGTAAAAGATGCAAAATGAGTAGTATGATGTATGTTTTAGTGAGAAATGTGGGCTGCTATGAGCATATTATAAGTTCGGCTAGGCTTGGGTAATAAAGAAAGTGAACACATTTCATTTTACGAGCCTAGGGGCTAATTTATAATTATGTAAAAGTTTAAGGGCAAAGTTGTAATTTTTTCGAAGTATGATTTATGTAATATTTTGAACAATGTAATAATTAAATAAGTGAAATTTTCTATTATAGATCAAGAAAAACGGAGTCTAGACCTAAACTGAGGAAAGAACAAGGTTATGGACTAAATAATGCAACGTTACATTATTATGTACTTAATGCTTTAATATTGCATGAATTGTACAATTGTCTTTATGGATTTAATTAATGATGACTCGATGACGATTTGATGAGTTCGATACCTCAAAATCTCGGTTGAACCTTAGGAATAGTTAGGATACAAATGTCATGACATTAGAGTTATGTACAATCCCATGTAAGACCATGTTTGGGATATGGCTTTGGCATCAATATGTAATTTCGTGTAAGACCATAGTTGGGCTATCGACATTGATATGTGATCCCATGTAAGACCATGTTTGGGGCATGGAATTGGCATCGATCTACGATCCCACGTAAGACCATGTCTGGGACATGGCATTGGCATCGATATGTGATCCCATGCAAGACCATATCCAGGATATGGCATTGGTATCCTACCATGTGTATGAGGGTTCCCGAGTATCCTTTAGTATTCCAAGTGGTTCACCAGGTAATCCAACGATTATGTCAAAGAGATGACAAGGTATGATCATGTTGAATGAGTTAAGGTACATATACAAAGCTCATAAACATTGAGATTATGAATCGATGAGACCTCAGAAGTAGTGTATGAATGAATTATGATCATGAGTTTTATTGTACATTATGTAAATGGCATGACTTAAAATGTACCTGTGATACTTGATGACATTGTGATAAATATTATTATGTTATGTGTATAATATTGCATGGTTAATGTTGTTAATTATTTACATGCAAACTTACTGAGCTTTATGCTTACTCCATTTCATTTTCCATTTCCTTATAGTGTTGCCAAGCTAGCTCGGGGATTGAAGGATGTCGAAGCTCGATTCACACTATCAAACTAATCTTTTGGGTATAGTGAATTTAAGTATTTTGAGTATGGCATGTTAGGGACTTGGTCTTTTTGTTATATGTCCTATTGGTTTAGCCAAGTGTGTTGGCTTATAAGGATTCGATGATTCATTTTGTATATGGCCATAAGATATGGCTCATATTAATTATGGGATGTAATCCTATTCATATATGCATGCATGTACTATGTTCACTCATGTTGTGGTTAAATTCAATTGGCATGGATGAATTGTGGATATGATCATGGATGTTTGGTGATGGAAATATGAGTAAATGACATAATTTAACAGTCCGGTTTAGACCCTAGTTAGAACAGTGGTTTTAGGACCACATATCCAAGTCAGAAAAATAGTTAAATATTATTTTCCATGCTTATGATGTGTGAATTAGCATATTTGAAAGTTTCGTCTGAAAATTCGATTGTTTGTGTGCTCAATTTGATAAAAAGGATCTAATCGCGTAAAAGATAAAAGTTGCTTGCTACTTGTTAAAAGTTCTTATTTGATTTGGCTTTATAAATGAAAGGTCCTTATTATGTTATTTGACCATTAAAACCATGAGTGGACATATATGGCCTTAT